>NC_083845.1:4546983-4585588 GCF_015708825.2 Lethenteron reissneri
GTGGAGGGGAGTAGAGTGAGATGAGAGGGGAGAGGCAGGGAGGTGCGTGGAGGGGGGAGAGGTGAGATGAGAGGGGAGAGGTAGGAGAGTGCGTGGAGGGGAGTAGAGTGAGATGAGAGGGAGAGGTAGGAGAGTGCGTGGAGGGGAGTAGAGTGAGATGAGGGGGAGATAGGAGAGTGCGTGGAGGGAGGGAGTGAGTGAGATGAGGGGGAGAGAGGAGAGCGTGGAGGGGAGTGGAGTGAGATGAGAGGGGAGAGGTAGGAGAGTGCGTGGAGGGGAGTAGAGTGAGATGAGAGGGGAGAGGCAGGAGAGTGCGTGGAGGGGAGTAGAGTGAGATGAGAGGGGAGAGGTAGGAGAGTGCGTGGAGGGAGTAGAGTGAGATGAGAGGGGAGAGGTAGGAGAGTGCGTGGAGGGCGTGGAGTGAGATGAGAGGGGAGAGGTAGGAGAGTGCGTGGAGGGGAGTGGAGTGAGATGAGAGGGAGAGGCAGGAGAGTGCGTGGAGGGGAGGAGTGAGATGAGAGGGAGAGGTAGGAGAGTGCGTGGAGGGGAGTAGAGTGAGATGAGAGGGAGAGGCAGGAGAGTGCGTGGAGGGGAGTAGAGTGAGATGAGAGGGGAGAGGTAGGAGCGTGGAGGGAGTAGAGTGAGATGAGAGAGAGGGAGAGGTAGGAGAGTGCGTGGAGGGGAGTAGAGTGAGATGAGAGGGGGGTAGGAGAGTGCGTGGAGGGGAGTGGAGTGAGATGAGAGGGGAGAGCAGGAGAGTGCGTGGAGGGGAGGAGTGAGATGAGAGGGGAGAGGTAGGAGAGTGTGGGGGGAGTAGAGTGAGATGAGAGGGAGAGGTAGGAGAGTGCGTGGATGGGAGTAGAGTGAGATGAGGGGAGAGGTAGGAGAGTGCGTGGAGGGGGGTAGAGTGAGATGAGACGTGAGAGGTAGGAGAGTGCGTGGAGGGGGGTAGAGTGAGATGAGAGGGGAGAGGTAGGAGAGTGCGTGGAGGGGAGTGGAGTGAGATGAGAGGGAGAGGAGGAGAGCGTGGAGGGGAGTGGAGTGAGATGAGAGGGGAGAGGCAGGAGAGTGCGTGGAGGGAGGGGAGTGAGATGAGAGGGAGAGGCAGGAGAGTGCGTGGAGGGGAGTAGAGTGAGATGAGAGGGGAGAGGTAGGAGGTGCGTGGAGGGGAGGGGAGTGAGATGAGAGGTAGGAGAGTGCGTGGAGGGGAGAGTAGAGTGAGATGAGAGGGGAGAGGTAGGAGAGTGCGTGGAGGGGAGTGAGTGAGTGAGAGGGAGAGGCAGGAGAGTGCGTGGAGGGGAATAGAGTGAGATGAGAGGGGGGGAGGGGTAGGAAAGTGCGTGGAGGGGAGTAGAGTGAGATGAGAGGGAGAGGCAGGAGAGTGCGTGGAGGGGAGTGGAGTGAGATGAGAGGGAGAGGTAGGAGAGTGCGTGGAGGGGAGTGGAGTGAGATGAGAGGGGAGAGGCAGGAGAGTGCGTGGAGGGGAGTAGAGTGAGATGAGAGGGAGAGGCAGGAGAGTGCGTGGAGGGGAGTAGAGTGAGATGAGAGGGGAGAGGCAGGAGAGTGTGGAGGGGAGTAGAGTGAGATGAGAGGGAGAGGAGGAGAGTGCGTGGAGGGGAGTAGAGTGAGTGAGAGAGGGGAGAGGTAGGAGAGTGCGTGGAGGGGAGTGGAGTGAGATGAGAGGGGAGAGGCAGGAGAGTGCGTGGAGGGGAGTAGAGTGAGATGAGAGGGGAGAGGTAGGAGAGTGCGTGGAGGGGAGTAGAGTGAGATGAGAGGGAGAGGCAGGAGAGTGCGTGGAGGGGAGTAGAGTGAGATGAGAGGGGAGAGGCAGGAGAGTGCGTGGAGGGGAGTAGAGTGAGATGAGAGGGGAGAGGTAGGAGAGTGCGTGGAGGGGAGTGGAGTGAGATGAGAGGGGAGAGGTAGGAGAGTGCGTGGAGGGGAGTGGAGTGAGATGAGAGGGGAGAGACAGGAGAGTGCGTGGAGGGGAGTAGAGTGGGGTGAGAGGGGAGAGGTAGGAGAGTGCGTGGAGGGGAGTAGAGTGAGGGGAGAGGCAGGCAGGGGTGAACGATGTAGGCCAAGCTGCGTGCGATCTGAGATCAGATGGAGCCAGCGGAGGGATCGGGGCAGCGTGGGTCCGGTTCGCAGGTGTCGGTGACATTTTCATCTTGGAGTTTGGAGATGAGGGACGTTGGGAGGCCATGTCACCCGTTGATCCGCGTCTCTGTCGTGTCTTCCAGCGGAGGCCATGGCAGACGTTTTGGACCGAAGCCGCCCGGCTTCGGTGAGTGGGACGACCCGCACTGAAACGCACCAAACTAAACCAAACCATTTTTTTTTCTACCAGGTAAGTGCCTCACTGAGCTGGCAAGCAATAAGAACGGCCCAAGAAAGCGGCTTATCACGTGGACATTTATAGCAGCAGCCATACAATCTGAACGCTCGTTGGTTCTAAATGTGTGGGGGACAAAAACCAGAGGGCCCGGGGGGAAAATCCGCGCGACCGCGGGGAGAGAGACACCGCAAACGCCAAATATACAGCAGCAGGTGTCAGGGTCGGGATCGAACCCACGACCTCCTGCACACCACGCGAGGTAGTTAACATCTCCTAGCCACCGTGATGATGATGAGAGAGACACGCAAACTCCAAATATACAGCAGCAGGCGTCAGGGTCGGGATCGAACCCACGACCTCCTGCACACCAGGCGAGGTAGTTAACATCTCTTAGCCACCGTGTCGCCCCTTGCACTGTTCCTCCTGATTCTCACCAATCCGCAATAATTCTCACCAATCGTCACCTAACCGCACCGGCCCTCGCTAGTCCTCACCGATCCTCACCAATCCTCACCAATCCTCACCAATCCTCACCCGATACTCGCCAATCCTCACCGATTTTCAGCGATTCGCACTCGTTCTCAATGAAGTCGAACACAACTAAGGCCATGTCAATGGTGGGTGGGTGTTGGTGGGTGTCTGGTGGGGGTTGGTGGGTGGCTGGTGGGTGTCTGTATGGTGACGCTGCTACGTCGGTGCTGCAGCTGCGGCAGGTGGAGAACCGCGTGGCAGCGCTCGGCACGAGCTCGGCCATCATGAGCCCCGTGGCCCGGCGCAAGGGGTCACTGCTCGTCACGTCCACCTCCCGCAAGACGGCGCGGCGCGGTGAGCTCCACCATCGCCACCACCAGCTCCTGCAGCATCACTACCAGCACCACCACCAGCACCACCAGCACTACTACCAGCACCACCACTACCAGCACCACCACTACCACCACCACCAGCACCACCACTACCACCACTACCAGCACCACCACCGCTACTACCAGCACCACTACCACCACCACTACCACCACCACTACTACCAGCACCACCAATACTACCACCATCACCAGCACCACCACGACTAGCACCACCACCACCACTACCAGCACCACCACCACCACTACCAGCACCACCACCACCACTACCAGCACCACCACCACCACTACCAGCACCACCACCACTGCCACCAGCACCACCACCACCACCACTACCAGCACCACCACCACCACTATCAGCAGCACCACCACCAGCACCACCAGCACCACCAGCACCACCACCACCACTACTACCAGCACCACCACCACCACTACCAGCACCACCACCACCACCAGCAGCACCACCACCAGCACCACCACCACTACCAGCACCACCACCACCACTATCAGCACCACCAGCACCAGCACCACTACCAGCACCACCACCACTATCAGCACCACCACCAGCACCACCAGCACCACCACCACCACTACTACCAGCACCACCACCACCACTACTACCAGCACCACCACCAGCACTACCAGCACCAACAGCACCACGACTACCATCACCACTACTACCAGCACCATCACCAGCACCACCACCACCACTACCACCACTACTACCAGCACTACCACCACTACCAGCACCACTACCACCACCACCACTACCAACACCACCACCATCACCACCAACCGCCGTTGTTACCACACAGAGCGCCGTGACGGTGTGAGGCCGGCGGCTGCGGTGAAGGTGCGGGGGCCGCGTGGACCTCTCCGTGAGAACGTGGGGGGCGCCACCCCCAACGCGGCGCGGCTCATGGAGCAACCGTCACCCGCAAGGTAAGTGGCAGCGGGCAGTGTGACGCTCTCCCTCCACTCTCGCTCTCTCTCTCTGTGTGTGACGCTCTCCCCTCTCTCTCTCTCTGTGTGACGCTCTCCCCCCTCTCTCTCTCTGTGTGTGTGACGCTCTCCCCCCTCTTTCTCTCTCAGCGCTGGACGTGGCTCTTCCTCCTCCGTGCCGCCCCCCTCTGCCGGAGTCGCCCCTCCCCCCGCTCCACCTCCTGCTCCACCTCCTGCTCCACCTGCTCCACCTGCTCCACCGGGTGATGACGAGGAGGTGGACGTGTTGGCGGCGCCACGGTGGAGCCCGCCGCACCGCGCCCGCCCGGGATCCGCGTTCGCCGGCAGCGGCAACGCCGACTCCCAGCGGCCGCGGGGAGCACTCTCCCTCACCGGTGAGTCTGGTGAGCGAGTCCCGGTGAGTCCCGGTGAGTCCCGGTGAGTTCCGGTGAGTCTAGTGAGCGAGTCCCGGTGAGTCTGGTGAGTCCGGCTTGGTTACGTCTACTGTGAGGCACGGGGCAGTGCCAGATTCACCGACTCAAATTGATTCCCATGCTCACGCACTCACACGCACTCACTCATTCATACTCACTCACTCACACTCACTCATACTCATTCACTCACACTCACTCACTCACTCACACTCACTCACTTACTCGCACGCACGCACTCACTCACACTCACTCACACTCACTCACTTATACTCACTCACACACACGCACTCACTCGCACTCACTCGCACTCACTCGCACGCACTCGCACTCACTCGCACGCACTCGCACGCACTCACTCACTCAGACTTGCACTCACTCATACTGGCTCACTCACTCATACTTACTCACACTCACTCATTCTCACTCACACTCACTCATACTCGCTCACTCACTCACACTCACTCATTCTCACTCACACTCACTCACTCACACTCACTCATTATTACTCACACTCACTCGTACTCACTCACTCACTCATACTCGCTCACTCACTCATACTCGCTCACTCACTCATACTCACTCACTCATACTGGCTCACTCACTCATTCTCACTCACACTCACTCATACTCGCTCACTCACTCATTCTCACTCACACTCACTCATACTCGCTCACTCACTCATACTCACTCACTCACACTCACTCATTCTCACTCACACTCACTCATGCTCGCTCACTAACTCATGCTCACATTCACACTCACTCATACTCGCTCACTCATATTCACACTCACTCATACTCGCTCACTCACTCATACTTACTCACACTCACTCATACTCGCTCACTCACTCATACTCATACTCACTCACTCACACTCACTCACTCACATTCACACTCACTCACTCATACTCACTCACTCATACTCACTCACACTCATACTCACTCACACTCACTCATTCTCACACTCACTCATACTCACTCACACTCAATCATACTCGCTCACTAACTCACACTCACTCATACTCACTCACACTCACTCATACTCGCTCACTAACTCATGCTCACATTCACACTCACTCATACTCGCTCACTAACTCACACTCACTCATACTCACTCACACTCACTCATGCTCGCTCACACTCACTCATACTCACTCACACTCACTCATACTCACTCACACTCACTCACACTCACTCATGCTCGCTCACTAACTCATGCTCACACTCACACTCACTCATACTCACTCACACTCACTCACACTCACTCATGCTCGCTCACTAACTCATGCTCACACTCACACTCACTCATACTCACTCACACTCAGTCACACTCACTCATACTCGCTCACTAACTCATGCTCACATTCACACTCACTCATACTCGCTCACTAACTCACACTCACTCATACTCACTCACACTCACTCATGCTCGCTCACACTCACTCATACTCACTCACACTCACTCATACTCACTCACACTCACTCACACTCACTCATGCTCGCTCACTAACTCATGCTCACACTCACACTCACTCATACTCACTCACACTCACTCACACTCACTCATGCTCGCTCACTAACTCATGCTCACACTCACACTCACTCATACTCACTCACACTCACTCACACTCACTCATACTCGCTCACTAACTCACACTCACTCATACTCACTCACACTCACTCATGCTCGCTCACACTCACTCATACTCACTCACACTCACTCATACTCGCTCACTAACTCACACTCACTCATACTCACTCACACTCACTCATGCTCGCTCACACTCACTCATACTCACACTCACTCATACTCACTCACACTCACTCACACTCACTCATGCTCGCTCACTAACTCATGCTCACACTCACACTCACTCATACTCACTCACACTCACTCACACTCACTCATGCTCGCTCACTAACTCATGCTCACATTCACACTCACTCACACTCACTCATTCTCACACTCACTCATACTCACTCACACTCAATCATACTCGCTCACTAACTCACACTCACTCATACTCACTCACACTCACTCATACTCGCTCACTCACTCACACTCACTCATACTCACTCACACTCACTCATGCTCGCTCACTAACTCATGCTCACATTCACACTCACTCATACTCGCTCACACTCACTCACACTCACTCATACTCGCTCACTCACTCACACTCACTCATACTCACTCACTCACACTCACTCACACTCACTCACACTCACTCACACTCACTCATTCTCACTCACACTCACTCATACTCACTCACTCACACTCACTCATTCTCACTCACACTCACTCATACTCGCTCACTCACTCACACTCACTCATTCTCACTCACTCATACTCGCTCACTCACTCACACTCACTCACTCACACTCACTCATTCTCACTCACTCATACTCACTCACTCACTCACACTCACTCACTCACACTCACTCACTCACACTCACTCACACTCACTCACTCACTCACTCTCACTCACTCACACTCACTCACTCACACTCACTCATTATTACTCAAACTCACTCGTACTCGCTCACTCACTCATACTCGCTCACTCACTCATACTCGCTCACTCACTCATACTCACTCACACTCACTCATACTCGCTCACTCACTCACACTCACACATTCTCACTCACACTCACTCATACTCACTCACACTCACTCACACTCACTCATACTCGCTCACTCACTCACACTCACTCATACTCACTCACTCACACTCACTCATACTCACTCACACTCACTCACACTCACTCACACTCACTCATTCTCACTCACACTCACTCACACTCACTCATACTCACTCACTCACACTCACTCACACTCACTCACACTCACTCATTCTCACTCACACTCACTCATACTCACTCACTCACACTCACTCATTCTCACTCACACTCACTCATACTCGCTCACTCACTCACACTCACTCATTCTCACTCACTCATACTCGCTCACTCACTCACACTCACTCATTCTCACTCTTCCCTTCCGATATCAGGGAGCCACTGGGAGCTGTGCACTTTTAAATCATCATCATCGTCTCATTTCTTTAGAACTTATTTTTGTGTTTTAGTTTGTTATTCTCCCCCCGCACCTCCGATTCGTGCGGTTGGCTACGACATACGGTGGCGTGCAAGAAGTTAAACGCACACACATAGTTCACACACCTATACACAACTATGCACACACCTACACCTGCATACATACAAAGACAAAGCTCTCCCGCGTAGCCTTAAAATACGAATGCACGTACAAACACACACGCACTGCGGCCGTCTGGAACACTCTTCCCTTCCGATATCAGGAAGCCATTGGAGCTACGCAATTTTAAATCATCATCGTCTAGATCGAACATTCATTTCCTTAGAACTGCTTTGAGTGTTTAGTTTGTTGTCCTTCCCCCGAAACCTCCGATTGGCGCGTTTAGCTATGTACGGCGGTGCGAAATAAGTTCAACTAACATACGGTACTGCCGTACGTGCGTGCACGCAAGCGAGCGAGGTCACAGCCGGTGTGTCGCGCGTGTTCCCACAGGCCCCGTCGCCCCTACCCCCGACGTGGAGGGGATCGGGGGGGAGGCGTGGGGGGCGAGGGAGGAGGAGTGGGGGGCGAGGGAGGAGGAGTGGGGGGTCCGTGGAGCTCTGTCCGTAGACCCCGGGCGGCTCTTCCACTCCGCGCCGCTGCAAAGGATTGTGGGAGGCTGGGACAGGGCGGCTGTGTCTTCCACGGCGTTTGAGGCGGCCCCTGACCCCGGCCTCTCCCTGTCGACTATAGAGAGCCAAGGTTCGCATACATCGTCGTCACCATCACCACCACCAACATCATCGCAATCACCATCATCATCGTCAACATCACCACCATCGTCACCATCACCACCACCTCCATCGCCGTTAACATCACCACCACCACCACCACCACCGTCATCACCACCACCACCAACATCATCGCAATCACCATCCACCACCATCACCACCACCACCATCATCGTCACCATCACCACCATCATCACCACCGCCATCATCGTCACCATCACCACCATCGTCACTATCACCACCGTCATCACCACCACCGTCATCACCACCATCGCAATCACCATCACCACCACTACCACCGTCATCACTGCCAGCCCCATCATAATCATTGCCGTCGCCACCACCATCATCACCACCATTATCATCGCTGCCATTACCATCATCACCACCATCATCATCACCACCACTATCATTTTCATCTTCAGCCGAGGAGTAAATAGACAAGTAGCAATGCTTACAGCAATGTCTGTGATGACATCTGTGATGGCGATGATGTCTGTGATGATGGTGATGATGATTTCTGGGATAATGATGATGATTACTGTAATGACGATGAGGACGAAGATGATGACGATGATGGTGACGTCTGTGATGGCGATGATGTCTGTGATGGCGATAATGACGATAAGGAGGACGACGATGATGGTGATGTCTGTGATGGTGGCGATGATGATGATGATGTCTGTGATGGCGATGATGATTATGTTCGTGATGATGATGATGATTGTAATGACTATAAGGACGATGATGATGACGACGATGGTGACATCTGTGATGGTGACATCTGTGACGGCGGTGACCACGATAACGACGATGACGACGATGATAACGATAACGACGATGACAACCGTCGCGATGACGACGCCGATGCCATCGTTGACGGTGCCGCCGACAGGCACCAGCGAGGCGTCTCTGCGCGCGCCGGCGGCGGCCCCGTCCCGGCGTCCCCGTGTCCCCCGCGACGACGAGAAGCTGCGGCGCCTGCGGGAGGTCGTCAGCCGGCAGCGCGCCGAGCGGGGCGGCACCGGCACCGGCGAGCCCGGCCACGGCGAGGAGCGAGCCGCCCTCCCCGTCTTCTCTGAACCCCCCCGGCTCCTCGCCGCCAAAGTTCGCAAAGTGGCCAGCGCTCCGCCGGCGCCCGTCTACCGAGGCGAGTGGCGGTGTGTTCACGTGTCGGAGCCGCACCGAGCGTGGCACCGGCGCCGGCGTGGCTCTTTAGTGGTGAACGGCAGAGGTCGCAACCGGGTACCCGATACCCGTACCCTACCCGATGCCCGGCTACCCGTACCCGGCCGGGTACGGGTACCTGTTTGCGACCCTGGAGCAGCCGGGTACGGGTAGGCCGTGAGTCACTGGTGAGTAGCCGTTTGTCACTCATTTCCCAACGTCTTGTCTCTTCTCACAATTCAAGTTCCTAGAATCAACCCACCCGCGCCTGCAGCATGGCTTCATCCCAGAGGTCGTAATCGGGTACCCGTACCCGTACCCTACCCGATACCCGGCCGGGTACGGGTAGCCGGGTATCGGGTAGGGTACGGGTACCCGATTGCGACCCTGGTGCGGCCGGCTACAGGTACAGGTAAGGAATCAAAACCCGTTTGCGACCTCTGGTGAACGGCGGTTGTTGTTGTTGTTCGTGTGTCTTTGTCCCTGCGGGGAGCGGTGGTGCAGCGGTGAGCGTGCCGCGCTACAATTCCCGCTCACGGCCAAACCCAGGTGAGGATTATCTGAACTTGTTCTGGGCCTCCCCTAGGTCGACTCGGCCTCAAATTAATACCTGGCGCGGAGTGTTAACATCGCCACCGGGGAGACAAAGGCGGCCGGGCGTGGTGCTGGCCACCCACCCCCTCGTGTGGACGTGCCGGCCTTCATAGGCGTTGCTCGCTAACAGCACTTGCCCCAACAGTCTGTTAACGCTGTTGCCTCTGTGCGGTGTGTGGCAGGGTTTAGCCAGGCGGAGTGCAGTGTGCGTGCGCCGGACGGGAGCGTCTACCGGGAGCACGAGTTCCGGGCGCTGGCGCGGGATCCCGCACAGCGGCACCGCTTCTCGCTGCTACTCCCCTCCGGTGAGGCCCCCCGCTTTCCACCGCGCCGGCAGTAGTCGCGTGATCCCGATCGGAGACATTTACGGCGGCGCTTTCTAAGCTTGGCGCAATGTTTTTTGAAGTCGTGACGGAGGTACGTGTTTTGATCACGGCTAACGCGCACGCCGCCGCAGCAGCAGCATTGGTAGGTACGTAAGGACAACTCGGTTTCGTGCGGTGCCGTTCACAACAACGAGGCATCGCGGCGTTAAACTTAGGAGGGATACGCGAGAGAAAATGTACACCTTATCAGACGAGCCCTAAAAACCTTGGCTGACGGACCCGGGGCGAGGCCTTCCACAGGCGAGGCGGCCGACCACTGGACGCTCTCTTGCCCATCGGTACACTCGAGGCGCCCCGATTTGGTGGATCGAAGTTGCCGGAGAGAGGCACGCGCTCTCGGCAGATCGGCGAGATAGGACGGAGCGTTAACCCCCCTTCGGGGGCCTTGTGAGTCTCATACAGGAACTTGCAAATTCGATCGCGTATTTTAGCGGAAGCCAACGCGGGCAACGAAGAGTCGGCGGTGACGTGCTCACATTTCCTCGCTCCGCACAAAACCCGTTGACCAGGGCGGTGCGGCCGGCCTGTCACTACTCTCGAACCGGGTGGAACGCGCCGTGCTATCGTGCGCTGTCGCTGCGCTGGTTCGCAGGGAGCGAGGGGAAGGCGCCGGCGAGGAGCCCGGAGCGTGCCGTGGTGGCGGCCCCCCCCGCACGGTGGAAGCCGGTGAGGAAGGTGCAGGCGGCACGGGGAGGATTCGGCGCTGGCGCGTCCGGCGACGCTCCTCCGCCCGCGGCTCCCGGTAAAGGTGAGGCCCCGTGGGAGGCGTGGGGGGGGACCGCTCGCGTTTTGGCTCAAGGGCTCGTTGTTGCGTGGTTTTGTTTTTGATTGTGCGGAGATAAATTCTCAACCATTTTTGTTTGACCCCAGGTAAGGCTCCGCTGAGCTGCTACGTAGCTCTTTTTCAGAAGCGACTTGGCTATCACAAATGATAGCCGCTCAACGAAGTGGCTGACCACCATCATCATCACCACCACGTGGACATTTATAGCAGCAGCCAAATTCTCTAGACGCGTGACGTTGATTCTAAATGTGGAGGGAAAAACCGGAAGGTCCGGAGAAACATCCACGCGACCACGGGGAGAGAGACACGCAAACTTCAAATATACAGCAGCAGGCGTCACGGTCGGGATCGAACCCACGACCTCCTGTAGACCAGGCGAGGTAGTTAACATCTACTAGCCACCGTGATGATGAGAGAGAGAGACACGCAAACTTCAAATACACAGCAGCAGGCGTCACGGTCGGGATCGAACCCACGACCTCCTGTAGACCAGGCGAGGTAGTTAACATCTACTAGCCACTGTGATGATGATGAGAGAGAGAGACACGCAAACTCAAAATATACAGCAGCAAGCGTCAGGGCCAGGATCGAACCCACGACCTCCTGCACACCAGGCGAGGTAGTCAACATCTCACATGGAGCGTCTAGTGGCGGAGACGGAATCCCAAACGCACGCAATGTACACGTGTACACACAGAGCAGTCCTCGCACACGTGCTTCTGTTAGCTCACTGGGAGCGATGGATCGCGAGTGATGGATCGATAGATCGCGCGATTGAGAAGCGATCGTGTTTGCGAGCGAGCGATTGGGGAGCGATTAATCGAGCGGTCGTGTTTGCGAGCGGTCGTGTTTGCGAGCGAGCGATTAATCGAGCGGTCGTGTTTGCGAGCGACTGTGTTTGCGAGCGATCGTGTTTGCGAGCGACTGTGCGAGTGAGCGATCGTGCGAGTGAGCAAGCCGAGCGTGGCTCCGCGATGGTGATGGATGAGTGGGGGCGTGGTGTGGTGACCTCTATGGGATTAGTGGCACCTCCTGCCCTCCACACGCTCCATCGATTGCCACCCCGAGTTTTAATTTCACTAAAACATGCACGCGCGTGTGTGCATGCGCGTCTGTGTGTGTGTGTGTGGTTAGCGCACCGCGCTATGAACCAGGCGACCCGTGATAATCTGAACCGGTCCTGGGCCCGCCCTAGGTTGACTCGGCCTCAAATGAGTACCTGGTGCGGTGTGGAGTAAACATCGCCACTGGGGAGACAAAGGCGGCCGGGCGTGGTGCTGGCCACCCACCCCTCGTGTGCTGCGCCGGCCTTCATAGGTGCTCGCCAACAGCACTTCAATTCCCGCTCACGGCCAACATCCGTGACGATTATATGAACTGGTTCCGGGCCTCCTCTAGGTCGACTCGGCCTCAAATGACTACCTGGTGCATTGTGCGTGCCTTTATAGGTGCTCACTAATAGTACTTGCCCCAGCAGTTTGTTCCAGGCTATATGGGGGATCTTTGTCTTCATGTGTATCATTCTTATTCTGTAAACCACTTGCTGTGCTGCCACCATCTGGCTACGCTGGAGCCGAGCTGCTATGGGAGTATCACAATCTCTGCGTGATCCACCAACACTGACCTCCACAAAGCATCTGCCACATTCCAAGCAGATTAGAGCCTGGATCACACCTGCGTGGGTCACCAGCAGTGCTTGTATACATGAGTGGGTGAGTTGAGTGAGAGGGTAGGTGGGTGAGTGGACGGTGGGTGGGTGAGGGAGTGGGTGGGTGAGGGAGTGGGTGAGTGAGTGGGTGGGTTGGTGAGTGAGCGGGGTGAGTGGGATGGGTGAGTGGGTGGGTGGGTTGGTGGGTGAGCGGGGTGGGTGAGTGGGTAGGTGAGTGAGCAGGCGAGTGGGTGGTGGGTGCGTGGGTTGGTGGGTGAGCGGGTAGGTGGGGGGGGACAGGGTTTCCACTTCTCTACAAGTTTCAACATTCCACACTCTCCCCCCGCTCTCCCCTCGCTCTCCCCTCGCTCTCCCCTCGCTCTCCCCTCGCTCTCCCCTCGCTCTCCCCTCGCTCTCCCCTCGCTCTCCCCCCGCTCTCCCCTCGCTCTCCCCCTCGCTCGCCCCTCGCTCTCCCCTCGCTCTCCCCCCGCTCTCCCCTCGCTCTCCCCTCGCTCTCCCCTCGCTCTCCCCTCGCTCTCCCCTCGCTCTCCCCTCGCTCTCCCTCGCTCTCCCCTCGCTCTCCCCCTCGCTCTCCCCCTCGCTCTCCCCCGCTCTCCCCCCGCTCTCCCCTCGCTCTCCCCTCGCTCTCCCCTCGCTCTCCCCTCGCTCTCCCCCGCCTCTCCCCTCGCTCTCCCCTCGCTCTCCCCTCGCTCTCCCCCTCGCTCTCCCACTCGCTCTCCCACTCGCTCTCCCCTCGCTCTCACCCGCGCTCTCCCCCGCTCTCCCATCGACTCTCCCCTCGCTCTCCCCTCGCTCTCCCCCTTCGCTCTCCCCTCGCTCTCCCCTCGCTCTCCCCTCGCTCTCCCCTCGCTCTCCCCCGCTCCTCCCCTCGCTCTCCATCCACCCTCGCTCTCCCCCCGCTCTCCCCTCGCTCTTTCCCCTCGCTCTCCCCCCGCTCTCCCCTCGCTCTCCCCCCGCTCTCCCCCTCGCTCTCCCCCTCGCTCCATCCCCTCGCTCTCCCCTCGCTCTCCCCTCGCTCTCCCCCTCGCTCTCCCCTCGCTCTCCCCCTCGCTCTCCCCCTCGCTCTCCCCTCGCTCTCCCCCCGCTCTCCCCCTCGCTCTCCCCCTCGCTCCCCCCGCTCCCTCGCTCCCCTCGCTCTCCCCTCGCTCTCCCCCGCTCTCCCCTCGCTTCCACTCGCTCTCCCCCGCTCTCCCCCCGCTCTCCCTCGCTCTCCCTCGCTCGCCCTCGCTCTCCCCTCGCTCGCCCCTCGCTCTCCCCCGCTCTCCCCTCGCTCTCCCCTCGCTCTCCCTCGTTCTCCCCTCGCTCTCCCCGCTCTCCCTCGCTCTCCCCTCGCTCTCCCTCGCTCGCCCTCGCTCTCCCCCCGCTCTCCCTCGCTCTCCCTCGCTCTCCCTCGCTCTCCCTCGCTCTCCCTCGCTCTCCCCTCGCTCTCCCCCCGCTCTCCCTCGCTCTCCCTCGCCTACCCCCCTCTCCCCCCGCTCTCCCCTCGCTCTCCCTCGCTCGCCCTCGCTCTCCCCCGCTCGCCCCTCGCTCCCCCGCTCTCCCCTCGCTCTCCCCGCTCTCCCCTCGCTCTCCCCTCGCTCTCCCCTCGTTCCCCCGCTCTCCCTCGCTCTCCCTCCCTCTGCTCTCCCCTCGCTCTCCCCCCGCTCTCCCCTCGCTCTCCCCCCCGCTCTCCCCCGCTCTCCCCTCGCTCTCCCCTCGCTCCCCCCCGCTCTCCCCCCGCTCTCCCCTCGCTCTCCCCTCGCTCTCCCCCCGCTCTCCCCCCGCTCTCCCCTCGCTCTCCCCCCGCTCTCCCCTCGCTCTCCCCCGCTCTCCCCTCGCTCTCCCCTCGCTCTCCCCTCGCTCTCCCCCCGCTCTCCCCTCGCTCTCCCCCGCTCTCCCCCGCTCTCCCCTCGCTCTCCCCTCGCTCTCCCCCCGCTCTCCCCCCGCTCTCCCCTCGCTCTCCCCTCGCTCTCCCCCCGCTCTCCCCCCCGCTCTCCCCCTCGCTCTCCCCTCGCTCTCCCCCCGCTCTCCCCTCGCTCTCCCCCCGCTCTCCCCTCGCTCTCCCTCGCTCTCCCCTCGCTCTTCCCCCGCTCTCCCCCCGCTCCTCCCCCCGCTCTCCCCTCGCTCTCCCCCCGCTCTCCCCTCGCTCTCCCCCCGCTCTCCCCCCGCTCTCCCCCCGCTCTCCCCTCGCTCTCCCCCCGCTCTCCCCCCGCTCTCCCCCCGCTCTCCCCTCGTTCTCCCCTCGCTCTCCCCTCGCTCTCCCCTCTGCCCTCTCTCTCCGCGTCCCGACAGGAATCCAATTCATCGCTCCGTGTCTGATGGATGGAGCGGCCCAGTGATGGGCGTGCCCCACGTCCCCCACCACCCTCCCCCCAACTCACCTGCCCCCCCCCCTCCTCCTTCGTGCGTATAGCGAGGTTTGGCGCTCCGCGTGACGGACGAGCGGCGCGACCGCACGCGACGCCCCGCGATTAACTCGCCCGCCAACGCCGGGCCCGAGTCGCCCCCGCCCCGGGGGTCGGCGTCGTGGGGGGCTGTGGGTGGCGCGTGGGGGGGGGGGCATCGCTTGCGGCGAGTTTCGTCGGGATCGAACCCGCGAGCCCGCGACCTCCTGCGCGCCGGGCGAGGCCGTTAGCGTCTCGGCACCGCCGCGCGACGCTGGCGCCGGATCTCGGTGAATATGTCGGCGTCGCCCGACCGCCCCGCGTCGAGCCAACTGGCCCGGCTGCCCCGGGTTGCGGCCTGGGTGGCAGCGCCGCGTAACGGTGCCGCCGTGAAGAGTTCACAATGCCCAGTCGCCCAGTGAGCGATGCCGTGGGGCGTCTCCGTGGAATGAGCATCCCGCCAGCATATTGGGAGTTACATCAGATGCACAGATTGCAGGTAGAAGTTCCTCCTCCTTCCAAGTTGAGGACTTGGTTGATACCAGACTGTTTCGTCGAAACCACCACCACACTGCAGGTCACAACAACTCGTTGACTCGCACACACGCTCGCACACTCGCTCGCTCACTCGCACACTCGCTCACACACTCGCTCGCTCACTCACTCGCACACTCGCTCACTTGCTCACTCACACACTCGCTCGCACACTCGCTCACTCACTCGCACACTCGCTCGCACACTCGCACACTCGCTCGCACATTCACTCGCACACTCACTCACACACGCACACATTCAGTCACGCTATCACTCACACACCCAACCACTTACACACTCACCCAAATATCCACCGACTCACCACACTGCAGGCCACCTCACTCCTCTCTCTGATTCTTCCCATCACCATCACCACCACCATCATCGCCTTTCCCCCAACTCTGTTGACCATAACCTCGCTCAATTCAAGACGCCCGTTGCACTCTTACCTGTCACAACTTCGACACTGGTGCCGTTCGTCGCAGGCCGCTTGGCGTTTGTGTCTTTGGGCCCCACGCCCCTCCCCCTCGGCGGCCGTGTTCACAACAGCGAAGAGTCGTGAGCGTCTCCCCCCCCACCACTGCGTCGCACGCAGCACGCCGCTCCGTTTTCTCCTCCGAAGTTTCCGCCGGGTTCTTTCACCTACGATCGCGAACGGGGATCCTGTCCAGGCGCCCCGGTCGAGCAGCTGCCTCGACCCCGGGTGGTTGGGGGGGGGGGGGGAGGGTGGACAGGGGCGGCCGGAGCATCGTCGACGATGACGCTGCGACGGTGGGCGGCGTCGCGAGCGGCGAGGACGAGGAGGTGACGACGACGTTGCTTGTTGTGCGCCTGCCAGGGTCGCGCATCATCACCACGTCGTCGTGGCGCGACGGAGCGAGGCTGGTGCGGGCCCTGCTGGGACCCGCGACCCACGACCCCAGCCGCGCGGAGAAGGAGCCCCCCACGGACGGTACGTACGTGTGTGTGTGTGTGTGTACGTGTGTGTGTGTGTACGTGTGTGTGTGTGTAGCGGTAGTGTAGCAGTTAGCGCGCTGCGCTATGAACCCGGCAACCCGGGTTCGATTTCTGCTCACGGCCAACACCAGTGACGATTATCTGAACCGGTCCCGGGCCTCCCCTAGGTCGACTCAGCCTCAAATGAGTACCTGGTGCGGTGTGTAAACATCACCACTTGGGAGACAAAGGCGATCGGGCGTGGTGCTGGCCACCCACCCCCTCGTGTACCGTTCTGGCCTTCATAGGTGCTCGCTAACAGCACTTGCCCCTACAGTCTGTTAAGGCTATACGGGGGATCTTTGGTGTGTGTATAGAGCAGAGACAAAGATCCCCCATATAGCCTTCAACAGATTGTTGGGGCAAATGCTGTTAGCGAGCAGCACCTATGAAGGCCGGCACGGCAAACGCGCACACATTCACAAACGCGGTGAGGGACGCACGCCAAAGGCCCGTCCCAGAGAAGCCCTCTCTAGGCCCAGTCGTCCCAGAAAGTCTCGGCCTTCGCCTGCTCCTTCTCGTTACCGCAGGGCGTCCCGGCCGGACGTCCCAGCTACACGGGGGACGGCCCTCGCCGCTGCGGGGAGCCGGAGGGGCCCGGAGATCGGCCAGTCGCGACGGGGAGCGGGAACGTGGCGACGCGGGGGAGGGAGACGTCGCAGAGGAGCCGCTCACAGTCAGCGACCTGCGAGTCGACGAGGGTGAGCCTGAACTACACCGCTTACCTGCTCGCTCGCTCGCTCAAGCACACGCTCGCTCGCTCGCCCACTCACTCCGTCGCACGCTCGCTCGCTCAAGCACCCGCTCGCTCAATCGCCCACTCACTCCGTCGCACGCTCGCTCGCTCAAGCACACGCTCGCTCGATCGCCCACTCTCTCCGTCGCACGCTGGCTCACCCGCGTCCACCGCTCTCTCTCGCCCTCTCTCTCTCGCTTCTCCCGACGGCGCGTAGAAGCCAGCGTGCCCCCGTCCTCGCGCCCGGCGCCCCCTCGATCGGTGCCCGAGGTCAGGGGTCGGGCGCGGGCCGACGACGGAGAGGAGGAGGCCGCAGTGCAGCACGGGACCTCCCCGAAGAGGAAGGCCGAGGGAGGCGAGGGCCACGGGGAAGGGGGCAGCGGCGAGCGTCGTCCGCCCGGCAAGAGGGGCCGTCCCGGCGTCTCGGCGTCATCGGTACCGATCCCCCCATCCCCGTCCCCCCCGATGAGATTCTAACGAGCTGGTGCTTGCTGCCGTGGCAGCGCAGGCGGCGCGGACAGGAACCGCCTTCGTGACGGGGAACCGCTCGAGCGTAGCCGGAGGAACGTTCTCTCCTCTCCCGTCGGCGTGGTCACCAGACCTGCGCGGCCGACATTCGTAAACCGGGCCTTTGCAAACGACTCAGAATCAAAGCGACGACAGCAATCGCCGTCGCGGTGTTTGCTTCGAGGTCAAAAACGTCAAGAGTCGGGGTTCGAAGCCACGATCTCTTGCGTGCCGGGCGAGGTGGTTGACATCTCGCAACCGCGGCGAGATCGTTCTCGGCCACGGCTCTGTTGCGACTGCGCAACGCCGAGCACGCAGATTGTCATTGGCAGCTCGCACGGTTGGCTACGTACGGCGCGAAAGAAGTTCAACACGCACACACGCACGCGCGCGTACTCTACATTAATCGCACGTTTATCGCGCAGCGCTCTAGGAGCAGAGACGCCCACGTACCGGGACCTTGGGGTTTGGCGCCGCCGGCATCGGCGGCACCGGCGGCACCGGCGCCCGCAGCGACGCGGACGTCGCTGCGGCCGACGTCACGGCAGCAGCAGCAACAGCGCCAGCAGCAGCAGCAGCAGAGCGCGGCGCCGGCGCAGCGGGAGAAGCGGCGTCACTATGACGCGGAGGAGGTGCGGTGCTACATGGCGCGGCGCGGCGCCGAGCAGCGGCGGGCGGCGGCGCGCGACCGAGCCGCCCGCCGCGCCGCCTCTGAGCTGAGGAGCCGGCGCCTGCGGGAGCTCTACGTGGCCCAGCGCCAGGCGGCGGTCGCCAGCACCACCGCCACCACCACCGCCGCCGCCACCACCACCGCCGCCAGTAGCGGTGGTGGTGGTGGCGGCAACAAGAAGAGCGACGGCAATGGCGGTCGGAGGGCACCTGGTGGCAAGGTGAGGTGCACGGGCGAGAGGGAGGTTTACTGTGTGTGTGCTGTGTGTACGCTGTGTTTAGTGTGTACGCTGTGTTTAGTGTGTGTGTGCTGTGTGTACGCTGTGTGTGTACGCTGTGTGTGTACACCGTGTGTGCTGTGTGTACACTGTGTGTGTACAGTGTGTGTGTACACTGTGTGTGTACTGTGCGTGTGTACACTGTGTATATACTGTGCGTGTGTACACTGTGTGTACACTGTGTGTGTGTGTACACTGTGTGTGTGTACATTGTGTGTGTGTACACTGTGTGTGTGTGCTGTGTGTACACTGTGTGTGTGTGCTGTGTGTACGCTGTGTGTGTGTGTACACTGTGTGTGTGTACACTGTGTGTAAACTGTGTGTGTGTACACTGTGTACACTGTGTGTGTGTGTACACTGTGTGTAAACTGTATGTGTGTACGCTGTGTGTGTGTGTGTACGCTGTGTGTGTGTGTACACTGTGTGTGTGTGTACACTGTGTGTGTGTGTACACTGTGTGTACGCTGTGTGTGTGTGTACACTGTGTGTAAACTGTGTGTGTGTACGCTGTGTGTGTGTGTGTACGCTGTGTGTGTGTGTACACTGTGTGTGTACATACTGTGTGTGTGTGTACACTGTGTGTGTGTACGCCGTGTGTGTGTGTACACTGTGTGTACACTGTGTGTGTGTGTACACTGTGTGTGTGTGTACGCTGTGTGTGTGTGTACACTGTGTGTACGCTGTGTGTGTGTGTACACTGTGTGTACACTGTGTGTGTGTGTACGCTGTGTGTGTGTGTACACTATGTGTGTACACTGTGTGTGTACACTGTGTGTGTGTGTACACTGTGTGTACACTGTGTGTGTGTACGCTGTGTGTACACTGTGTGTGTGTACGCTGTGTGTACACTGTGTGTAAACTGTGTGTGTGTGTGTACGCTGTGTGTGTGTACGCTGTGTGTGTGTGTACACTGTGTGTGTACATACTGTGTGTACACTGTGTGTGTACATACTGTGTGTACACTGTGTGTGTGTGTACACTGTGTGTACACTGTGTGTGTGTACACTGTGTGTGTGCGCTGTGTGTGTGTGTGTACTGTGTGTGTGTACGCTGTGTGTGTGTATACTGTGTGTGTGTACGCTGTGTGTGTGTACACTGTGTGTGTGTACATACTGTGTGTGTGTACACTGTGTGTGTACATACTGTGTGTGTGTGTACACTGTGTGTGTACACTGTGTATACACTGTGTGTGTACGCCGTGTGTGAGCAGGACAAAGTGGACCTGGCGAGCACCTTCACGGCGGCGCCCCTCGACCACGCGGCACGCGACGACTTCCTGGTGACGGCACTTCCTGTTTCCCTGTCCAGAAATTCCCATCACAGAGCTCCGTCACAGAGCTTCGTGACGACGCTCCATCACAGCGCTCCGTCACAGAGCTCCGTCACAGCGCTCCGTCACGGCGCTCCGTCACGACGCTCCGTCACAGAGCTCCGTCACAGGGCTCCGTCACGACGCTCCATCACAGCGCTCCGTCACAGAGCTCCGTCACAGCGCTCCGTGACGGCGCTCCGTGACGGCGCTCCGTCACGGCGCTCCGTCACGACGCTCCGTCACAGAGCTCCGTCACAGGGCTCCGTCACGACGCTCCATCACAGCGCTCCGTCACAGAGCTCCGTCACAGCGCTCCGTCACGGCGCTCCGTGACGGCGCTCCGTGACGGCGCTCCATCACAGCGCTCCGTCACAGAGCTCCGTCACAGCGCTCCGTGACGGCGCTCCATCACAGCGCTCCGTCACAGAGCTCCGTCACAGGGCTCCGTCACGGCGCTCCGTCACGACGCTCCGTCACAGAGCTCCGTCACAGGGCTCCGTCACGACGCTCCATCACAGCGCTCCGTCACAGAGCTCCGTCACAGCGCTCCGTCACGGCGCTCCGTGACGGCGCTCCGTGACGGCGCTCCATCACAGCGCTCCGTCACAGAGCTCCGTCACAGGGCTCCGTCACGGTGCTCCGTCACGACGCTCCGTCACAGAGCTCCGTCACAGGGCTCCGTCACGACGCTCCATCACAGCGCTCCGTCACAGAGCTCCGTCACAGCGCTCCGTCACGGCGCTCCGTGACGGCGCTCCGTGACGGCGCTCCATCACAGAGCTCCGTCACAGGGCTCCGTCACGGCGCTCCGTCACGACGCTCCGTCACGGAGCTCCGTCACAGGGCTCCGTCACGACGCTCCATCACGGCGCTCCGTCACGGCGCTCCGTCACGGCGCTCCGTCACGGTGCTCCATCACGGCGCTCCGTCACAGAGCTCCGTCACGGAGCTCCGTCACGGCGCTCCGTCACGACGCTCCGCCACAGAGCTCCGTCACAGGGCTCCGTCACGGCGCTCCGTCACAGCGCACCGAGGTAGTTAGCGTCTCGTCACCGAGATGTTAACTACCTCGCCTGGTATACAGGAGGTCGTGGGTTCGACCCCGACGATGCCTGTATATTTGGAGTTTCCGTGTTCTCTCTCCCTATGGTCGCGTGGATTCTTTTTTTACTCTGGATCCTCCGGTTTTTCCCTCCATTTTAGAATCGACGCGCGTCCACCGAGTATTTTTCTGCCGCTGCGAAATTGCCCGCGACGACGAGAAGCCGCCACCCTTCGTCGAGCTGTCATGTGCGATGGGCAGGTGGTCGCGTCTGAAAAATAGCTACACAGCTAAGCGGGGTGGGGGGGGGGGGGGGGGGACCCATACCTGGCAAAATAACAATGGTATAAAAAGAATTGTTGAATTTCGATTTAAAGCTTTCGTGACTGCAGGGATTCATCTTCTTGGTTCTTTCGGTAAAGTCACGTAGAAGGGAAAATAATAAAATAATAAAAATTAAACATCATAAAATTTAAATTCTCACGACGTTTCGGCCACAACGCAAGTAGCAGTCCTCAGGTGAAGAACAGAGCTGTCAGAAAGACAGCGTCCCATGAACACCGCCAAGCTTGGCAGCGTATGTTTCAGCTGGGTCGAGGGGAGGAAAGCGCCTTGACAAAGAAGTTTACATATCAACACCGGAATTAAGCATATTGATGGAAAATGCAGATATGGGATTAGTCACTCCTTGTGGAATGTGTAGGTGGTGGTGGTGGGGGGGGTCTCAAATTCATATTATTCTCGTGTATTACGTAGGATTAGTGGTGATTAAGGCGAGGAAGTAGGATTAGCAGTAATAAAGGGAGGGAAATTTTTATCGTAAGGAGCTGCATCAGCCAAACCAGCCCGTATCCAAGCTCGTGCATTGTGTGGGCAACAAGAATAGTTCTCGTATCTCCCGGAGCGGCAGTTTGAAACGATGGGGAAAGGACTCGATTGGTCGTGCGATGAAAACGAACTTGCGAGCGAATCGCCGATCGCGCAGATATCGGTCGATCAAAAACAGCGGGCACGACTGCCGCACCCAACCAATGGGATTGGTCGATCCACGGATCGCTTGCCAACGTATCGACGCGGCGGCAATCGACCCCCGCCGATGAATCGATGCTCTCGGCGTGGCTGTCGGATCGACTGTGGGCAGAATCGACGCAAACGACACCTCGATTCTGGTTCCACAAGGCCGTATGATGGACAGACACAAGCCACCACGGACAATGACCACGCACACTTTATTCCATCTCTGGGCTGGTGGCTGATGGGTAATTTTGTCGGGTGTCCGACTGTGTTGCGTTGCAGCGCCGTGGTGAGAACCACTGAGATGTTAACTCTGCCCTTTGACTACCAGACCGGCGCAGCCACTGCTGCTGCCACAGCCAATGCTGCTGCCACAGCTGCTGCTGGTGCCGCCACTGCCGCTACCGCTGCTGATGCTGTCACTGCTGCTGTTGTTACTGCTGCCGCTGCTTTCGTTGCTACTTCCACTGCTGTTGCTGCCGCTGCTGCTGTTGCTGCCGCTACAGCTGCTGATGCTGTCACTGCTGCTGTTGTTACTGCTGCCGCTGTTGTCGTTGCTACTTCCACCGCTGTTGCTGCCGCTGCTGCTGTTGCTGCCACTACAGCTGCTGCTGCTCCTGCCCGTGCTCTGTGCTTCAGTGTCTTGCCGCGTTGCTGTTCGCAGAGGCGGCTGCTGCCCGAGATCTCGGAGGAGAGGCCGAGAAGGAAGCAGCAGGAAGGGGATTCGCGTCCTCCCGTGACCTCCAGCAGCCCGGAGGACGACGATGAGGAGGATGATGAGGAGGATGATGAGGAGGATGATGAGGAGGATGATGAGGAGGAGGATGAGGAACAGGGGGAGGGAGACTCTGCTGGCGACGCCACGAGCCCGCTGGCCGGGTGAGTGCTCAAGAGCTCGGCACACGGCCGCCACTCAACCACGCACGCGGCGACAAACGGCCGCCGTTCGCCGATTGTGCCAGGCTAGGTGCACCTCGAGGCCGTGTGAAGGGTCAAAGGATTACGGCTGGCAAGTGGGTCATGGGACAGACCCAGGTGCCATGGGTTGGCTGACCAGGTGGTGCAGATGCACCGCTGGTGGTTCCCACTATGCCAACTCGCCGTGTTTTATCCGCCCCGGCGCTCCGCTCGTTGTTGTGAGCGTCGCTCCTCCGCCCTCCGCTGTTGTTGGAGGGCGACTGCCTCCCAACTGCCCAGCCGTGCCGTCCGTCACGAACATACTCGGCGAGTCCACTCAGGTCCACATGCTCCTCTACCGCATCAGCCCATCTCTTGTCTAGCCTGTGCCACGCCCGTTTATGGATGTATGTTTGTTTAAGGACTCCGACACATTGGTTGTTGAAGAGGTGTGAGAAGCCTGTGCTGGATTAAGCTAGTTCAGGGCCTGTAGCATATGTTATAAAGGAGCCCTAGTAAAGTAATTGTATTTTTTCATTTGCTACACAGCCAGATAATATGACAAATCGCTAAGCTTAAACACCCAGTCGCTCATAAAAATTGAAGGCGGTATAGTAGTATAGTAATAGAGCAAATGTGGAATCGCTGAACCGGAGTTGATAGCTTGAAAGCATTTCATGCGGGGCCCTTGAAAGTGCGGGGCCCGTAGCTACTACACATGTAGCTACTACACATGTAGCTACTACACATGTAGCTACTACACATGTAGCTACTACACATGTAGCTACTACACATGTAGCTACTACACATGTAGCTACTTGTGCTACTACGATAATCCAGCACTGCCTGCAGCGTGCGTTCACGTCAACTTTCTTCCTTCATCGGAAGGAAGAGTGCTCCAGACGGCACGCAGAAGCGCATCTGAAAGTGCGCGATGCGGTGATCAGCCAGCCAAAAGCTGCGACGAGGATGACCGGAGTTTGCGTGAGACAATGTTAGTGCAAGTGCTGTTACAGACACACGCACACCGCACACCGATACACCAAAAGACACAGAAACACACACACGCACACACATACAAACACGGTGAGTGACGCACGAAACTGCCCGTCCTGGAGAATCCTCTTCTAGGCCCAGCCGCCCCACGAAGCCTCGGTCTTCGCGTTCCAGACGGCCGCAGAAGCGCATCCCGACAGCGCCGCGCGAGCGTTTAGCCCCCTCTCCCCACGCGGTCACACGCGGCGGCGCGCCCACGGTGACCAACCGCGTGCGGGGCGCGTGCCCACCAGGTCCGGCGGAGACCGGCTGGCGCTGGCGGGGACGCCGGGGAAGGAGTCTGGAGCCCCGGGCACCGGCGCGGCGACGGCGGCGGAAACGGCGGCGGCGGCGTCCCCGGCGATCATCGGCGGGCAGGCTGGCGCGGATCGCCGCCATTCGCGGTGAGGCCCCCGGCTCGCCGGCGGTGTTAGCCACGCAAGAGGACCCCGTGGGCGGCACGACGGAGATTGGGTAGCTGGATGTGTGTGCAGTGCGTTGAAGTCCTCTCGCACCGTACGTAGCCAACCGCACTAATCGCCGGTGCGGTGGTTGAGTCTATCAGCAGTGTGAGTCAATGGACAGTGTTGAGTCTATGGGCCAGTGTTGAGTCTATGGGTAGTGTTGAGTCTATGGGTAGTGTTGAGTCTATGGTGCAGTGTTGAGTCTATGGGCAGTGTTGAGTCTATGGGCAGTGTTGAGTCTATGGGCAGTGTTGAGTCTATGGGCCATGGTTGAGTCTATGGGCAGTGTTGAGTCTATGGGCAGTGTTGAGTCTATGGGCAGTGTTGAGTCTATGGGCTAGTGTTGAGTCTATGGGAGTGTTGAGTCTATGGGTGTTGAGTCTATGGGCAGTAGTGTGAGTCAATGGACAGTGTTGAGTCATATGGACAGTGTGTGAGTCTAGGGACAGTGTTGAGTCTATGGCAGTGTTGAGTCTATGGGCATGTTGAGTCTATGGGTCAGTGTTGAGTCTATGGGCAGTGTTGAGTCTATGGGCAGTGTTGAGTCTATGGGCAGTGTTGAGTCTATGGGCAGTGTTGAGTCTATGGGCAGTGTTGAGTCTATGGCAGTGTTGAGTCTATGGGCAGTGTTGAGTCTATGGTGCAGTGTTGAGTCTATGGGCAGTGTTGAGTCTATGGGCAGTGTTGAGTCTATGGGCAGTGTTGAGTCTATGGGCAGTGTTGAGTCTATGGGCAGTGTTGAGTCTATGGTGCAGTGTTGAGTCTATGACAGTGTTGAGTCTATGACAGTGTTGAGTCTATGGGCAGTGTTGAGTCTATGGGCAGTGTTGAGTCTATGGGCAGTGTTGAGTCTATGGGCAGTGTTGAGTCTATGGGCAGTGTTGAGTCTATGGGCAGTGTTGAGTCTATGGGCAGTGTTGAGTCTATGGGCAGTGTTGAGTCTATGGCAGTGTTGAGTCTATGGGCAGTGTTGAGTCTATGGGCAGTGTTGAGTCTATGGGCAGTGTTGAGTCTATGGGCAGTGTTGAGTCTATGGGCAGTGTTGAGTCTATGGGCAGTGTTGAGTCTATGGGCAGTGTTGAGTCTATGGGCAGTGTTGAGTCTATGGGCAGTGTTGAGTCTATGGGCAGTGTTGAGTCTATGGGCAGTGTTGAGTCTATGGGCAGTGTTGAGTCTATGGGTAGTGTTGAGTCTATGGGCAGTGTTCTATGGGCAGTGTTGAGTCTGTGGGTGTTGAGTCTATGGGCAGTGTTGAGTCTATGGGCAGTGTTGAGTCTATGGGTAGTGTTGAGTCTATGGGTAGTGTTGAGTCTATGGGTAGTGTTGAGTCTATGGGCAGTGTTGAGTCTATGGGTAGTGTTGAGTCTATGGGCAGTGTTGAGTCTATGGGCAGTGTTGAGTCTATGGGTAGTGTTGAGTCTATGGGTAGTGTTGAGTCTATGGGTAGTGTTGAGTCTATGGGTAGTGTTGAGTCTGTGGGTAGTGTTGAGTCTATGGGTAGTGTTGAGTCTATGGGTAGTGTTGAGTCTGTGGGTAGTGTCGAGTCTATGGGTAGTGTTGAGTCTATGGGTAGTGTTGAGTCTATGGGCAGTGTTGAGTCTATGGTTAGTGTTAGTCTTTGGGTAGTGTTAGTCTACGGGCAGTGTTGAGTCTATGGGTAGTGTTGAGTCTATGGGTAGTGTTGAGTCTATGGGTAGTGTTGAGTCTATGGGTAGTGTTGAGTCTATGGGTAGTGTTGAGTCTATGGGCAGTGTTGAGTCTGTGGGCAGTGTTAGTCTATGGGCAGTGTTGAGTCTATGGACGGTGTTGAGTCTATAGTTAGTGTTAGTCTTTGGGTAGTGTTGAGTCTATGGGCAGTGTTAGTCTGTGGGCAGTGTTGAGTCTATGGGTAGTGTTGAGTCTATGGGCAGTGTTAGTCTATGGGCAGTGTTAGTCTATGGGCAGTGTTGAGTCTATGGGCAGTGTTGAGTCTATGGGCAGTGTTAGTCTATGGGCAGTGTTGAGTCTATGGGCAGTGTTAGTCTATGGGCAGTGTTAGTCTATGGGTAGTGTTAGTCTATGGGCAGTGTTGAGTCTATGGGCAGTGTTGAGTCTATGGGCAGTGTTGAGTCTATGGGCAGTGTTAGTCTATGGGCAGTGTTGAGTCTATAGTTAGTGTTGAGTCTATGGGTATTGTTAGTCTATGGGCAGTGTTGAGTCTATGGGCAGTGTTAGTCTATAGTTAGTGTTAGTCTATGGGTAGTGTTTAGTCTATGGGCAGTGTTAGTCTATGGGCATTGTTGAGTCTATAATTAGTGTTAGTCTATGGGCAGTATGTGTGTACAATATGTTGAACTTCCCTCGCTCCGTACGTAGCCAACCGAGGGGTGAATCAACAGGCAATAATAGCCTGTTGCAGGCTAAGCTAAACTATAAACTGACATTTTACCAAGCAAGGCCCCATCAGCTATGAATCTCTTTTTCATAAGTGACCTGGTTATCACGAATGACAGCTCGACTTATCTGGCTTATCACCGCGCGCAAATGTATTGCGGACGAATACTCTGCGTTGATTCTAAACGCGGAGGGGGGGTAAAAAGTCTACACAGGAGCGACCTTTGTCTCGCGCGTGCGACCTCGCTGCCCGTAGCCGCCGCCGCGTCGCTGTCGCTGCGCGTGGAGGAGGAGACGCGCCGCCTCGCCGGAGTCGGCCTCCTGTCGCCCGCCGCCGCGGCCGCCCTGGCCCGCTCCGTCCCCGCCGAGCCGGAGGGCCGCGGCCGCGGCCTGGGCCTGGAGGACCTGCGCACGGACTTCACGGACGGCGCACGGGGGGGGGGGCCCGCGTCGCCCGCGTCGCCCGGCGACCGTTTCGGCGCCCGCGTGCGGGAGATGCTGGGGGCCGGCGGCGAGCGCCGCCGAGAGGGCGAGGCGGCGCCGGCGTTTTGGACGGGCGGCTTCCCGCCGGATGGGCACGCGGTGTTCGTGGGGGACCTGCCGGGGTCCGCGGTTGGCCCCGCCGGGACCTCGGCCGCCGCGCCGCCGTCGAGCTACGAGGAACGCGTGGCGGCCATCGTGCGCCGCCTCGCCGACCGCTCGCTGGGGCCCGCCCCGCTACGGCACGCGGCCTCCTGGTCCGCCGCATCGCAGCGGCCCGGCCCGTCGCACCCCGCCGACGGCGGTGACAGCGGCGGCGGCGACGGCGGCGGAGCGCGCGACCACGGCGGGGAGCGGTCGTCGATTCTGAGCGACAGCCCGGGCTCGCTGAGCGAGGGGCCCCTGCTGAGCGAGGGGGAGCTGTCCGACGACGACGACGACGAGCGGCCGCAGCGGCCGACGACCCGGCCCAGGTCGTCGTCCCCGCCGAACCGGCGGGAGCGGCTCGACGGATCCGGAGCCGCCCCACGGCCGCCCCGGCCGCCCCCGTCGCTGGCGTCGCGGCTCGCCGAGGTCGACTTCTGCGCGATGCCCCGGGCGGAGGCGGCGGCGCCGGCCTGGGAGGAGCTGGCGAGGGGCAGTCCCAACAGCGCCATCGCCATCTACGTGCGGCGGCACGGGGCGCCGGCAGGCCTGGGCCCGTCGGCCGGCATGGCGCCGGTCGTGGAGACCGGTAAGGAAGGGGGGTGGCGGGGGGGGGGGGCCCGTGGCAGGAAGGGGGCGTCGGCGCCATTGGGGATACAAAGACGGCCGGGTGTGGTGCTGGCCATACCACCCTCGTGTGCCGTGCCTGCCTGATTAGGTGCTGCTCGCTAAGGGCTTGGCGAGGCCTTGATCCAGCAGTTGATCGATCGATGATGACAGTGATGATGTATGTGTGTGGAACTTGTTTCACACCGTACGTAGCCAAGCGTGCTAATCGGAGGTGCGGGGATAGAACAACAAACTGAACACAAAAAGCAGTTCTAAAGAAATGAGTTTTCGACGTAGATGACTCAAAAAGAGGCTTCCTAACATCGCATTCCAGACTGCCGCAGAGGCGCATCTGAAAGCGCTCGATGCGGAGACCGTCTTTGTTTGACGGCCAGCCAAAATCCGCTGCTTGCGAGGATGAGCGGAGTTCGCGTGACGATGGTTTACGCTTTCTTGACGAGATCGGGTCCGAGGGTGTTGCGGTCCGTTTGTGGCGAGCACTTCGTGCGCGGAATGGGCGCGTGTTCGTTCGGCAACCGGACGCCGGATGCGGGCGGGTTTACCGGGGCTCACGGTCGTGTGATGGGAGGCAGTGCCGTGTGGCCACTGCGAGTCACCGGCCCTGTGGAATTGCCTACGGCTGTGGCCCGCCCCACCTGCAATATTCAGGACGCGGCGGTGGCCGCGACGACGTGGATATCGCAGACGTGGAGAAGGCGGAGGAGCAGGAGGAGGAGCAGGAGGAGGAGAGCCGCGGAGCGGAGTCGCCCGGGCAGCGCTCCGTGGACGCGTACGACGAGGACAGCTTCGCCTCCTCCTCCGGCACGGCGTGCACGAGCTTCGGGGCGGCACCAGCGGTGACGGCGCCGCCGTCGGCCCCTCGGTGAGCCGGCAAGGCGGGTGGCGGTGGTGACCGTTGTCGCGCGGACGACGAGGCCCCGAGACCCCGCGCGCACGGTGTGGGGGAAAGGGGTTTGGCCTCGCTGCGTCGCTCACGAAACGGTGGAGGGGTGGGGAACGGGGTGTTTGGTCAGAGAGAGGAGGAGAGGGAAGGGAGGCGGTGAGAGAATGTATGGTCGTGTTCTGCTAGAAGGCGGTGGTTGGTAGTGGTTGCGTTCCTGAAGAACACTGCTTAGTGGATAAAATCGCGTTCTAATGAATAACGTATATAACGTAGGGGGTAAGGCGCAGTCCGCGGTGATGCGTGAGATGCGGAGTATGCAGGCCGCGGGTAGCATCTAGAAGCATCCAGCAGCATCCCAGTGCTGCTGACGACGCCCCGCCGAGGCGGCCGTATCACGACCGCTTATTACCCCCCGTTGGCTCGGTCGCGTCGCATCCAGTTCACACCGTGAAAAAAACTATGCGCCGTGGGCGAAGGGCCCGCACGACAGAAACGGAGCGCTGCGCCGAGTTGACCTGTCGTCATTGTGGAACCTGTGGGGGGCAGTGGCTACCCCTCGTGCCTGTCGGGTACCCGTACCCAGCCGGGTACGGGTACCCGTTCCCTACCCGAAATGAGTGACAAACGGTGACTCACCAGTGACTCACGGCCTACCCGTACCCGTACCCGGCCGCACCAGGGTCGCAAACGGCTACCCGTACCCGTACCCGGCCGGGTACGGGTACGGGTATCGGGTACCCGGTTGCGACCTCTGGCGAGGATGGGGACCTCTCTGAAGTGCGCGTTCTCATTCACGCGTGTCTAAACATTCACTGAATAGAAACTTGCATAGTAATTGGTTTTCACCCTTTCAACTGGTACAAAACTGACACCTTTATACAAGGGATCATGTTAGCAATAACCACAACACAAGCTGTCAAAATGCAAACAAAAAGAAACAACTCTGATGATGATAATGATATGCACTGTCCTTGAAGTTGATTGGTCCACACCCGAGACAGCTTTTCTTAGAGCCTAGTCTCCATTGGTGTTGGACCAGATGACGCCAAAAGGCGTACATCTCAAAAACAGCGCACTATCAGAGTATTGAGAGCTCGGGGTAAGCATTTACACTATGAGACATCTCCTTTACCAGTAGGCAAAATATAGTAGTAGGTTTTTACCCTTTCAACTGGTACAAAAACTGACTTACATATTTGTTTATTTTACCAGCTAAGGACCCACTGAGTGAAATAGATCGGTTTGAGAAGCGACCTGGCTATCACGAATGATAGCTGAGCGAAGTGGCTCATCATAATCGTGTGGAAATTTATAGCGGCAGCCACATGCTCTGAACGCGTGACGTTGATTTTAAACGTGGAGAGATAAAAAACCGGAGGACCCGGAGACAAATCCACACGACTCCGGGTAAGAGAGAGAGAGACGCAAACTCCAAATATACAGCAGTAGGCGTCAGGGTCGGGATCGAACCCACGACCTCCTGCGTACCAGGCGAGGTAGTTAACATCTCCTAGCCACCGTGATGATGATGAGAGAGAGACACGCAAACTCTAAATATACAGCAGCAGGCGTCAGGGTCTGGATCGAACCCACGATCTCCTGCACACCAGGCGAGGTAGTTAACATCTCCCAGCCACCGTGATGATGATGATGAGAGAGACACGCAAACTCCAAATATACAGCAGCAGGTGTCAGGGTCGAGATCGAACCCACGACCTCCTGCGTACCAGGCGAGGTAGTTAACATCTCCCAGCCACCGTGGCGCCTATATAAATAGGACCACAGAGCTTGGACGAATTTTGGCACCGGTTCTGGCTCTGCGCCGTGACCCTGACCCTCGCCCTGCCAGGTCTCCGGACGGTGCCGATCGGCAAGGAATCGGCAGCGGCACAGGGGAGCGGACGTTGCCCCCCGCGGAGGGACCCCCCCCGCCGGCGAACTCCGCCGGCGAGAAGGACGACGACGCGGGCGGCCTGGCGTCGCCCCCCGAGCCTGCGCTCCCCTCGCCAGTCCGGGGCCCGGCAGGGCGGGACTCTCCTCGCGCGTGGACGGACGGGGTCGGAGGTCGCCGACGGAAGACTTCAACGATTTCGCCCGACCTGGAGGAGGAAGGGGCGGAGGAGGTTGTGAGCGGCATGCGGGACGGGCTTCCGGTCCTCTCCGCCCCCTCCCCACCGCGCGAGGAAAGGGGGCGGCTCGGGTGGGAGGGCGGCGGTGGGCAGCAGCAGCAGGAGCCGTGGGGCCCGGCACGGAGCTCCCCCTGGGGGCTGTCGCAGCGGCTGGCGGCCGAGCTGCAGCTGCTGCAGGCGGTGGAGGAGTCGGCGCATCAGCTGGGGGCGGTGGAGCGCGCCCGCGGGGTCGCGCTGGCGCAGCAGGAGACCGTGTCCCTGGCGCAGGTCCTCAAGGTGTGACCCCCGACCCCTGACCCCTGCGTCGCACGCGACGGTTGCGTGCGAGTCGCGGTTTTGTGTCGTGGTTAAGGGGTCCGGCGACTTTTGCACAGCGCAGACCACAATCCCCGACGTTTTCTCACCCCGGGTCTATAGGGGCACCAATGTGACGAGATGCGAACTCTTTGTGGTTCTTTCGGTAAAGTCACGGAGAAAGAAAATCGATTGAATGATAATTCCTGCAGTCACGAAAGCTTCAAGTCAAGATGTTAACTACCTCGCCCGGTATGCAGGAGGTCTTGGGTTGTTGCCGGCAGGTCGATTGCACGCCGACGCGGAGTCGTGCGCGCGCATCGGGATCGGTTATCCTCCAAAAACACGACGCACCGAACGCTTGAGTCGAATCGCGACCGCACCTCGACAACTTCGTAGAATCCACTTTGGAATTCCCTCCTCCCCCCCCCCTTCTCCCCATCGTCATCGTCTCTTTTCCCCAAGCCCTTGTACTAATAACGGTCACCCATTTACGACTTTGATGGTGCTGTTTGTTGCTGACCGTTTGGCGTTTTAAGTCCGGAGTTAACGCTGCACCGACCGCACTATTGGCCGGTTCCCCCCATGCCCCCCCACCCCGTACCCCCCCCCCGTACCCCCCCCCCCCGTACCCCCCATGCCCCCCTTCCCAGGTACGGCAGCAGCAGCACGAGCAGGAGCTGGCGCTCCTGAGGCTGCGGGCCGAGCGCGAGGCGATGGAGGCGCAGAGGCAGCTAGAGGAGACACGGGCCCAGCACGTGCTGGTACGCCGGCGGTGACGGTGGCGATGACGGTGACGGTGACGGTGACGGTGGCGGTGGCGGTGACGGTGACGGTGGCGCTAGCGGTGCCGATAGTCGCACCGACAATCGCGCCAGTGGTGGCACCGTGCGTGTCGGTGCCCGCTATCAGCACTTGCCCCAACAGCCTGTTAAGGCTACACGGGGCATCTTTGTCTTTGTGTGTAGATGCTCACTAACAGCACTTGCCCCAACAGCCTGTTAAGGCTACACGGGGGCATCTTTTTCTTTGTGTGTAGATGCTCGCTAACAGCACTTGCCTCAACAACCTGTTGAGGCTACACGGGGGCATCTTTGTCTTTGTGTGTAGGTGCTCGCTAACAGCACTTGCCCCAACAACCTGTTAAGGCTACACGGGGGCATCTTTGTCTTTGTGTGTAGGTGCTCGCTAACAGCACTTGCCCCAACAGCCTGTTGAGGCTACACGGGGGCATCTTTGTCTTTTGTGTGTAGGTGCTCGCTAACAGCACTTGCTCCAACAGTCTGTTAAGGCTACACGGGGCGTCTTTGTCTTTGTGCGGTGAGTGCAGCAGGTGGCGGAGTTGGCGAGGTCCTTTCCCCCGAGGGCCGCGCCGCCAACAGCGACACGCGGCTCCCCGGACGGCCCCAGGAGGGGGCAGCAGCGTGGGGGGTGAGCGGGGGGGGGGGTTAGCGGGGGGGGGGTGAGCGGGGGGGGGGGTTAGCGGGGGGGGGGGGGGGCAGGAGGTGGGGGGGGGGCAGGGGGGTGGGCTCTGACCCGTGTCACGAAGCCCCCCGTTTTGCACGAAGCTTTCACCACATTTGTTCGCCACGAGTTTATGTGGTCAACGCAGAAATGAATTCTTGCAACAGGTTTCTGTGTTGGTGTTTTGACATGTTTACACCTCCTGTTTTATTGCCAGAAAGGGTATCAAACCTTCGATTTAAAGCTTTCGTGACTGCAGGGATTCTTCTTCTTGGTTCTTTCGGTAAAGTCACGTAGAATGGAAATAATAAAATAGTAAAAATAAAACATCATTAAATCATTCTCACGACGTTTCGGCCACAACGCAAGCAGCCGTCCTCAGGTGAAGAACAGGTCTGTCGAGACGACAGAGTCTGAATGGATTCATCCATTCATCCATTCAGACTCTGTCGCTGCTTGCGTTGTGGCCGAAACGTTTTGAGAATTATTTTATTATTACCGAAAGAACCAAGAAGAGGTATCAAACCTATTACTATATTTTGACGCTGGCAAGGAAGGTCCCATGATCAGTCGTATCCGTTTGAGGGTTCCATTCAGCTTCATCGGTGACTGCTTTGGGGTTTCTTTACGTCAGGGGGTGAAATAATTTGTCAGTTCCAGCCATCACATTAGGGGCGAGTTAATGAAATGTTTGAGCAAATATAACGGGCTAATTTTAAAGTTGATCATTTTGTATGGCCCGCGAATGATGTTATTAATATTCTTGGGTTTTTTTGGTAACGTCACGTAGGTAAAAAATTAAAATTAATAAAAGTTAAATAAAAATAAAATTTTATTTTTTATTTAACTTTTATTAATTTTAATTTTTTACCCACGTGACTTTACCGAAAAACCCCAAGAATATGAATCCTTGCGGTCACGAAAGCTTAAAATCTAGATGTTATCAATATCCAAATGGCCCTTGGCAGACAAAAGCTTCCCCACCCCTGCCCCACGTCAAGCCGGGCGAGGCCGTTGCGAGACGACGCACGGGGCGGCCTTAGCGGCCACAACGGCCAATCGGAAAGTCGCGTCCGTCGCTCGATCGCGGGAGCAAGGCGTTTGACGCCGCGTCCGTTCCCAGGGCCGACGATGCCTCGAGCTCCGCCGACACGGCCGCCCCCCGCGGCCGCTCCCCCGCCTCCGAGCGATCGCGATCCCGGCGCGCCGACCAATCGGAGAGCTCCGTGGAGGAGGACGCGACGACGGCGGCCAACGAGGAGGAGGAGGAGGAGGGGGGTCGGAGCAGCGCGAGCGTGGCCGAGGATCTCCCCGACGGCAAGAGCTCGGAGAAGTCACCGGCGGCGTCTTCCAGAGGTAGCGACCTCCTCGACGGAGCCGGGCGCGCGACCGCCGCGTGACGTGAACACCACGTGACGTGACGTGAACACCGCGTGACATTAACGCCGCGCCGCGTGGCGTTAACACGGCGCAAGGTGACGCCGGGAGGCGCCGGTGCCGACCGCCCGCGCCTCCCGGCAAGACGAGGCCTGAGCTCGATTCCTGGCATTTGGAATCGGCATCGCGCGTTTTTAGAGAGTTTGGCCGCTTGTGCATTTCCACGCGATGGTTCTGTGAGCTCTCGTTTGTGGTGGCCAGGTCGCTTCTGTTATTATAGCTGAGTGGCGCCTTACCTGGTAAAATAAGAAATCTATATTTTATAATAATAGAATAATAGAGTTTTTCCCCTTTTTTTCTGGCAACAAAACTGAAACCTTTTTACGAGAATTCATGTCACTGCATTAACCACAATACCTGCAGTCAAATACAAACAAAAAAACACGATGATAATATATTGGCATTGTCCTTGAAACTGATTGGTCCACACCAAGGGATGGCTTTCTTTTGAGCCTCGATCCAATTGGTGCTCTAAAAAGGTTTCAGTTTTGTTGCCAGAAAAAGGGGAAAACCCCTATTATTTTATTGTGGTACTGGCAAAGGAGGTCTAATGATGTAGATGCTCACCCCGAGCCCTCGTTACTTTGATAGCGGCATTTTCTTTGAGCTGTGGACGCCTTTTGGCGTCCTCTGGTCGAGCACCAATTGCGTCGAGGCTCAAAAGAAAGCCATCCCCTGGTGTGGACCAATCAGTTTCAAGGACAATGCATATATATTATCATAGTGTGTGTTTTGTTTGCATTTGACTGCAAGTATTGTGGTTGATGCAGACATGAATCCTTGTAAAAAGGTTTCAGTTTTGTTGCCAGAGAAAAGGGGAAAACCCTATTATTATATTTTGGTACTGGCAAAGGAGTTCCATTAATGTAAATCTACATTTTAGTTCTATAGTTTATCGGCAAAATCGCCCCCCCACCTCCCCTCCTCCTCTGAAAGTTCATGAAGAGCACCGGTTTAGGATCCTTTGCCGAACGTTTGGAAGCGGAGCGACGGGACAAAGGGAAGAAACAAGTAAACCCGTAAAAACAAAGTTTTTCACTATAAATCCTTTATATGCGTGGCATCGGGGCGGCTAGAGTCCTCTCGTCCTCTGACTTGAGATGGCTGCCACCTATGGGTCAGATGATTGTCTGGCACCATTAAGCAATTGGTAATTAAATATTTTAAAAAATTTCCCTAAAAAGTGTAAAATTTTGGGAATTTAATGGGAAATAAATATTTTTTCGCGAAAATGCATTGTTACGCACAACGAGTCTGTGTGCAAAATGTCAGCTCGATTGGATCACGGGAAGTGGGTTAAAAAACGACCGAAAGATTTGCACGGTCCTAAGCAAGCAAGTGAACTTAATATAAAGGATTTAAAAATAACCTCGTGGACAATGTCGGCCGCGAAAGTCCCACGCGTCGAACGGGGAGCGCTCCTTGCGACCACCGCTCCCTCCGACGCTCCCTGACGCCCGTGTCGCCGTTTCCCGCTCAGCGCGTTCGGAGAGCAGCGCCGCCTCCGGCCTGCCCAGCGAGTCGTGGACTGACGACGAGGTGGAGGAGGAGGTGGAAGAGGAGGTGGAGGAGGAGGTGGAGGAGGTGGCACAGCTGGGGCGGCACGGCACGAGGGGCACGTCCCGCGCGGCGGGGAGGGAGCACGGCGCCACCGCCACGTCCGACGAGGGCACGGAGCCCGTGGGGTCGGGGCCCTCCAAGGTGGACGGCGCCTGTCTCTCTGTCTGTGTCCGTCTGTGTCTGTCTTTGTCTGTGTGTGTCTCTCTCTGTCTGTGTATGTGTCTGTTTCTCTCTGTGTGTCTGTCTCTGTCTGTCTCTCTGTCTGTGTCTGTCTGTGTCCGTCTTTGTATATGTGTGTCTTTCGCTCTGTGTCTGTCTTTGTATGTGTCTCTCTCTCTCTGTTTCTCTGTGTCCTAGTGTCTCTGTGTCTCTGTTTCTCTGTGTCTCTGTGTATGTGTCTGTCTCTCTCTCTGTGTCTCTCTTTGTATCTGTCTGTGTCTCACTGCTGTCTCCCTTGATTCTACCGTTTTATTCCTTCTCTCGGTTCTTGCTGTGCCTGCTCCGTGTCTCGTCTGTCTGCTGATGAGACACTCGCTGTCGACGGGGGGGTCCGTACCTCCCTTGTGCTGAACCAATGCTGCTGCAATGATGCACTTGTAAAGGAGTTCCAGCCGGCGTGGTCCTGAAACTCTTTAACTCCCACGACGTCACAGATCTTAGGGAAATCCACTTTCATGACGAGCGACTCCCTGCCTCGATTTAAACAGAGCGCGTCACGGTGGCTAGGAGATGTTGACTACCTCGCCTGGTAAACGGGAGGTACGTGGGTTCGATCCCGACCCTGACGCCTGCTGCTGTATATTTGGAGTTTGCGTGTATCTCTCTCATCATCATCACGGTGGCTAGGAGATGTTAACTACCTCGCCTGGTATACAGGAGGTACGTGGGTTCGATCCCGACCCTGACGCCTGCTGCTGTATATTTGGAGTTTGTGTGTCGCTCTCTCTCTCATCATCACGGTGGCTAGGAGATGTTAACTACCTCGCCTGGTGTACAGGAAGTCATGGGTTCGATCCCGACCCTGACGCCTGCTGCTGTATATTTAGAGTTTGCGTGTCTCTCTCTCTTATCACGATCACGATGGCTAGGAGATGTTAACTACCTCGGCTGGTGTACAGGAGGTCGTGGGATTGATCCCGACCCTTGACGCCCGCATAGCGAGTCTCCCCCGGGTGGAGTCTCATCGTGCCACCTCGGGCTGTCGTTCTAGCTGCCCTCGTGACACTCGAACGCGCGTCCGGCTGTGTCGGGCGGCGGAGGGTTCCACAACACACAGATTTTGGGGCCGGGTCACTAAATAGTTGGTGGCCTAACCACCGAACACCCAGCCCAAGACCTCACGGCATTGGCTCGGGCAATCTCCTGTCGTTGCTTGTCGTCGTTTCTTGATGTTGTTTGTGGTTTGTTGTTGATGTTCGATTTGTTTTCGTTGAGTGGGTGCTGGCATTGTGTGTTGACGTTGGTTGTGGTTTGTTGTTGATGTTTGTTTTGTTGTGTTGAGTGGGTGCTGGCGTTGTTTGTGGTTTGTTGTTAATGTTTGATTTGTTTTAGTTGTGTGGGCGCTGTCGTTGCTTGTCGCTGTTTTTATTCACGTTGGTTGGGTTTGTTGTTGATGTTTGTTTTGTTTTAGTTGAGTGGGCGTTGTCGTTGCTTGTCGTTGTTTGTTGACTTTTCCTGCCATTTGTTGTTGATGTTTGTGTTGTTGTTGTCGTCGTCGTCATCGCAGAGGGGCGCCGACAGGTCCGGCGGCGGACTGTCGCTCGCTGCCCTGGGGCAGCTGCTGGCGGAGGAGGAGGAGGAGGTCCGTGCCCGGCACCAGCTGGCGCTGCTGCGGCTACGCGACCACGCGCTGAGGCAGAACGCTCGCGCCGAGCTCGCCTGGATCCAGCACCAGCGGGAGTGCGCAGCTCACTCGCGCTCGCTCTCACACGCTCGCTCACTCTCGCATGCTCGCTCACTCGTCTCACATGCTCGCTCACACTCACTCACAATCTCACTCACACTCGCTCTCACTCACACTCGCTCGCTCTCACACGCTCGCTCACTCGCTCGGCACCACGGTAATCATCGTCGTTCGCAGGCGGCTGACGCAAGCGGCCGGCTCCGGAGCCGGCGGTGGCGCTGCGGACGGGGCCGGCCCGGGCCCCGTCGGCGAGGGCCGCACGGAGGAGGAGAGGACGGCGGCGGCGGCGGCGCTGCGCAAGCGCGAGCGGAGCGTGCGGGCGCGCGCGCAGGCCGAGCACGCGGAGGTGCGGCGCCTGCGCGAGGCGGCGCGCTCGGCGGGACGCGAGCGGCAGATGCTGCTGCGCCAGCGGGAGGAGATGGAGCGCCTGCGGCTGCACACGGAGCGGCTCCACGGCAAGCTGCGC
>NC_083845.1:4593767-4616511 GCF_015708825.2 Lethenteron reissneri
GAGACACGGAGCAGGCACAGCGAGAACCGAGAGAAGGAGACAGAATAAAACGGTAGAGTCAAGGGAGACAGCAGTGAGACACATACAGACACAAAGAGAGACACAGAGAGAGAGAGACAGACAGACAAAGGCTGATACAGAGAGAGACAGACAGAGAGAGTCAGACAGAGAGAGAGATAGACAGACACAGAGACACACAGAAAGAGACACAGAGAGACAGACACAGAGAGACAGACACAGAGAAACAAACACAGAGAGACAAACACAGACACACAGAGACACAGACAGACAGATACAGACAGACACAGACGGACACAGACAGAGAGACAGATACAGACAGAGACAGGCAGACAGAGACAGACACAGTGAGAGACAGAGAAACAGAGACACAGAGAAACAGAGACACAGAGAGAGAGACACACAGACAAAGACAGACACAGAGCGAGAGACACACACATACAAAGACGGACACAGACGGACACAGACAGAGAGACAGACAGAGACAGACACACAGAGAGAAACAGACACATACACAGAGACACAGAGAAACAGAGACACAGAGAAACAGGCAGACAGACAGACACAGTGAGAGACAGACACATACACAGAGACACAGAGAAACAGAGACACAGAGACACAGAGAGAGAGAGACACAGACACACACACAGACAAAGACAGACGCAGAGAGAGACACACACATACAAAGACGGACACAGACGGACACAGACAGAGAGACAGACAGAGACAGACACACCGAGAGAAACAGACACATACAGAGAGACACAGAGAAACAGAGACACAGAGAAACAGAGACACAGAGACACAGAGAAACAGACAGAGAGACAGAGACACACACACAGACAGAGAGACACACACAGACAAAGACAGACACAGACAGAGAGACAGAGACAGACACACAGAGAGAAACAGACACATACACAGAGACACAGAGACACAGAGAGACAGAGACACAAAGACACGGAGAGACAGACAGATACAGACAGACACAGACAGACACAGACAGAGAGACAGACAGAGACAGACACACAGAGAGAAACAGACACATACACAGAGACACAGAGAAATAGAGACACAAAGACACAGAGAGAGAGACACACAGAGAGAAACAGACACATACACAGAGACACAGATACACAGAGAGAGAGAGAGAGACACAAAGACGGACACAGACAAAGAGACAGACAGAGACAGACACACAGAGAGAAACAGACACATAAACAGAGAAACAGAGACACAGAGACACAGAGAAACAGAGACACAAAGACACAGAGAGAGAGAGACAGACAAAGACAGACAGAGTGAGAGACACACACATACAAAGACAGACACAGACGGACACAGAAAGAGAGACAGACAGAGACAGACACACAGAGAGAGACAGATGCATACACAGAGAAACAGAGACACAAAGACACAGAGAAACAGAGACACAAAGACACAGAGAAACAGAGACACAAAGACACAGAGAAACAGAGACACAGAGACACAGAGACACAGAGAAACACAGAGAGACAGACAGATACAGACAGACAAAGACGGACACAGATAGAGAGACAGACAGAGACAGACACACAGAGAGAAACAGACACATACACAGAGACACAGAGAAACAGAGACACAAAGACACAGAGAAACAGAGACACAGAGACACAGAGAAACAGAGACACAGAGAGAGAGAGACACATAGAGACACAGAGAGAGAGGCACACAGAGAGACACAGACACATACACAGAGACACAGAGAGAGAGAGAGACACACAGACGGACACAGACAGAGAGACAGGCGCCGTCCACCTTGGAGGGCCCCGACCCCACGGCCTCCGTGCCCTCGTCGGACGTGGCGGTGGCGCCGTGCTCCCTCCCCGCCGCGCGGGACGTGCCCCTCGTGCCGTGCCGCCCCAGCTGTGCCACCTCCTCCACCTCCTCCTCCACCTCCTCTTCCACCTCCTCCTCCACCTCGTCGTCAGTCCACGACTCGCTGGGCAGGCCGGAGGCGGCGCTGCTCTCCGAACGCGCTGAGCGGGAAACGGCGACACGGGCGTCAGGGCGCGTCGGAGGGAGCGGTGGTCGCAAGGAGCGCTCCCCGTTCGACGCGTGGGACTTTCGCGGCCGACATTGTCCACGAGGTTATTTTTAAATCCTTTATATTAAGTTCACTTGCTTGCTTAGGACCGTGCAAATCTTTCGGTCGTTTTTTAACCCACTTCCCGTGATCCAATCGAGCTGACATTTTGCACACAGACTCGTTGTGCGTGACAATGCATTTTCGTGAAAAAAAATTTTCCCAAAATTTTACACTTTTTAGGGAATTTTTTTTAAATATTTAATTACCAATTGTTTAATGCTGCCAGACAATCATCTGACCCATAGGTGGCAGCCATCTCAAGCCAGAGGACGAGAGGACTCTAGCCGCCCCGATGCCACGCATATAAAGGATTTATAGTGAAAAACTTCGTTTTTACGGGTTTACTTGTTTCTTCCCTTCGTCCCGTCGCTCCTCTTCCAAACGTTCGGCAAAGGATCCTAAACCGGTGCTCTTCATTAACTTTCAGAGGAGGAGGGGAGGTGGGGGGGCGATTTTGCCGATAAACTATAGAACTAAAATGTAGATTTACATCATTGGACCTCCTTTGCCAGTACCAAAATATAATAATAGGGTTTTCCCCTTTTCTCTGGCAACAAAACCGAAACCTTTTTACAAGGATTCATGTCTGCATCAACCATAATACTTGCAGTCAAATGCAAACAAAACACACACTATGATAATATATAATGCATTGTCCTTGAAACTGATTGGTCCACACCAAGGGACGGCTTTCTTTTGAGCTTCGACGCAATTGGTGCTCGACCAGAGGACGCCAAAAGGTGTCCACAGCTCAAAGAAAATGCCGCTATCAAAGTAACGAGGGCTCGGGGTGAGCATCTACATCATTAGACCTCCTTTGCCAGTACCACAATAAAATAATAGGGGTTTTCCCCTTTTTCTGGCAACAAAACTGAAACCTTTTTAGAGCACCAATTGGATCGAGGCTCAAAAGAAAGCCATCCCTTGGTGTGGACCAATCAGTTTCAAGGACAATGCCAATATATTATCATCGTGTTTTTTTGTTTGTATTTGACTGCAGGTATTGTGGTTAATGCAGTGACATGAATTCTCGTAAAAAGGTTTCAGTTTTGTTGCCAGAAAAAAGGGGAAAAAACTCTATTATTCTATTATTATAAAATATAGATTTCTTATTTTACCAGGTAAGGCGCCACTCAGCTATAATAACAGAAGCGACCTGGCCACCACAAACGAGAGCTCACAGAACCATCGCGTGGAAATGCACAAGCGGCCAAACTCTCTAAAAACGCGCGATGCCGATTCCAAATGCCAGGAATCGAGCCCAGGCCTCGTCTTGCCGGGAGGCGCGGGCGGTCGGCACCAGCGCCTCCCGGCGTCACCTTGCGCCGTGTTAACGCCACGCGGCGCGGCGTTAATGTCACGCGGTGTTCACGTCACATCACGTGGTGTTCACGTCACGCGGCGGTCGCGCGCCCGGCTCCGTCGAGGAGGTCGCCACCTCTGGAAGACGCCGCCGGTGACTTCTCCGAGCTCTTGCCGTCGGGGAGATCCTCGGCCACGCTCGCGCTGCGCCGACCCCCCTCCTCCTCCTCCTCCTCGTTGGCCGCCGTCGTCGCGTCCTCCTCCACGGAGCTCTCCGATTGGTCGGCGCGCCGGGATCGCGATCGCTCGGAGGCGGGGGAGCGGCCGCGGGGGGCGGCCGTGTCGGCGGAGCTCGAGGCATCGTCGGCCCTGGGAACGGACGCGGCGTCAAACGCCTTGCTCCCGCGATCGAGCGACGGACGCGACTTTCCGATTGGCCGTTGTGGCCGCTAAGGCCGCCCCGTGCGTCGTCTCGCAACGGCCTCGCCCGGCTTGACGTGGGGCAGGGGTGGGGAAGCTTTTGTCTGCCAAGGGCCATTTGGATATTGATAACATCTAGATTTTAAGCTTTCGTGACCGCAAGGATTCATATTCTTGGGGTTTTTCGGTAAAGTCACGTGGGTAAAAAATTAAAATTAATAAAAGTTAAATAAAAAATAAAATTTTATTTTATTTAACTTTTATTAATTTTAATTTTTTACCTACGTGACGTTACCAAAAAAACCCAAGAATATTAATAACATCATTCGCGGGCCATACAAAATGATCAACTTTAAAATTAGCCCGTTATATTTGCTCAAACATTTCATTAACTCGCCCCTAATGTGATGGCTGGAACTGACAAATTATTTCACCCCCTGACGTAAAGAAACCCCAAAGCAGTCACCGATGAAGCTGAATGGAACCCTCAAACGGATACGACTGATCATGGGACCTTCCTTGCCAGCGTCAAAATATAGTAATAGGTTTGATACCTCTTCTTGGTTCTTTCGGTAATAATAAAATAATTCTCAAAACGTTTCGGCCACAACGCAAGCAGCGACAGAGTCTGAATGGATGAATCCATTCAGACTCTGTCGTCTCGACAGACCTGTTCTTCACCTGAGGACGGCTGCTTGCGTTGTGGCCGAAACGTCGTGAGAATTATTTAATGATGTTTTATTTTTACTATTTTATTATTTCCATTCTACGTGACTTTACCGAAAGAACCAAGAAGATGAATCCCTGCAGTCACGAAAGCTTTAAATCGAAGGTTTGATACCCTTTCTGGCAATAAAACAGGAGGTGTAAACATGTCAAAACACCAACACAGAAACCTGTTGCAAGAATTCATTTCTGCGTTGACCACATAAACTCGTGGCGAACAAATGTGGTGAAAGCTTCGTGCAAAACGGGGGGCTTCGTGACACGGGTCAGAGCCCACCCCCCTGCCCCCCCCCCACCTCCTGCCCCCCCCCCCCCCCCGCTAACCCCCCCCCCCCGCTCACCCCCCCCCCGCTAACCCCCCACCCCGCTCACCCCCCACGCTGCTGCCCCCTCCTGGGGCCGTCCGGGGAGCCGCGTGTCGCTGTTGGCGGCGCGGCCCTCGGGGGAAAGGACCTCGCCAACTCCGCCACCTGCTGCACTCACCGCACAAAGACAAAGACGCCCCGTGTAGCCTTAACAGACTGTTGGAGCAAGTGCTGTTAGCGAGCACCTACACACAAAAGACAAAGATGCCCCCGTGTAGCCTCAACAGGCTGTTGGGGCAAGTGCTGTTAGCGAGCACCTACACACAAAGACAAAGATGCCCCCGTGTAGCCTTAACAGGTTGTTGGGGCAAGTGCTGTTAGCGAGCACCTACACACAAAGACAAAGATGCCCCCGTGTAGCCTCAACAGGTTGTTGAGGCAAGTGCTGTTAGCGAGCATCTACACACAAAGAAAAAGATGCCCCCGTGTAGCCTTAACAGGCTGTTGGGGCAAGTGCTGTTAGCGAGCATCTACACACAAAGACAAAGATGCCCCGTGTAGCCTTAACAGGCTGTTGGGGCAAGTGCTGATAGCGGGCACCGACACGCACGGTGCCACCACTGGCGCGATTGTCGGTGCGACTATCGGCACCGCTAGCGCCACCGTCACCGTCACCGCCACCGTCACCGTCATCGCCACCGTCACCGCCGGCGTACCAGCACGTGCTGGGCCCGTGTCTCCTCTAGCTGCCTCTGCGCCTCCATCGCCTCGCGCTCGGCCCGCAGCCTCAGGAGCGCCAGCTCCTGCTCGTGCTGCTGCTGCCGTACCTGGGAAGGGGGGCATGGGGGGTACGGGGGGGGGGGGGTACGGGGGGGGGGTACGGGGTGGGGGGGCATGGGGGGAACCGGCCAATAGTGCGGTCGGTGCAGCGTTAACTCCGGACTTAAAACGCCAAACGGTCAGCAACAAACAGCACCATCAAAGTCGTAAATGGGTGACCGTTATTAGTACAAGGGCTTGGGGAAAAGAGACGATGACGATGGGGAGAAGGGGGGGGGGAGGAGGGAATTCCAAAGTGGATTCTACGAAGTTGTCGAGGTGCGGTCGCGATTCGACTCAAGCGTTCGGTGCGTCGTGTTTTTGGAGGATAACCGATCCCGATGCGCGCGCACGACTCCGCGTCGGCGTGCAATCGACCTGCCGGCAACAACCCAAGACCTCCTGCATACCGGGCGAGGTAGTTAACATCTTGACTTGAAGCTTTCGTGACTGCAGGAATTATCATTCAATCGATTTTCTTTCTCCGTGACTTTACCGAAAGAACCACAAAGAGTTCGCATCTCGTCACATTGGTGCCCCTATAGACCCGGGGCGAGAAAACGTCGGGGATTGTGGTCTGCGCTGTGCTAAAGTCGCCGGACCCCTTAACCACGACACAAAACCGCGACTCGCACGCAACCGTCGCGTGCGACGCAGGGGTCAGGGGTCGGGGGTCACACCTTGAGGACCTGCGCCAGGGACACGGTCTCCTGCTGCGCCAGCGCGACCCCGCGGGCGCGCTCCACCGCCCCCAGCTGATGCGCCGACTCCTCCACCGCCTGCAGCAGCTGCAGCTCGGCCGCCAGCCGCTGCGACAGCCCCCAGGGGGAGCTCCGTGCCGGGCCCCACGGCTCCTGCTGCTGCTGCCCACCGCCGCCCTCCCACCCGAGCCGCCCCCTTTCCTCGCGCGGTGGGGAGGGGGCGGAGAGGACCGGAAGCCCGTCCCGCATGCCGCTCGCAACCTCCTCCGCCCCTTCCTCCTCCAGGTCGGGCGAAATCGTTGAAGTCTTCCGTCGGCGACCTCCGACCCCGTCCGTCCACGCGCGAGGAGAGACCCGCCCTGCCGGGCCCCGGACTGGCGAGGGGAGCGCAGGCTCAGGGGGCGACGCCAGGCCGCCCGCGTCGTCGTCCTTCTCGCCGGCGGAGTTCGCCGGCGGGGGGGGTCCCTCCGCGGGGGGCACCGGCCGCTCCCCTGTGCCGCTGCCGATTCCTTGCCGATCGGCACCGTCCGGAGACCTGGCAGGGCGAGGGTCAGGGTCACGGCGCAGAGCCAGAACCGGTGCCAAAATTCGTCCAAGCTCTGCGGTCCTATTTATATAGGCGCCACGGTGGCTGGGAGATGTTAACTACCTCGCCTGGTACGCAGGAGGTCGTGGGTTCGATCCCGACCCTGACACCTGCTGCTGTATATTTGGAGTTTGCGTGTCTCTCTCATCATCATCATCACGGTGGCTGGGAGATGTTAACTACCTCGCCTGGTGTGCAGGAGGTCGTGGGTTCGATCCCGACCCTGACGCCTGCTGCTGTATATTTAGAGTTTGCGTGTCTCTCTCTCATCATCATCACGGTGGCTAGGAGATGTTAACTACCTCGCCTGGTACGCAGGAGGTCGTGGGTTCGATCTCGACCCTGACGCCTACTGCTGTATATTTGGAGTTTGCGTCTCTCTCTCTCTTACCCGGAGTCGTGTGGATTTGTCTCCGGGTCCTCCGGTTTTTTATCTCTCCACGTTTAAAATCAACGTCACGCGTTCAGAGCATGTGGCTGCCGCTATAAATTTCCACACGATTATGATGAGCCACTTCGCTCAGCTATCATTCGTGATAGCCAGGTCGCTTCTCAAACCGATCTATTTCACTCAGTGGGTCCTTAGCTGGTAAAATAAACAAATATGTAAGTCAGTTTTTGTACCAGTTGAAAGGGTAAAAACCTACTACTATATTTTGCCTACTGGTAAAGGAGGTCTCATAGTGTAAATGCTTACCCCGAGCTCTCAATACTCTGATAGTGCGCTGTCTTTGAGATGTACGCCTTTTGGCGTCATCTGGTCCAACACCAATGGAGACTAGGCTCTAAGAAAAGCTGTCTCGGGTGTGGACCAATCAACTTCAAGGACAGTGCATATCATTATCATCATCAGAGTTGTTTCTTTTTGTTTGCATTTTGACAGCTTGTGTTGTGGTTATTGCTAACATGATCCCTTGTATAAAGGTGTCAGTTTTGTACCAGTTGAAAGGGTGAAAACCAATTACTATGCAAGTTTCTATTCAGTGAATGTTTAGACACGCGTGAATGAGAACGCGCACTTCAGAGAGGTCCCCATCCTCGCCAGAGGTCGCAACCGGGTACCCGATACCCGTACCCGTACCCGGCCGGGTACGGGTACGGGTAGCCGTTTGCGACCCTGGTGCGGCCGGGTACGGGTACGGGTAGGCCGTGAGTCACTGGTGAGTCACCGTTTGTCACTCATTTCGGGTAGGGAATGGGTACCCGTACCCGGCTGGGTACGGGTACCCGACAGGCACGAGGGGTAGCCACTGCCCCCCACAGGTTCCACAATGACGACAGGTCAACTCGGCGCAGCGCTCCGTTTCTGTCGTGCGGGCCCTTCGCCCACGGCGCATAGTTTTTTTCACGGTGTGAACTGGATGCGACGCGACCGAGCCAACGGGGGGTAATAAGCGGTCGTGATACGGCCGCCTCGGCGGGGCGTCGTCAGCAGCACTGGGATGCTGCTGGATGCTTCTAGATGCTACCCGCGGCCTGCATACTCCGCATCTCACGCATCACCGCGGACTGCGCCTTACCCCCTACGTTATATACGTTATTCATTAGAACGCGATTTTATCCACTAAGCAGTGTTCTTCAGGAACGCAACCACTACCAACCACCGCCTTCTAGCAGAACACGACCATACATTCTCTCACCGCCTCCCTTCCCTCTCCTCCTCTCTCTGACCAAACACCCCGTTCCCCACCCCTCCACCGTTTCGTGAGCGACGCAGCGAGGCCAAACCCCTTTCCCCCACACCGTGCGCGCGGGGTCTCGGGGCCTCGTCGTCCGCGCGACAAAAGGTCACCACCGCCACCCGCCTTGCCGGCTCACCGAGGGGCCGACGGCGGCGCCGTCACCGCCGGTGCCGCCCCGAAGCTCGTGCACGCCGTGCCGGAGGAGGAGGCGAAGCTGTCCTCGTCGTACGTGTCCACGGAGCGCTGCCCGGGCGACTCCGCTCCGCGACTCTCCTCCTCCTGCTCCTCCTGTTCCTCCTGCTCCTCCGCCTTCTCCACGTCTGCGATATCCACGTCGTCGCGGCCACCGCCGCGTCCTGAATATTGCAGGTGGGGCGGGCCACAGCCGTAGGCAATTCCACAGGGCCGGTGACTCGCAGTGGCCACACGGCACTGCCTCCCATCGCACGACCGTGAGCCCCGGTAAACCCGCCCGCATCCGGCGTCCGGTTGCCGAACGAACACGCGCCCATTCCGCGCACGAAGTGCTCGCCACAAACGGACCGCAACACCCTCGGACCCGATCTCGTCAAGAAAGCGTAAACCATCGTCACGCGAACTCCGCTCATCCTCGCAAGCAGCGGATTTTGGCTGGCCGTCAAACAAAGACGGTCTCCGCATCGAGCGCTTTTAGATGCGCCTCTGCGGCCGTCTGGAATGCGATGTTAGGAAGCCTCTTTTTGAGTCATCTACGTCGAAAACTCATTTCTTTAGAACTGCTTTTTGTGTTCAGTTTGTTGTTCTATCCCCGCACCTCCGATTAGCACGCTTGGCTACGTACGGTGTGAAACAAGTTCAACACACATACATCATCACTGTCATCATCGATCGATCAACTGCTGGATCAAGGCCTCGCCAAGCCCTTAGCGAGCAGCACCTAATCAGGCAGGCACGGCACACGAGGGTGGTATGGCCAGCACCACACCCGGCCGTCTTTGTATCCCCAATGGCGCCGACGCCCCCTTCCTGCCACGGGCCCCCCCCCCCGCCACCCCCCTTCCTTACCGGTCTCCACGACCGGCGCCGCGCCGGCCGACGGGCCCAGGCCTGCCGGCGCCCCGTGCCGCCGCACGTAGATGGCGATGGCGCTGTTGGGACTGCCCCTCGCCAGCTCCTCCCAGGCCGGCGCCGCCGCCTCCGCCCGGGGCATCGCGCAGAAGTCGACCTCGGCGAGCCGCGACGCCAGCGACGGGGGCGGCCGGGGCGGCCGTGGGGCGGCTCCGGATCCGTCGAGCCGCTCCCGCCGGTCCGGCGGGGACGGCGACCTGGGCCGGGTCGTCGGCCACTGCGGCCGCTCGTCGTCGTCGTCGTCGGACAGCTCCCCCTCGCTCAGCAGGGGCCCCTCGCTCAGCGAGCCCGGGCTGTCGCTCAGAATCGACGACCGCTCCCCGCCGTGGTCGCGCGCTCCGCCGCCGTCGCCGCCGCCGCTGTCACCGCCGTCGGCGGGGTGCGACGGGCCGGGCCGCTGCGATGCGGCGGACCAGGAGGCCGCGTGCCGTAGCGGGGCGGGCCCCAGCGAGCGGTCGGCGAGGCGGCGCACGATGGCCGCCACGCGTTCCTCGTAGCTCGACGGCGGCGCGGCGGCCGAGGTCCCGGCGGGGCCAACCGCGGACCCCGGCAGGTCCCCCACGAACACCGCGTGCCCGTCCGGCGGGAAGCCGCCCGTCCAAAACGCCGGCGCCGCCTCGCCCTCTCGGCGGCGCTCGCCGCCGGCCCCCAGCATCTCCCGCACGCGGGCGCCGAAACGGTCGCCGGGCGACGCGGGCGACGCGGGCCCCCCCCCCCGTGCGCCGTCCGTGAAGTCCGTGCGCAGGTCCTCCAGGCCCAGGCCGCGGCCGGGGCCCTCCGGCTCGGCGGGGACGGAGCGGGCGAGGGCGGCCGCGGCGGCGGGCGACAGGAGGCCGACTCCGGCGAGGCGGCGCGTCTCCTCCTCCACGCGCAGCGACAGCGACGCGGCGGCGGCTACGGGCGGCGAGGTCGCACGCGCGAGACAAAGGTCGCTCCTGTGTAGACTTTTTACCCCCCCTCCGCGTTTAGAATCGACGCAGAGTATTCGTCCGCAATACATTTGCGCGCGGTGATAAGCCAGATAAGTCGAGCTGTCATTCGTGATAACCAGGTCACTTATGAAAAAGAGATTCATAGCTGATGGGGCCTTGCTTGGTAAAATGTCAGTTTATAGTTTAGATTAGCCTGCAACAGGCTATTATTGCCTGTTGATTCACCCCTCGGTTGGCTACGTACGGAGCGAGGGAAGTTCAACATATTGTACACACATACTGCCCATAGACTAACACTAATTATAGACTCAACAATGCCCATAGACTAACACTGCCCATAGACTAAACACTACCCATAGACTAACACTAACTATAGACTCAACACTGCCCATAGACTCAACACTGCCCATAGACTAACACTGCCCATAGACTAACACTGCCCATAGACTCAACACTGCCCATAGACTAACACTACCCATAGACTAACACTGCCCATAGACTAACACTGCCCATAGACTCAACACTGCCCATAGACTAACACTGCCCATAGACTAACACTGCCCATAGACTAACACTGCCCATAGACTAACACTGCCCACAGACTCAACACTACCCACAGACTCAACACTGCCCACAGACTAACACTGCCCACAGACTAACACTGCCCATAGACTAACACTGCCCATAGACTAACACTACCCACAGACTCAACACTACCCATAGACTCAACACTGCCCATAGACTCAACACTACCCATAGACTCAACACTACCCATAGACTCAACACTACCCATAGACTCAACACTACCCATAGACTCAACACTACCCATAGACTCAACACTGCCCATAGACTCAACACTACCCATAGACTCAACACTACCCATAGACTCAACACTACCCATAGACTCAACACTACCCATAGACTCAACACTACCCATAGACTCAACACTACCCATAGACTCAACACTACCCATAGACTCAACACTGCCCATAGACTCAACACTGCCCATAGACTAATACTACCCACAGACTCAACACTGCCCATAGACTCAGCGCTGCCCAAAGACTCAACACTAACCATAGACTCAACACTACCCATAGACTCAACACTACCCATAGACTCAACACTGCCCATAGACTCAACACTACCCATAGACTCAACACTGCCCATAGACTCAACACTGCCCATAGACTCAACACTGCACCATAGACTAAACACTGCCCATAGACTCAACACTGCCCATAGACTCAACACTGTCCATTGACTCAACACTGCCCATAGACTCAACACTGCCCATAGACTCAGCACTACCCAAAGACTAACACTAACCATAGACTCAACACTGCCCATAGACTCAACACTGCCCATAGACTCAACACTGCCCATAGACTCAACACTGCCCATAGACTCAACACTGCCCATAGACTCAACACTGCCCATAGACTCAACACTGCCCATAGACTCAACACTGTCCATTGACTCAACACTGCCCATAGACTCAACACTGCCCATAGACTCAGCACTACCCAAAGACTAACACTAACCATAGACTCAACACTGCCCATAGACTCAACACTGCCCATAGACTCAACACTGCCCATAGACTCAACACTGCCCATAGACTCAACACTGCCCATAGACTCAACACTGCCCATAGACTCAACACTGCCCATAGACTCAACACTGCACCATAGACTCAACACTACCCATAGACTCAACACTACCCATAGACTCAACACTGCCCATAGACTCAACACTGTCCATTGACTCAACACTGCTGATAGACTCAACACCGCACCGGCGATTAGTGCGGTTGGCTACGTACGGTGCGAGAGGACTTCAACGCACTGCACACACATCCAGCTACCCAATCTCCGTCGTGCCGCCCACGTGGTCCTCTTGCGTGGCTAACACCGCCGGCGAGCCGGGGGCCTCACCGCGAATGGCGGCGATCCGCGCCAGCTGCCCGCCGATGATCGCCGGGGACGCCGCCGCCGCCGTTTCCGCCGCCGTCGCCGCGCCGGTGCCCGGGGCTCCAGACTCCTTCCCCGGCGTCCCCGCCAGCGCCAGCCGGTCTCCGCCGGACCTGGTGGGCACGCGCCCCGCACGCGGTTGGTCACCGTGGGCGCGCCGCCGCGTGTGACCGCGTGGGGAGAGGGGGCTAAACGCTCGCGCGGCGCTGTCGGGATGCGCTTCTGCGGCCGTCTGGAACGCGAAGACCGAGGCTTCGTGGGGCGGCTGGGCCTAGAGGAGGATTCTCCAGGACGGGCAGTTTCGTGCGTCACTCACCGTGTTTGTATGTGTGTGCGTGTGTGTGTTTCTGTGTCTTTTGGTGTATCGGTGTGCGGTGTGCGTGTGTCTGTAACAGCACTTGCACTAACATTGTCTCACGCAAACTCCGGTCATCCTCGTCGCAGCTTTTGGCTGGCTGATCACCGCATCGCGCACTTTCAGATGCGCTTCTGCGTGCCGTCTGGAGCACTCTTCCTTCCGATGAAGGAAGAAAGTTGACGTGAACGCACGCTGCAGGCAGTGCTGGATTATCGTAGTAGCACAAGTAGCTACATGTGTAGTAGCTACATGTGTAGTAGCTACATGTGTAGTAGCTACATGTGTAGTAGCTACATGTGTAGTAGCTACATGTGTAGTAGCTACGGGCCCCGCACTTTCAAGGGCCCCGCATGAAATGCTTTCAAGCTATCAACTCCGGTTCAGCGATTCCACATTTGCTCTATTACTATACTACTATACCGCCTTCAATTTTTATGAGCGACTGGGTGTTTAAGCTTAGCGATTTGTCATATTATCTGGCTGTGTAGCAAATGAAAAAATACAATTACTTTACTAGGGCTCCTTTATAACATATGCTACAGGCCCTGCACTAGCTTAATCTGCCACTGGCTTCTCACACCTTTTCAACAACCAATGTGTCGGAGTCGTTAAACAAACATACATCCATAAACGGGCGTGGCACAGGCTAGACAAGAGATGGGCTGATGCGGTACAGGAGCATGTGGACCTGAGTGGACTCGCCGAGTATGTTCGTGACGGACGGCACGGCTGGGCAGTTAGGAGGCAGTCGCCCACCAACAACAGCGGAGGGCGGAGGAGCGACGCTCACAACAACGAGCGGAGCGCCGGGGCAGATAAAACATGGCGAGTTGGCATAGTGGGAACCACCAGTTGTGCATCTGCACCACCTGGTCAGCCAACCCATGGCACCTGGGTCTGTCCCATGACCCACTTGCCAGCCGTAATCCTTTGACCCTTCACACGGCCTCGAGGTGCACCTAGCCTGGCACAATCGGCGAACGGCGGCCGTTTGTCGCCGCGTGCGTGTGTTGAGTGGCGGCCGCGTGCCGAGCTCTTGTGCACTCACCCGGCTGGTGGGCTCGTGGCGTCGCCAGCAGAGTCCCCCTCCCCCTGTTCCTCATCCTCCTCCTCATCATCCTCCTCATCATCCTCCTCATCGTCGTCCTCCGGGCTGCTGGAGGTCACGGGAGGACGCGAGTCCCCGTCCTGCTGCTTCCTTCTCGGCCTCTCCTCCGAGATCTCGGGCAGCAGCCGCCTCTGCGAACAGCAACGCGGCAAGACACTGAAGCACAGAGCACGGGCAGGAGCAGCAGCAGCTGTAGTGGCAGCAACAGCAGCAGCAGCAGCAACAGCGGTGGAAGTAGCAACGACAGCAGCGGCAGCAGTAACAACAGCAGCAGTGACAGCATCAGCAGTGGTAGCAGCAGTGGCAGCAGCAGCAGCAGCAACAGCAGTGGAAGTAGCAACGAAAGCAGCGGCAGCAGTAACAACAGCAGCAGTGACAGCATCAGCAGCGGTAGCAGCAGTGGCAGCAGCATCAGTGGCTGCGCCGGTCTGGTAGTCAAAGGACAGAGAGCACTTCCCATGTAGACCAGTGGTTCTCACAGCGCTGTGGTTCTCACCAGGCGAGGTACTGAACATCTCGGTGGTTCTCACCACGGCGCTGCAACGCAACACAGTCGGACACCCGACAAAATTACCCATCAGCCACCAGCCCAGAGATGGAATAAAGTGTGCGTGGCCATTGCCCGTGGTGGCTTGTGTCTGCCCATCATACGGCCTTGTGGAACCCGAGTCGAGGTGTCGATCGCGTCGATTCTGCCCACAGTCGATCCGACACCCATGCCGAGAGCATCGATTCATCAGCGGGGGTTGATTGCCGCCGCGTCAATACGTTGGCAGGCGATCCGTGGATCGACCAATCCCATTGGTTGGGTGCGGCAGTCGTGCCCGCTGTTTTTGATCGGCCGATATCTAAGCGATCGGCGATTCGCTCGCAAGTTCGTTTTCATCGCACGACCAATCAAGTCCTTTCCCCATCGTTTCAAACTGCCGCTCCGGGAGATACGAGAACTATTCTTGTTGCCCACACAATGCACGAGCTTGGATACGGGCTGGTTTGGCTGATGCAGCTCCTTACGATAAAAATTTCCCTCCCTTTATTACTGCTAATCCTACTTCCTCGCCTTAATCACCACTAATCCTACGTAATACACGAGAATAATATGAATTTGAGACCCCCCCCACCACCACCACCTACACATTCCACAAGGAGTGACTAATCCCATATCTGCATTTTCCATCAATATGCTTAATTCCGGTGTTGATATGTAAACTTCTTTGTCAAGGCGCTTTCCTCCCCCCGACCCAGCTGAAACATACGCTGCCAAGCTTGGCGGTGTTCATGGGACGCTGTCTTTCTGACAGCTCTGTTCTTCACCTGAGGACTGCTACTTGCGTTGTGGCCGAAACGTCGTGAGAATTTAAATTTTATGATGTTTAATTTTTATTATTTTATTATTTCCCTTCTACGTGACTTTACCGAAAGAACCAAGAAGATGAATGCCTGCAGTCACGAAAGCTTTAAATCGAAAGATGGTAAGCCACTTCGTTGAGCGGCTATCACTTGTGACAGCCAAGTCGCTTCTGAAAAAAAACTAGGTAGCAGCTCAGCGGAGCCTTACCTGGGGTCAAACAAAAATGGTAAGGTAAGGGTCCCCCCCCCCCCCCCCCCCGCTTAGCTGTGTAGCTATTTTTCAGACGCGACCACCTGCCCATCGCACATGACAGCTCGACGAAGGGTGGCGGCTTCTCGTCGTCGCGGGCAATTTCGCAGCGGCAGAAAAATACTCGGTGGACGCGCGTCGATTCTGAAATGGAGGGAAAAACCGGAGGATCCAGAGTAAAAAAAGAATCCACGCGACCATAGGGAGAGAGAACACGGAAACTCCAAATATACAGGCATCGTCGGGGTCGAACCCACGACCTCCTGTATACCAGGCGAGGTAGTTAACATCTCGGTGACGAGACGCTAACTACCTCGGTGCGCTGTGACGGAGCGCCGTGACGGAGCCCTGTGACGGAGCTCTGTGGCGGAGCGTCGTGACGGAGCGCCGTGACGGAGCTCCGTGACGGAGCTCTGTGACGGAGCGCCGTGATGGAGCGCCGTGACGGAGCGCCGTGACGGAGCGCCGTGACGGAGCGCCGTGATGGAGCGTCGTGACGGAGCCCTGTGACGGAGCTCCGTGACGGAGCGTCGTGACGGAGCGCCGTGACGGAGCCCTGTGACGGAGCTCTGTGATGGAGCGCCGTCACGGAGCGCCGTCACGGAGCGCCGTGACGGAGCGCTGTGACGGAGCTCTGTGACGGAGCGCTGTGATGGAGCGTCGTGACGGAGCCCTGTGACGGAGCTCTGTGACGGAGCGTCGTGACGGAGCACCGTGACGGAGCCCTGTGACGGAGCTCTGTGACGGAGCGCTGTGATGGAGCGCCGTCACGGAGCGCCGTCACGGAGCGCCGTGACGGAGCGCTGTGACGGAGCTCTGTGACGGAGCGCTGTGATGGAGCGTCGTGACGGAGCCCTGTGACGGAGCTCTGTGACGGAGCGTCGTGACGGAGCGCCGTGACGGAGCCCTGTGACGGAGCTCTGTGACGGAGCGCTGTGATGGAGCGCCGTCACGGAGCGCTGTGACGGAGCTCTGTGACGGAGCGCTGTGATGGAGCGCCGTCACGGAGCGCCGTCACGGAGCGCCGTGACGGAGCGCTGTGACGGAGCTCTGTGACGGAGCGCTGTGATGGAGCGTCGTGACGGAGCCCTGTGACGGAGCTCTGTGACGGAGCGTCGTGACGGAGCGCCGTGACGGAGCGCCGTCACGGAGCGCCGTCACGGAGCGCTGTGACGGAGCTCTGTGACGGAGCGCTGTGATGGAGCGTCGTGACGGAGCCCTGTGACGGAGCTCTGTGACGGAGCGTCGTGACGGAGCGCCGTGACGGAGCGCTGTGACGGAGCTCTGTGACGGAGCGCTGTGATGGAGCGTCGTCACGAAGCTCTGTGACGGAGCTCTGTGATGGGAATTTCTGGACAGGGAAACAGGAAGTGCCGTCACCAGGAAGTCGTCGCGTGCCGCGTGGTCGAGGGGCGCCGCCGTGAAGGTGCTCGCCAGGTCCACTTTGTCCTGCTCACACACGGCGTACACACACAGTGTATACACAGTGTACACACACAGTGTACACACACACACAGTATGTACACACACAGTGTACACACACACACAGTATGTACACACACACAGTGTACACACACAGCGTACACACACACAGTATGTACACACACAGTGTACACACACACACAGCGTACACACACACACACAGCGTACACACACACACACAGTGTACACACACACAGTGTACACACAGTGTACACACACACACAGTGTACACACAGTATGTACACACACAGTGTACACACAGTATGTACACACACAGTGTACACACACACACAGCGTACACACACACAGCGTACACACACACACACAGTTTACACACAGTGTACACACAGCGTACACACACACAGTGTACACACAGCGTACACACACACAGTGTACACACAGTGTACACACACACACAGTGTACACACACAGTGTACACACATAGTGTACACACACACACAGCGTACACACACACACAGTGTACACACAGTGTACACACACACACAGCGTACACACAGTGTACACACACACACAGCGTACACACACACACAGTGTACACACACACACAGTGTACACACAGTGTACACACACACACGGCGTACACACACACAGTGTACACACACACACAGTATGTACACACACAGTGTACACACACACACAGCGTACACACACACACACAGCGTACACACACACAGTTTACACACAGTGTACACACACACACAGCGTACACACAGTGTACACACACACACAGTGTACACACACACACAGTGTACACACACACACAGCGTACACACACACACACAGCGTACACACATACAGTTTACACACAGTGTACACACACACACAGTGTACACAGTGTACACACACACAGTTTACACACAGTGTACACACACACAGTGTACACACACACACAGCGTACACACAGCACACACACACAGTGTACACACAGCACACACACACAGTGTACACACACACAATGTACACACACACAGTGTACACACACACACAGTGTACACACAGTGTACACACGCACAGTATATACACAGTGTACACACGCACAGTACACACACAGTGTACACACACACTGTACACACACAGTGTACACACAGCACACACGGTGTACACACACAGCGTACACACACAGCGTACACACAGCACACACACACTAAACACAGCGTACACACTAAACACAGCGTACACACAGCACACACACAGTAAACCTCCCTCTCGCCCGTGCACCTCACCTTGCCACCAGGTGCCCTCCGACCGCCATTGCCGTCGCTCTTCTTGTTGCCGCCACCACCACCACCGCTACTGGCGGCGGTGGTGGTGGCGGCGGCGGTGGTGGTGGCGGTGGTGCTGGCGACCGCCGCCTGGCGCTGGGCCACGTAGAGCTCCCGCAGGCGCCGGCTCCTCAGCTCAGAGGCGGCGCGGCGGGCGGCTCGGTCGCGCGCCGCCGCCCGCCGCTGCTCGGCGCCGCGCCGCGCCATGTAGCACCGCACCTCCTCCGCGTCATAGTGACGCCGCTTCTCCCGCTGCGCCGGCGCCGCGCTCTGCTGCTGCTGCTGCTGGCGCTGTTGCTGCTGCTGCCGTGACGTCGGCCGCAGCGACGTCCGCGTCGCTGCGGGCGCCGGTGCCGCCGGTGCCGCCGATGCCGGCGGCGCCAAACCCCAAGGTCCCGGTACGTGGGCGTCTCTGCTCCTAGAGCGCTGCGCGATAAACGTGCGATTAATGTAGAGTACGCGCGCGTGCGTGTGTGCGTGTTGAACTTCTTTCGCGCCGTACGTAGCCAACCGTGCGAGCTGCCAATGACAATCTGCGTGCTCGGCGTTGCGCAGTCGCAACAGAGCCGTGGCCGAGAACGATCTCGCCGCGGTTGCGAGATGTCAACCACCTCGCCCGGCACGCAAGAGATCGTGGCTTCGAACCCCGACTCTTGACGTTTTTGACCTCGAAGCAAACACCGCGACGGCGATTGCTGTCGTCGCTTTGATTCTGAGTCGTTTGCAAAGGCCCGGTTTACGAATGTCGGCCGCGCAGGTCTGGTGACCACGCCGACGGGAGAGGAGAGAACGTTCCTCCGGCTACGCTCGAGCGGTTCCCCGTCACGAAGGCGGTTCCTGTCCGCGCCGCCTGCGCTGCCACGGCAGCAAGCGCCAGCTCGTTAGAATCTCATCGGGGGGGACGGGGATGGGGGGATCGGTACCGATGACGCCGAGACGCCGGGACGGCCCCTCTTGCCGGGCGGACGACGCTCGCCGCTGCCCCCTTCCCCGTGGCCCTCGCCTCCCTCGGCCTTCCTCTTCGGGGAGGTCCCGTGCTGCACTGCGGCCTCCTCCTCTCCGTCGTCGGCCCGCGCCCGACCCCTGACCTCGGGCACCGATCGAGGGGGCGCCGGGCGCGAGGACGGGGGCACGCTGGCTTCTACGCGCCGTCGGGAGAAGCGAGAGAGAGAGGGCGAGAGAGAGCGGTGGACGCGGGTGAGCCATCGTGCGAACGGAGAGAGTGGCGATCGAGCGAGCGTGTGCTTGAGCGAGCGAGCGTGCGACGGAGTGAGTGGGCGATTGAGCGAGCGGTGCTTGAGCGAGCGAGCGTGCGACGGAGTGAGTGGGCGAGCGAGCGAGCGTGTGCTTGAGCGAGCGAGCGAGCAGGTAAGCGGTGTAGTTCAGGCTCACCCTCGTCGACTCGCAGGTCGCTGACTGTGAGCGGCTCCTCTGCGACGTCTCCCTCCCACCCGCGTCGCCACTTTCCCAGCTCCCCGTCGCGACTGGCCGATCTCCGGGCCCCTCCGGCTCCCCGCAGCGGCGAGGGCCGTCCCCCGTGGTAGCTGGACGTCCCGGCCGGGACGCCCTGCGGTAACGAGAAGGAGGCAGGCGAAGGCCGAGACTTTCTGGGACGACTGGGCCTAGAGAGGGCTTCTCTGGGACGGGCCTTTGGCGTGCGTCCCTCACCGCGTTTGTGAATGTGTGCGCGTTTGCCGTGCCGGCCTTCATAGGTGCTGCTCGCTAACAGCATTTGCCCCAACAATCTGTTGAAGGCTATATGGGGGATCTTTGTCTCTGCTCTATACACACACCAAAGATCCCCCGTATAGCCTTAACAGACTGTAGGGGCAAGTGCTGTTAGCGAGCACCTATGAAGGCCAGAACGGTACACGAGGGGGTGGGTGGCCAGCACCACGCCCGATCGCCTTTGTCTCCCAAGTGGTGATGTTTACACACCGCACCAGGTACTCATTTGAGGCTGAGTCGACCTAGGGGAGGCCCGGGACCGGTTCAGATAATCGTCACTGGTGTTGGCCGTGAGCAGAAATCGAACCCGGGTTGCCGGGTTCATAGCGCAGCGCGCTAACTGCTACACTACCGCTACACACACACACACGTACACACACACACACGTACACACACACACACACACGTACGTACCGTCCGTGGGGGGCTCCTTCTCCGCGCGGCTGGGGTCGTGGGTCGCGGGTCCCAGCAGGGCCCGCACAGCCTCGCTCCGTCGCGCCACGACGACGTGGTGATGATGCGCGACCCTGGCAGGCGCACAACAAGCAACGTCGTCGTCACCTCCTCGTCCTCGCCGCTCGCGACGCCGCCCACCGTCGCAGCGTCATCGTCGACGATGCTCCGGCCGCCCCTGTCCACCCTCCCCCCCCCCCCCCAACCACCCGGGGTCGAGGCAGCTGCTCGACCGGGGCGCCTGGACAGGATCCCCGTTCGCGATCGTAGGTGAAAGAACCCGGCGGAAACTTCGGAGGAGAAAACGGAGCGGCGTGCTGCGTGCGACGCAGTGGTGGGGGGGGAGACGCTCACAGACTCTTCGCTGTTGTGAACACGGCCGCCGAGGGGGAGGGGCGTGGGGCCCAAAGACACAAACGCCAAGCGGCCTGCGACGAACGGCACCAGTGTCGAAGTTGTGACAGGTAAGAGTGCAAACGGGCGTCTATGAATTGAGCGAGGTTATGGTCAACAGAGTTGGGGAAAGGCGATGATGGTGGTGGTGATGGTGATGGGAAGAATCAGAGAGAGGAGTGAGGGGGCCTGCAGTGTGGTGAGTCGTGGATATTTGGGGTGAGTGTGTAAGTGGTTGGGTGTGTGAGTGATAGCGTGACTGAATGTGGTGCGTGTGTGAGTGGAGTGTGCGGAGTGAATGTGCGAGCGAGTGTGCGAGTGTGCGAGCGAGTGTGCGAGTGAGTGAGCGAGTGTGCGAGCGAGTGTGTGAGTGAGCAAGTGAGCGAGTGTGCGAGTGAGTGAGCGAGCGAGTGTGTGAGCGAGTGTGCGAGTGAGCGAGCGAGTGTGCGAGCGTGTGTGCGAGTCAACGAGTTGTTGTGACCTGCAGTGTGGTGGTGGTTTCGACGAAACAGTCTGGTATCAACCAAGTCCTCAACTTGGAAGGAGGAGGAACTTCTACCTGCAATCTGTGCATCTGATGTAACTCCCAATATGCTGGCGGGATGCTCATTCACGGAGACGCCCCACGGCATCGCTCACTGGGCGACTGGGCATTGTGAACTCTTCACGGCGGCACCGTTACGCGGCGCTGCCACCCAGGCCGCAACCCGGGGCAGCCGGGCCAGTTGGCTCGACGCGGGGGCGGTCGGGCGACGCCGACATATTCACCGAGATCCGGCGCCAGCGTCGCGCGGGCGGTGCCGAGACGCTAACGGCCTCGCCCGCGCGCAGGAGGTCGCGGGCTCGCTGGTTCGATCCCGACGAAACTCGCCGCAAGCGATGCCCCCCCCCCCACGCGCCACCCACAGCCCCCCCACGACGCCGACCCCCGGGGCGGGGGCGACTCGGGCCCGGCGTTGGCGGGCGAGTTAATCGCGGGGCGTCGCGTGCGGTCGCGCCGCGCGTTCCGTCACGCGGAGCGCCAAACCTCGCTATACGCACGAGGAGGAGGGGGGGGGGCAGGTGAGGTTGGGGGGAGGGTGGTGGGGGACGTGGGGCACGCCCATCACTGGGCCGCTCCATCCATCAGACACGGAAGCGAATTGAATTGGATTCCTGTCGGGACGCGGAGAGAGAGGGCAGAGGGGAGAGCGAGGGGAGAGCGAGGGGGAGAACGAGGGGAGAGCGGGGGAGAGCGGGGGGGAGAGCGGGGGGAAGAACGAGGGGAGAGCGGGGGGAGAGCGGGGGTAGAGCGGGGGGAGAGCGGGGGGAGAGCGGGGGGAGAGCGAGGGGAGAGCGGGGGAGAGCGGGGGGAGAGCGGGGGAAGAGCGACGGGGGAGAGCGAGGGGAGAGCGAGGGGAGAGGCGGGGGAGAGCGAGAGGGGAGAGCGGGGGAAGAGCGAGGTGGAGAGCGAGGGGAGAGCGGGGGGAGAGCGGGGGAGAGCGAGGGGAGAGCGAGGGAGAGGCGGGGGGGAGGAGGCGGGGGGAGAACGAGGGGAGAGCGAGGGGAGAGCGGGGGGGAGAGCGGGGGGAGAGCGAGGGGAGAGCGGGGGGGAGAGCGAGGGGAGAGCGGAGAGCGGGGAGAGCGGGGGAGAGCGGGGG
>NC_083845.1:4617011-4636508 GCF_015708825.2 Lethenteron reissneri
TATTTCATACCTACGTTACTTTATCGAAAGAACCAAAGAGTATGGAATTGATATCTTGAAAGCATTTAGTGCGGGGCCCTTGAAAGTGCGGGTCCCGTAGCTGCACGTGTAGTAGTGTAGTAGCTACTACACGTGTAGTAGCTACTACACGTGCAGCTACTACACGTGCAGCTACTACACGTGTAGTAGCTACTACACGTGCAGCTACTACACATGCAGCTACTATACATGCAGCTACTACACATGCAGCTACTATACATGCAGCTACTACACGTGCAGCTACTACACGTGCAGCTACTACACACCTATGACCGCTATGGAATTATAAACATGCGAATGGTTTTTTTTTAAGAATATTGGACGTCAAACATCGACGCAGCAACGTGTACCTGTCGTGGGCACGTGACCTGGCCCATTGTTGTGACCTCGTGTTTTTACCCTCACCTATGAACGTGGTGGATCCATACCATCACCCACACCCACCCACACACACCCACCCACCCAACCACACACCCACACCCACCCACACACCCACCCACTCACACACACACACACCCACACACCCACTCACACACCCACCCACCCACCTACACCCACCCACCCACACCCACACACCCACCCACACACCCACACACACCCACCCACCCACACACACCCACCCACCCACACACCCACCCACACACCCACACACCCACTCACACACCCACCTACATACCCACCCACCGACCCACCCACACACGCAGCTCACGCCTGCGTTTCGAGGCAGACCGCGTGCAACGAGCTCACCGCTTATCACGTCTGGTGCCGCTTGCGCCTCCGATTAGCGCGGTTTGGCTACGAGAAGCGCGACCCGAGGTGCCACGTGGACACAGACGCCAACGAAATCGGCGGTTCCCATTTCAAAACGAACTCTTGGATTTTTCAAGCTCGAGCCGGACGCCCAATTGCCCGCGACACTTGGTGGGGGCGCGAGTTGAAGGGATGACGGCGTTGGTGGTGCGGGCAAGGTGGCTGGTGGTGATGTGGGTGGTGGTGGTGACGGTGGTGACGGAGCCGCACGGATCGCTCGGCTTCCCCACGGGCGCTCCCGAGGATGTGTGCGAGGACATGGTCCCGCAGCACGACGGCTCGAACGCGTTGGCGGGCAGCCCCTACTCGCTCTACACCAGCCACGAAGCCTTCTCATACGGCTCCAGGATTCAGGGTGGGTCGCCTGGCTCGGCGCGGTCCGTGCGTTCGTGTGTGTGTGTGTTCGTGTGTGTGTGTGTTCGTGTGTGTGGGTGTGTTCGTGTGTGTGTGTGTCTGCGTGTGTGTGTGCGCGCGTGTGTGCGCGTGTGCATGCGTGTATGTTTACGTATGTGTGTGCGCACGTCCGTGTGTTCTTGTGTGTGTCTGCGTGTGTGCACGTGTGCATGCGTGCGTGTGTGTACGTATGTGTGTGTCTGCGTGTGTGTGTTCGTGTGTGTAGTGGGGAGCGGTAGTGTAGCGGTTAGCGCGCTGCGCTATGAACCTGGCGACCCGAGTTCGATTCCCGCTCACGGCCAACACCAGTGACGATTATCTGAACCGGTCCTGGGCCTCCCCTAGGTCGACTCAGCCTTAAATGAGTACCTGGTGCGGTGTGTAAACATCGCCACTGGGGAGACAAAGGCGGTCGGGCGTGGTGCTGGCCACCCACCTCCTCGTGTACCGTTCCGGCCTTCATAGGTGCTCGCTAACAGCAGTTGCCCCTACAGTCTGTAGACTATACGGGGGATCTTTTGTTCGTGTGTGTGTCTAAGTGTGTGTGTTCGTGTATGTGCGCGCGTGTGTGTGTTCGTGCGCGTGTGTCTGCCTGTGCGTGCGTGTGTGTGTTTGCCCGTGTGTGTGTGCGTGTGTACATATGGAAGCTACCTGGTCTGTCGCTCCACACGAAGCTTCGGGTCTTCTCGGCCACGGTCATGCCCTCCCTTCTCTATGCTTACGAAACGTGGACCCCTCCCCAACGGAACGTCTGTTATAAACATTTAGGCTGGCCTGCCTACGCTCCATCCTGGGTTTAACCAGGCTGGATTGTGTAAGGAGCTCACAAATCCAGAAGAGATCTGGACAAAGTACCATCGGTGAGCTCCTCCGGCAGGCAAGGCTGCGTTGGCTGGGTCATGTAACCCACATGTCCAGCCACCGCATGCCTTAACAGCTTTTGTTCGGCCGGATCGAGGGGACTAAACGGGCGCGGCACGGGCTAGAGAAGAGATGGAGTGATGTGGTACAGGAGGACGTGGAGCTGAGTGGACTTGCTGATGACTGGTACCAGCGGTGTCAAGATCGGCCTCTGTGGAGGAGGAGGCTCGTGAACGACGCCGCTACTGGGCAGTTGATATCTCGGCACCGCGCCGCCCCAAAGTGGATCGTCATTCACCGTGATCGCGCTATGTTGAATTCTATCCAGTACAAATACAGACACGTAGGAATTGGATGCTCCACTCTAAATATCATGAATGCATGTTGACGATATATTCAATTGGATGCTCCGCTCTAGATGTGACGGCATGTTGATGATCTATCCAATTTGGATGCTCCACTCTCGAAATCATGACGGCATGCTGACCAACGTACGGAACATACCCAATTAATCTTCTTGGTTCTTTCGTAGAAGGGGAATAATACAATTATACAAATAAAACATAATAAAATACAATTCTCACGACGTTTCGGCCACGACGCTGTCTTTCCGACAGCCCTGTTCTTCGTCTGAATGACGCTGTAGTTCCGACAGACCTGTTCTTCACCTGAGGACGGTTGCTTGTGTTGTGGCCGAAACGTCGTGAGAATTGTATTTTATTATGTTTTATTTTTAAATCCTTTATATTAAGTTCACTTGCTTGCTTGCTTACGACCGTGAAAATATTTCGGTCGTTTTTTAACCCACTTCCCGTGATCCAATCGAGCTGACATTTTGCACACAGACTCGTTGTGCATGACAATTTATTTTCGTGAAATTTTTTTTCCAAAATTTACACTTTTTAGGATTTTTTAAAAATATTTAATTACCAATTGCTTAATGGTGGCAGGCATTCATCTGACCCATAGGTGGCAGCCATCTCAGGCCAGAGGACGAGAGGACTCTAGCCGCCACGCATATAAAGGATTTATAGTGAAAAACTTTGTTTTTACGGGTTAATTTATTATTATTGTATTATTTCCCTTCTACGTGACTTTACCGAAAGCTTTAAATCGAAAAATACCCAATTAAGTGAGAGGCTTCATACCGTTGAGAAAAGTAAGTGGCTTGTCACCGCACCGCGCGCTTTTAGATGCGCTTCAGCGGCCGTCTGGAACGCTCTTCCCGAAACCAGGAAACCGCCCCGGAGCTTTGCGCCTTTAAATCGCGACGTGAAAACTCCCCGTCCTCGGCACCGCCTGCGGGTGGTCGGGTTTGTCGGCCTTCCCACCGCGTGCGCGCTCCTCCGATCAGCGCGGTTCGCTCCGCGCGACCGCGGCAAGCGCCCTCGCTCGATGGCTCAGCCCCAAGGCCGCCGCGTGACGTCGTCGTCGTCCTTGATGACAATGACGACGATGATGATGATGACGATGATGATGATGACGATGATGATGATGATGACGATGATGATGACGATGATGACGATGATGATGATGACGACGACGATGATGACGATGATGATGATGACGATGATGATGATGATGATGACGATGATGATGATGATGACGATGATGATGATGACGATGATGATGATGACGACGACGATGATGACGATGATGATGATGACGATGATGATGATGATGATGACGATGATGATGATGATGATGACGATGATGATGACGATGACGATGATGACGATGATGACGACGATGATGACGACGACGATGATGATGACAATGACGACAACGATGTCGATGACGATGATGACGATGATGACGACGACGATGATGATGACAACGATGACGACAACGATGACAACGACGATGACGACAACAACGACGACGATGACGACAACAACGATGATGACGACGATGACAACAACGATGACGACGACGATGACGATGACGACGACGATGACGACAACGATGACAACGACGATGACGACAACAATGACGACGACGATGACGATGATGACAACAACAACGACGATGACGACGATGACAACGACGATGACGACAACAACGACGACGATGACGATGCTTGTGCGTTGCAGTCAGAATCGTGGGCACGTACGAGGGCTTCCTGCTGCAGGCGCGGCTCACCAACAGCACGAGGGTGGTGGGCAGCTGGGACAGCCCCCCCCGCGGGACTCAACACCTGCTGGTAGGCGCTGCCCGGCCACGCGCTGCGTCTTGAACACGGGTAACGTCGTGTTAACGTTGTTAACCGGGTAACGGGCCGTCCGTCAATGACGTCACGCACCTGGGGCGGGTCAGACATTTGTGACGATGTGTGACGAGGGGGGCGGGGGTTGAGAAATGTGACGTCACATCAAAATGCACAACTTTAAATAAATATGGTGGGGAGGTGAGGGATGGTGGGAGGTGAGGGATGGTGATTGATGAGGAATGCTGGGGAGGTGAGGAACGTGGGGAGAGGTGAGAGACGTGAAATAGGCCATACAACAGGAACGCTGCAATTCGCGCTCGACTCAGCAAGCGATTGAGAGTTTCTCAAGGGACAGAGGCGAGTGGGGATCCGACAAAGAGGTCTGAGCCGCCGTCTCTGTCGTGCCGCGCAGTGCACCACGCTGAAGGGCGCGGTGACCCACTCGAGCAAGGTGGACAAGCACGACCAGAACTTCACGTGGATCGCCCCCGAGGCCAGCCCGGCGGGCTCCATACAGTTTGTGTGGGGGCCTCGCTCGCACATGCAGCCACAGATGGGCCCCGTCTGAATCGCAATGCGCCCACTCGCCCACCAGACTCGCTCACCGACTCGCTCAGCGTCCCACTCACCCACTCGCTCACCCACTCGCTCACCGTCCCACTCACCCGCTCGCCCACCGACTCGCTCACCGTGCCACTCACCCACTCGCTCACCCACTCGCTCACTGTCACACTCACCCGCTCGCCCACCGACTCGCTCACCGTTCCACTCACCCACTCACCCACCGACTCGATCACCGTTCCACTCACCCAGTCGCCCACCGACTCGCTCACCGTTCCACTCACCCACTCGCCCACCGACTCGCTCACCGTTTCACTCACCCACTCGCCCACCGAATCACTCAATGTCACACTCACCCACTCACCCACCGACTCGCTCACCGTTCCACTCACCCACCGACTCCCTCACTGTCACACTCACCCACTCGCCCACCGACTCGCTCACCGTTCCACTCACCCGCTCGCCCGCCAAACTCGCTCACCATTCCACTCACCCACTGACTTGTTTACCGTCGCATTCACTCACTCACCCACCGACTCACTCAACATCCCACTCACTCACTCACCCAGTCACTCAATCACCCACTCATCTACAAAGATCATCGACTCAATTACTCCCCACTCATCATAGACTTACACATAGACCAATAGACTCACACAGAGACCTATAGTCTCACATAGAGACAAATAGATTCACACAGAGAGCCATATACTTACACAGTGAACTTTTGACCGACACAGTGACTCATAGAATAATACACAGACCAATATTCTCGCACAGAGACCCATAGGCGCACAAAGTGACCCACAGACTCACACGGAGACCCACAGACTCACACGGAGACCCACAGACTCACACAGAAACCCACAGACTCACACAGAGACCTATAGACTCACACAGAGACCCATAGACTCACACGAAGACCCACAGACTCACACAGAGACCCACAGACTCACACGGAGACCCACAGACTCACACAGAGACCCACAGACTCCTCACACAGAGACCCACAGACTTACACAGAGACCCATAAACTCACACCGAGACCCATATACTCATCACACAGAGACCCATAGACTCCTCACACAGAGACCCACAGACTCACATGGAGACCCACAGACTCCTCACACAGAGACCCATACACTCACACGTAGACCCACAGACTCACACAGATACCCATACACTCACACAGAGACCTATAGACTCACACAGAGACCCATATACTCACACAGAGACCCACAGACTCACACAGAGACCCATAGACTCACACAGAGACCCATAGACTCACACGAAGACCCACAGACTCACACGGAGACCCACAGACTCACACAGAGACCCATACACTCACACAGAGACCCATAGACTCACACAGAGACCCACAGACTCCTCACACAGAGACCCACAGACTCACACAGAGACCCACAGACTCACACGGAGACCCACAGACTCAAACAGAGACCCATAGACTCACACAGAGACCCACAGACTCCTCACACAGATACCCATACACTCACACAGAGACCCATAGTCTCACACAGAGACCCACAGACTCCTCACACAGAGACCCATACACTCACACAGAGACCCATACACTCACACAGAGACCCACAGACCCCTCACACAGAGACCCATGGACATCTGTGTCTACAGGGCGACCGTGATCAAGGAGAAACTGGAGTGGCAGATGAACGTGACGTCATCCATCATCACAACTACAGGTCTGTGCATGTGAATATCGTGCATTGCCTCATCCATCTGACTGTCTGTCTGTAGCGGGGGATGGTGGGTGGTAGTTATGATAATTGCAGAAGTGGATGGGATTGGCTGAGTGTGTGTGACTATGTAGAAGTGAGTGGGGGTAGTGGCTGAGTGTGTGTGACTATGTAGAAGTGGGTGGGGGTAGTGGCTGAGTGGGTGTGACTATGCAGAAGTGGGGGTAGTGGCTGAGTGGGTGTGACTATGTAGAAGTGGGTGGGGGTAGTGGCTGAGTGGGTGTGACTATGTAGAAGTGGGTGGTGCTAGTGGCTGAGTGGGTGTGACTGTGTAGAAGTGAGTGGTGCTAGTGGCTGAGTGGGTGTGACTATGTAGAAGTGGGTGGTGCTAGTGACTGAGTGGGTGTGACTATGTAGAAGCGAGTGGTGCTAGTGGCTGAGTGAGTGTGACTATGTAGAAGTAGGTGGGGGTAGTGGCTGAGTGGGTGTGACTATGTAGAAGTGGGTGGGGGTAGTGGCTGAGTGGGTGTGACTATGTAGAAGTGGGTGGGGGTAGTGGCTGAGTGAGTGTGACTATGTAGAAGTGGGTGGGGGTAGTGGCTGAGTGGGTGTGGCTATGTAGAAGTGGGTGGGGGTAGTGGCTGAGTGGGTGTGACTATGTAGAAGTGGGTGGGGGTAGTGGCTGAGTGGGTGTGGCTATGTAGAAGTGGGTGGGGGTAGTGGCTGAGTGGGTGTGACTATGTAGAAGTGGGTGGGGGTAGTGGCTGGGTGGGTGTGACTATGTAGAAGTGGGTGGGGGTAGTGGCTGAGTGAGTGTGACTATGTAGAAGTGGGTGGGGGTAGTGGCTGAGTGGGTGTGACTATGTAGAAGTGGGTGGGGGTAGTGGCTGGGTGGGTGTGACTATGTAGAAGTGGGTGGGGGTAGTGGCTGAGTGAGTGTGACTATGTAGAAGTGGGTGGGGGTAGTGGCTGAGTGGGTGTGACTATGTAGAAGTGGGTGGGGGTAGTGGCTGAGTGAGTGTGACTATGTAGAAGTGGGTGGGGGTAGTGGCTGAGTGGGTGTGGCTATGTAGAAGTGGGTGGGGGTAGTGGCTGAGTGGGTGTGACTATGTAGAAGTGGGTGGGGGTAGTGGCTGGGTGGGTGTGACTATGTAGAAGTGGGTGGTGCTAGTGGCTGAGTGAGTGTGACTATGTAGAAGTGGGTGGTGCTAGTGGCTGAGTGGGTGTGACTATGTAGAAGTGAGTGGTGCTAGTGGCTGGGTGGGTGTGGCTATGTAGAAGTGGGTGGGGGTAGTGGCTGAGTGGGTGTGGCTATGTAGAAGTGGGTGGTGCTAGTGGCTGAGTGGGTGTGACTGTGTAGAAGTGAGTGGGGGTAGTGGCTGAGTGTGTGTGACTATGTAGAAGTGGGTGGGGGTAGTGACTGAGTGGGTGTGGCTATGTAGAAGTGGGTGGGGGTAGTGGCTGAGTGAGTGTGACTATGTAGAAGTGGGTGGGGGTAGTGGCTGAGTGGGTGTGACTATGTAGAAGTGGGTGGGGGTAGTGGCTGAGTGAGTGTGACTGTGTAGAAGTGGGTGGGGGTAGTGGCTGAGTGGGTGTGACTATGTAGAAGTGGGTGGGGGTAGTGGCTGAGTGAGTGTGACTATGTAGAAGTGGGTGGGGGTAGTGGCTGAGTGGGTGTGACTATGTAGAAGTGGGTGGGGGTAGTGGCTGAGTGGGTGTGACTGTGTAGAAGTGGGTGGAGGTAGTGGCTGAGTGGGTGTGACTATGTAGAAATGGGTGGGGGTAGTGGCTGAGTGTGTGTGACTATGTAGAAGTGGGTGGGGGTAGTGGCTGAGTGGGTGTGACTATGTAGAAGTGGGTGGGGGTAGTGGCTGAGTGGGTGTGGCTATGTAGAAGTGGGTGGTGCTAGTGACTGAGTGGGTGTGACTATGTAGAAGTGAGTGGGGGTAGTGGCTGAGTGGGTGTGACTATGTAGAAGTGGGTGGGGGTAGTGGCTGAGTGAGTGTGACTGTGTAGAAGTGGGTGGGGGTAGTGGCTGAGTGGGTGTGACTATGTAGAAGTGGGTGGGGGTAGTGGCTGAGTGGGTGTGACTATGTAGAAGTGAGTGGGGGTAGTGGCTGAGTGGGTGTGACTATGTAGAAGTGAGTGGGGGTAGTGGCTGAGTGGGTGTGACTATGTAGAAGTGAGTGGGGGTAGTGGCTGAGTGAGTGTGACTGTGTAGAAGTGGGTGGGGGTAGTGGCTGAGTGAGTGTGACTATGTAGAAGTGGGTGGGGGTAGTGGCTGAGTGGGTGTGACTATGTAGAAGTGAGTGGGGGTAGTGGCTGAGTGGGTGTGACTATGTAGAAGTGAGTGGGGGTAGTGACTGAGTGGGTGTGACTATGTAGAAGTGAGTGGGGGTAGTGGCTGAGTGAGTGTGACTGTGTAGAAGTGGGTGGGGGTAGTGGCTGAGTGGGTGTGACTGTGTAGAAGTGGGTGGGGGTAGTGGCTGAGTGGGTGTGACTATGCAGAAGTGGGTGGGGGTAGTGGCTGAGTGAGTGTGACTATGTAGAAGTGGGTGGGGGGTAGTGACTGAGTGGGTGTGACTGTGTAGAAGTGGGTGGGGGTAGTGACTGAGTGGGTGTGACTATGCAGAAGTGGGTGGGGGTAGTGGCTGAGTGGGTGTGACTATGTAGAAGTGGGTGGGGGGTAGTGACTGAGTGGGTGTGACTGTGTAGAAGTGGGTGGGGGGTAGTGACTGAGTGGGTGTGACTATGTAGAAGTGGGTGGGGGTAGTGGCTGAGTGTGTGTGACTATGTAGAAGTGGGTGGGGGTAGTGGCTGAGTGTGTGTGACTATGTAGAAGTGGGTGGGGGTAGTGGCTGAGTGGGTGTGACTATGTAGAAGTGGGTGGGGGTAGTGGCTGAGTGAGTGTGACTATGTAGAAGTGGGTGGGGGTAGTGGCTGAGTGAGTGTGACTATGTAGAAGTGGGTGGGGGTAGTGGCTGAGTGAGTGTGACTGTGTAGAAGTGGGTGGGGGTAGTGGCTGAGTGAGTGTGACTATGTAGAAGTGGGTGGGGGTAGTGGCTGAGTGTGTGTGACTATGTAGAAGTGGGTGGGGGTAGTGGCTGAGTGGGTGTGACTATGTAGAAGTGGGTGGGGGTAGTGGCTGAGTGAGTGTGACTATGTAGAAGTAGGTGGGGGTAGTGACTGAGTGGGTGTGACTATGTAGAAGTGGGTGGGGGTAGTGGCTGAGTGAGTGTGACTATGTAGAAGTGGGTGGGGGTAGTGGCTGAGTGAGTGTGACTATGTAGAAGTGGGTGGGGGTAGTGGCTGAGTAAGTGTGGCTATGTAGAAGTGATCGGGGCTGACGATATTCAGGGTGGAGAGCCTTGAATCAATCTCGTCCGTTCCTGACCAAAGTTCCTTTGCGTGTGCGCATCTGTAGGGTACGTAGCACCTACCAAGGCGCCAGCTATAACCACCACCACCACCAAGAAAACCACCACCGAGAAGCCTGGCAACTCAGCTGACTGCCTGGCTGCTCCCGTGTTGTGGCTGACTCTGGGTGCTTTGCTCACAGCCGCCAGAGTTGCGTGCGGCGTCTAATCCGGGAGATGCGGTCAGAGAGTGCGAGAGACAGAGAGATAGAGAGAGAGTCCCAGGATGGAAGCTGTCACACACTCTCATTGGTGAAACCACACACGCCACAATACAAGACGATACTCACCGCACCACGCCGCAAACAATCGTCAAGCACACATCGCAATGCAGCCAGACGCTGTCTTCCCGACAGACCTGTTCTTCACCTGAGGAAGGCTGCTTGCGTTGTGGCCGAAACGTCGTGAGAATTATTTTATTATGTTTTATTTGTATTATTATTATTTTTTATTTCCTTTCTACGTGACTTTACCGAAAGAACCAAGAAGATGAATCCCTGCAGTCACGAAAGCTTTAAATCGAAATTTAATGCAGCCAAAATTAAACATCAGCTGCTCAACGCCAACTCACTCACCCACCACCTGTGTGTCTCCGCACGAATCTCGTTTTGGTTTCTAAATGGCTCTGTGGGTTATCGCCTGCTGGGTGGTGGTGGCCGTGGTGCTGTGCCCGTAGATTCTCTGTGTCGTTCGTCTGCATCGCGTCCCCATCTTCTGCACGGGTCGCCTCTAACGCACCCCAACACGCGCAACACACGTGTGTGTGTGTGTGTGCGTGTGTGTGCCCAACCCACAGTGGGGAGCGGTGGTGCAGCGGTTAGCTCTACGCTGCGCTATGAACCCAGCGACACGGGTTCGATTCCCGCTCACGGCCAACACCCAGTGACGATTATTTGAAACCGGTCCTGGGCCTCCCCTAGGTCGACTCGGCCTCAAATGAGTACCTGGTGCGGTGTGTAAACATCGCCACTGGGGAGACAAAGGCGGTCGGGCGTGGTGCTGGCCACCCACCCCCTCGTGTACCGTTGCGGCCTTCATAGGTGCTCGCTAACAGCACTTGCCCCAACAGTCCGTTTAGGCTACACGGGGATCTTTGTCTTTGTGCAGGTGACCCGCACCCACGGTGGGGTGGGGGGGGGTCTCGACAATTCACAGCATCGCCAAGTTCGTTGCGGAAAGGGGCCGTCCATAAATGACGTCACGTACCTACGGGGGGGAGGGGGGTCAGACATTTGTGACGATGTGTGACGAGGGGAGGGGAGGGTTGAGAAATGTGACGTCACGTCAAAATGCGCAACTTTAAATAAATATTGAATTGTTATAACAGCACTCCTACAACATCAGAGTGCAGCGCCACATTAAATACGCACTACGATGACAATAGTTTAAAGCGATTTGAAGCATGTTTTATTTTCAAAATGGAAATATGGTTTAAAAAATAACATAAAATAATTCTTCTTATTTTTGTGACGTCATATTTGAGGGGGGGTTCTGACTTTTTGTGACGCCGTGTGACGAGGGGGGGGGTAAAAAATCGTCCAAAATCGCGTGACGTCATTTATTGACGGCCCCAAAGATAAAAAAATAATAATAAAAATAAAATATAAAATAATTATTTTTATTTTTGTTATTTTTGTATACAAAAATAAAAATAATTATTTTATTATGTTTTATTTTTATTATTTTATTATTTCCCTTCTACGTGACTTTACCGAAAGAACCAAGAAGATGAATCCCTGCAGTCACGAAAGCTTTAAATCGAAATAAAAAAAAACCTTTTCGCGTTATAGGCGACCGTCATGTCACGCGGTTCCAAGCTCGGTTTTTCGTCGTCGTCTTGCGTTTGCTGCTGCTGTGTGGAGTTTTTGTTTGAGTCATTGCATGTTGTAACCAGTGTGGCTGTGATACTAATACTACATGGTGCAAAACATTCAGCGTCGGATTATGCTCATAGCACAAGTAGCTACACATGCTACGGGCGCCGTACTTTTTAAGGGCCACGCGCTAAATGCGTTCAAGCTATCAATCCCGTTTCAGTGATTCTGCACTTGCTCTATTACTACAGTACTATACCGCCTTTAACTTTTACGAACGAGCGGGCCTTTAAGGTTCGCGATTGTCGTTTTATCTGGGCTGTATAGCAAATTGAAAAATACAATTACCTTACTATGCAAGTTGAAAATTTGTGTTTTCATATTTGTTTTAATTTAGGACCCCTTTATAACAACATATGCTACAGGCCCCGCACTTAGCTTCATCCGGTACTGCTTATATTCGATATTCGCACGACCAAATCAATTGGTGGGCGTTCAACCCTTGCGAACGCTGCCAGGTCACAGTTAGCTGAGGTACGCTAGGCCACGTGCTTCGTCAAATGCAGGTGAGGCAGGCACCTGATTCAATTGCCAGAGGCACGCGGCCACTGGATGAGATGTATTTCCTACGGATATGGGGGTTGTGGGCATTCGTGACGCCAGCATGTCGATATTACAGGTGATGAGCACGTGGGTCAACTCGGGCCATGGGTCTCTGTGAGTATATGGGTCTTTGTGTGCATCTGTGGGTCTGTAAGTTTGTGGGTCTGTGTTGAATTTATAAATGAGTCCCAACACCTATGTGTCTCTTTCGTTAGTCTATGGGATTCTGTGGGAGTTTAAAGGTCCCTGTGTTAGTATATGGGTCTGTGTGAGTCTGTTGGTCTCTGCGTGAGTTTTTGGGTCCTCGTGTAAATCTATGGGTCTCACATAGATACTCAGAGACCCATCCACTTACATATACATCCATAGACTTACACAAAGACCCATAGACTCGCGTAGAAACCCAGACTTGCACAGACACTCCGAGACTCACACCCAGAAACTCACTCGCACAAACCCACATACTTACACAGAGACCCACAGACTCACACGTACACACACAAAGGCTCACTCACATAAACCTAGACTCGCACAGAGACCCAGACTCACACAAATACACCCATAGACTCATTCACTCACACAAACCTATACTCAAATAGAGACCCACAGACTCACACATACACACACAGAATCTCACTCACGCAAACCAACAGACTCACACAGAAACACACGTACAAAGGCTCACTCATAAAAACCTACCGACTCGCACAGAGACCCACAGACTCACACGTACACACCCAGCATCTCACTCACACAAACCAACAGACTCACACAGAAACACACCCACAAAGGCTCACTCATAAAAACCTACCGACTCGCACAGAGACCCATAGACTCAAATAGAGACCCACACATTCGCACAGAGACCCACCGGCTCTCCTAATTTTGGGGTCAAGGTCGCCATCTCCTGGCGTGCCAGAGTATGGGGAGTTCAGTATTCTCGCGATATTCGTGAGGGATTCGTTCTGGAGATGCTCGTAATTTGCACATTTTGCAGATAATGATGTTGGCCTCACGAATATCGTATGCGCAGCGTCTGCATGTGCTTCTGAAGCTTGCAGGAGTTTTCTTTCTCTCTCTCTCATCTCTTTATCTCATCACTTTATTTATCATCACGTTCTCTCTCTCTCTCGCGACGCAGTCGTGCAGAGTTCCAGACGCGATTCACAGACAGACAAAATTTGCGGATGGCAAGTTTCGCGAATAACAAGAGGCTCCCGTGCAGCTGACTGGGTTAACCTGCGGACACTGCAGTGTCCTCCGACATCATGAATGAGTCTTCTTGGTTCTTTCGGTAAAGTCACGTAGAAGGGAAGTAATCAAATAATAAAAATAAAACATAATAAAATAATTCTCACGACGTTTCGGCCACAACGCAAGCAACCGTCCTCTTCACCTGAGGACGGCTGCTTGCGTTGTGGCCGAAACGTCGTGAGAATTGTATTATTTTATTATGTTTTATTTTTATTATTTGATTACTTCCCTTCTACGTGACTTTACCGAGAGAACCAAAAAGATGAATCCCTGCAGTCACGAAAGCTTTAAATCTAAATCATGAATGAGGTTTGGCCAAACATCCCAATAGAGGACCCGCGGGGCTTGGGGTCATTGTTGGCGCCGGTTCTGGTCGCGGTGATCCCAGGAAAGGGAGAATCTTGGGGGAGATGGAGGGGGGGTGTAGGGGGGGGTGTAGGGGGGGGGGTGTATGGGGGTGTAGGGGGGTGTAGGGGGGGTGTAGAGTGGGTGTGGGGGTGGTGTAGGGGCGGTGTAGGGGGGGTGTAGGGGGGGGGGTGTAGGGGGGGTGTAGGGGGGGTGTAGGGGGGGTGTAGGGGGGGGTGTAGGGGGGGTGTAGGGGGGGGTGTAGGGGGGGTGTAGGGGGGGGTGTAGGGGGGGTGTAGGGGGGTGTAGGGGGGTGTAGGGGGGTGTAGGGGGGGGTGTAGGGGGGGGTGTAGGGGGGGGTGTAGGGGGGGGGTAGGGGGGGGGTAGGGGGGGGTGTAGGGGGGGGTAGGGGTGGGGTAGGGGGGGCGTCCAAATGGCACCTAACGCGGCCACTACCCATCCCTAATATCGTATACCGGACAATACAGAGAGACGGTCACTGATATAGGGTTTCGTTATGGATCTTTAAATTGTTTGAAGATTACATTCTCAACACACTTTTTTCTGGCATAAGGTATTCCAACGGTTGTAAGGTAATTTTGGGGTCCTGATTTCAAATCTGCCATCAGATTTGTCTATCACATCAGGTTTTTGAGATATCAAATATTGCATTTTCAATCAAAACTGCAGAAGAAAAATATTAAATAAATGTGGATATCTACATAAAATGATATTATAAACGCACTATCCTAAAAATACAGCACTGTATTTTAACCCTGAAGCAGTCACCGACTCGCAACAACTTGCAATCATAAGTGACAGAGTTAATTTCGGGTAAAATCAATGAAAATGGGGTATGCCGATAGCATCAAAATGAGATGTGATAGAGCAAATCTGAGATCAAATTTGGAATCAGCACCCTGAAATTAGTCTAAAACAGCTGCAAAAGTCCAGGCCAGAAAAAAATGCTTTTTTGTTGTTGACCAGTGTTATTCGTTTTTATGAAGCCTCATTTTACACATGCTGTGTCATCACTATTATTCGGAGACCATCATGTGAGTCAAGGGTGGCTCGGGGCAGAGATCGAGACGACACTTTTGTGAGGTCGGTCAGAGTTGGTGACGCGCATTCAGGGTGACCTAGTCACGGCTTCATCTTCTTGGTTCTTTCGGTAAAGTCACGTAGAAGGGAAATAATAAAATAATAAAAATAAAACATAATAAAATATTATCACGACGTTTCGGCCGCAACGCAAGCAGCCGTCGGGAAGACAGCGTCTGAAGACGCTGTCTTCCCGACAGACCTGTTCTTCACCTGAGGACGGCTGCTTGCGTTGTGGCCGAAACGTCGTGAGAATTGTATTTTATTATGTTTCATTTTTATTATTTTATTATTTCCCTTCTACGTGACTTTACCGAAAGAACCAAGAAGATTAATAACTAGAGTAGTAAAAACTACAAATAGATACGGTGCGATCCGGCGAATAGTGACTTGTGCAATTCAACATTCGCCAGAGCACTGGTCTAAAGGCTGCATCAGTTCCTGCGATCGTCAGACACGTGATTATGTTAAAACAAGAGCGTGGCACTACGCACATCACCGCACGCAGAGTCTTCGAGATTGGAGTGGTTACGTACGGTACAGTAAATACGGTAACTTTTTACGGTATTTTTGTCTCTTTGCACGTTTATTTATGACAATTTCACATGGTAAACAAATTTAATACACAAAAAAACACGCACACGACACCTAAAAACATGTCATCCAAGAATGTGCAAAAATAAGCAATTTTAAATAATGATAATTTAGTGATTATCCGACGTTTTTTAAAATCCGGTGCCCCCGTCCCACCCGAAGCCGCCGAATAATCGATGATCTACTGTATGTATGTAGAACTTCTTTTACACCGTACGTAGCCGACCATGGCTAATTGGAGGTGCAGGAAACACAATAGGTCAGAAGAGAGCGCACACCGATTTCATCGTCTTGAAATTCTCAAATTTTTCTCGGCAAAACCCTTTACGTCAACAACGATTCAACCTTGAAAGGCCATCGCTTCTGAGAGCGTAACGGTCCTCCATCACGGCCCTCTCAACATCAGCATTCCCTGCACCTAGTTGAGGGGGAGTAATCAAGTGGTATAAATAGAGAGGATTGGTGGCTGGAGATGAGGAGACCGAGATGTGATAATATGGGAATTGGTGAGGTGGTAGGGATGAGGAGAGGGAATGGGAGAGGGGGCTGTGATGATAATAGGGGGCGTCAGAGGAGTGACAGGAGAGAGCTGTGGATGAGGGAGGGAGCTGTGGATGAAGGAGGGAGCTGTGGATGAAGGAGAGAGATGTGGATAGAGAAGAGAGCTGTGAATAGAGAGAAGAGAGCTGTGGATGAAGGAGAGAGCTGTGGATAGAGAGGAAAGAGCTGTGGATGAAGGAGAGAGCTGTGGATGGAGGAGGGAGCTATGGATAGAGGAGGGAGCTGTGGATGAAGGAGGGAGCTGTGGATGAAGGAGAGAGCTGTGGATGAAGGAGGGAGCTGTGGATGAAGGAGAGAGCTGTGGATGGAGGAGGGAGCTGTGGATAGAGAGGAGAGAGCTGTAGATGAAGGAGAGCTGTGGATGAAGGAGGGAGCTGTGGATGAAGGATAGAGCTGTGGATGAAGGAGGGAGCTGTGGATGATAGGATGAAGGAGGGAGCTGTGGATGAAGGAGGAGAGCTGTGGATGAAGGAGGGAGCTGTGGATGAGAGAGAGCTGTGGATGAAAGAGAGAGCTGTGGATGAAGGAGAGATGTGGATGAGGAGAGAGCTGTGGATGAAGGAGGGAGCTGTGGAAAGGAGAGCTGTGGATGAAGGAGGGAGCTGTGGATGAAGGAGAGAGCTGTGGATGAAGGAGAGAGCTGTGGATGAAGGAGAGAGCTGTGGATGAAGGAGAGAGCTGTGGATGAAGGAGTGAGAGCTGTGGATGAGAAGAGAGCTGTGGATGAAGGAGAGAGCTGTGGATGAAGGAGAGAGTGTGGATGAAGGAGGGAGCTGTGGATGAAGGAGGGAGCTGTGGATGAAGGAGAGCTGTGGATGAAGGAGGAGCTGTGGATGAAGGAGGGAGGTGTGGATGAAGGAGGGAGCTGTGGATGAAGGAGAGAGCTGTGGATGAAGGAGGGAGCTGTGGATGAAGGAGGGAGCTGTGGATGAAGGAGGAGAGCTGTGGATGAAGGAGGGAGCTGTGGATGAAGGAGAGAGCTGTGGATGGAGGAGGGAGCTGTGGATAGAGAGGAGAGAGCTGTGGATGAGGGAGGGAGCTGTGGATGAAGGAGGGAGCTGTGGATGAGGGAGGGAGCTGTGGATGAAGGAGGGAGCTGTGGATGAAGGAGAGAGCTGTAGATGAAGGAGAGCTGTGGATGAAGGAGGGAGCTGTGGATGAAGGAGAGAGCTGTGGATGAAGGAGGGAGCTGTGGATGAAGGAGGGAGCTGTGGATGAAGGAGGGAGCTGTGGAGAAGGAGAGAGCTGTGGATGAAGGAGAGAGCTGTGGATGAAGGAGAGAGCTGTGGATGAAGGAGGGAGCTGTGGATGAAGGAGGGAGCTGTGGATGAAGGAGGGAGCTGTGGATGAAGGAGGGAGCTGTGGATGAAGGAGGGAGCTGTGGATGAAGGAGGGAGCTGTGGATGAAGGAGGGAGCTGTGGATGAAGGAGAGAGCTGTGGATGAAGGAGAGAGCTGGGATGAAGGAGGGAGCTGTGGATGAAGGAGGGAGCTGTGGATGAAGGAGAGAGCTGTGGATGAAGGCGAGAGCTGTGGATGAAGGAGAGAGCTGTGGATGAAGGAGGGGAGTGTGATGAGAGAGCGGGTGTGGATGAAGGAGGAGAGCTGTGGATGAAGGAGAGAGCTGTGGATGAAGGAGGGAGCTGTGGATGAAGGAGAGAGCTGTGGATGAAGGAGGAGAGAGTGGATGAGGAGAGAGCTGTGGATGAAGGGGAGCTGTGGATGAGGAGAGGAGCTGTGGATGAAGGAGGGAGCTGTGGATGAAGGAGAGAGCTGTGGATGAAGGAGGGAGCTGGGATGAAGGAGAGACTGTGGATGAAGGAGGGAGCTGTGATGAAGGAGAGAGCTGTGGATGAAGGAGGAGCTGTGGATGAAGGAGGGAGCTGTGGATGAAGGAGAGAGCTGTGGATGAAGGAGGAGCTGTGGATGAAGGAGGGAGCTGTGGATGAGGAGGGAGCTGTGGATGAAGGAGAGAGCTGTGGATGAAGGAGGGAGCTGTGGATAAAGGAGAGAGCTGTGGATGAAGGAGGGAGCTGTGGATGAAGGAGAGAGCTGTAGATGAAGGAGAGAGCTGTGGATGAAGGAGAGAGCTGTGGATGAAGGAGGGAGCTGTGGATAGAGAGGAGAGAACTGTGGATAGAGAGGGAGCTGTGGATGAAGGAGGGAGCTGTGGATGAAGGAGAGAGTTGTGGATGAAGGAGAGAGTTGTGGATAGAGAAGAGAGCTGTGGATAGAGAGGAGAGAGCTGTGGATGAAGGAGAGAGCTGTGGATGAAGGAGGGAGCTGTGGATGAAGGAGGGAGCTGTGGATGAAGGAGAGAGCTGTGGATGGAGGAGGGAGCTGTGGATGAGGAGGAGCTGTGGATGAAGGAGAGAGCTGTGGATGAAGGAGAGAGCTGTGGATGAAGGAGGGAGCTGTGGATGAAGGAGAGAGCTGTGGATGAAGGAGGGAGCTGTGGATGAAGGAGAGAGCTGTGGATGAAGGAGGGAGCTGTGGAGAAGGAGAGAGCTGTGGATGAAGGAGGGAGCTGTGGATGAAGGAGGGAGCTGTGGATGAAGGAGGGAGCTGTGGATGAAGGAGGGAGCTGTGGATAGAGAGGAGAGAGCTGTGGATGAAGGAGAGCTGTGGATGAAGGAGGGAGCTGTGGATGAAGGAGAGAGCTGTGGATGAAGGAGGAGCTGTGGAGAGAGAGGGAGCTGTGGATGAAGGAGAGGAGCTGTGGATGAAGGAGGAGCTGGGGAAGGAGGGAGCTGTGGATGAAGGAGGAGCTGTGGATGAAGGAGAGGGAGCTGTGGATGAAGGAGAGAGCTGTGGATGAAGGAGAGCTGTGGATGAAGGAGAGAGCTGTGGATGAGAGAGGAGAGAGCTGTGGATGAAGGAGGGAGCTGTGGATGAAGGAGGGAGCTGTGGATGAGGAGGAGCTGTGGATGAAGGAGAGAGCTGTGGATGAAGGATGGAGCTGGGTGAAGAGAGAGAGCTGTGGATGAAGGAGGGAGCTGTGGAGAAGGAGAGCTGTGGATGAAGGAGGGAGCTGTGGATGAAGAGAGCTGTGGATGAAGGAGGGAGCTGGGATGAGAGAGGAGCTGTGGATGAAGGGGAGCTGTGATGAAGGAGGGAGGCTGTGGAGGAAGGAGAGCTGTGGATGAAGGAGGAGCTGTGGGATGAAGGAGAGAGTGGGGAAGGGGGAGCTGTGGATGAAGGAGGGAGCTGTGGATGGGAGAGAGC
>NC_083845.1:4644430-4668181 GCF_015708825.2 Lethenteron reissneri
GATTGGCTCGTCGAGCAGCGCGTAGAGCACGTGCACCGTGCCCTCCTGGCGCGTGCGGAGGAGACGGCGACATCGGCGTCATCAGCATCATCAGCAGCGTCATCAGCAGTAGCAGCATCAGCAGTAACATCATCAGCGTCGACATCAGCAGTATCGTCATCATCAGCAGCAGCAGCATCATCATCAGCAGCATCATCAGTATCATCAGCAGTATCATCAGCAGCAGCATCAGCAGTATCGTCATCAGCAGTATCATCATCAGCAGTATCATCAGCAGCATCATCATCAGCAGTATCATCAGCAGCATCATCATCAGCAGTATCATCATCAGCAGTATCATCAGCAGCATCATCATCAGCAGTATCATCAGCAGCATCATCATCAGCAGTATCATCATCAGCAGTATCATCAGCAGTATCATCATCAGCATTGTCATCATCAGTATCATCAGCAGCATCATCATCAGCAGTATCATCAGCAGTATCATTATCAGCAGTATCATCATCAGTATCATCAGCAGTATCATCATCTTCAGCAGGATCATCAGCAGCGTCGACATCAGCAGTATCGTCATCAGCATCATCGACATCAGCATCAGCAGCAGCAGCGTCACCAGCCGCATCATCAACATCAGCAGCATCATCAGCAGCAGCGTCGTCAGCAGCATCATCAACATCAGCAACATCATCAACATCAGCAGCAGCAACATCATCAGCAGCATCATCATCAGCGTCATCAGCAGCAGCAGCGTCATCAGCAGCGTCACCAGCCGCATCATCAACATCAGCAGCATCATCAGCAGCAGCAGCGTCACCAGCCGCATCAACATCAGCAGCATCATCATCAGCAGCAGCGTCACCAGCCGCATCAACATCAGCAACATCATCAGCAGCAGCAGCGTCACCAGCAGCATCATCAACATCAGCAGCATCATCAGCAGCATCATCAACATCAGCAACATCATCAAAATCAGCAGCATCATCAGCAGCAGCATCATCATCAGCATCATCAACACCAGCAGCATCATCAACACCAGCAGCATCATCAGCAGCAGCATCATCAACATCAGCAGCAACATCAGCAGCAGCAGCGTCACCAGCAGCATCATCAACATCAGCAGCATCATCAGCAGCAGCAGCGTCACCAGCCGCATCATCAACATCAGCAGCATCATCAGCAGCAGCATCATCAACAGCAGCAACATCAACATCAGCAGCATCATCAGCAGCAGCGTCACCAGCAGCATCATCAACATCAGCAGCATCATCAGCAGCAGCAGCAGCGTCACCAGCCGCATCATCAACATCAGCAGCATCATCAGCAGCAGCAGCATCATCAACAGCAGCAACATCAACATCAGCAGCATCATCAACATCAGCAGCATCATCATCAGCAGCAGCGTCACCAGCCGCATCATCAACATCAGCAACATCATCAACATCAGCATCATCAGCAGCAGCATCATCAACATCAGCAGCAACATCATCAGCAGCAGCATCATCAACATCATCAACATCAGCATCATCAGCAGCAGCAGCGTCATCAGCAGCATCAACATCAGCATCATCATCAACATCAGCAGCAACATCATCAACATCATCAACATCAGCATCATCAGCAGCAGCAACATCATCAACATCATCAGCAACATCATCAACATCAGCAACATCATCAACATCAGCATCATCATCATCATCAGCAACATCATCAACATCAGCAACATCATCAACATCAGCAGCAGCAACATCATCAACATCATCAGCAGCAGCATCATCAACATCATCAACATCATCAACAACATCATCATCATCAACATCATCAGCAGCATCATCACCATCAACATCATCAGCATCATCAACATCATCAACATCAGCAGCAGCATCAACATCATCAGCAACATCATCAACATCAGCATCATCATCAACATCATCAGCAACTTCATCAACATCAGCAACATCATCAACATCAGCAGCAACATCATCAGCATCAACATCATCAGCATCATCAACATCATCAACATCAGCAGCAGCATCAACATCATCAGCAACATCATCAACATCAGCATCATCATCAACATCATCAGCAACATCAGCAACATCAACATCAGCAGCAGCAACATCATCAACATCATCATCAGCAGCAGCTGGGTGGAGGTGGCTACGATGCTGCTGCACGTAGCTGCCTGCGATTGGGTGGCTGTGGAGGGAGCGGCAATAGCAGCGAGTGTTGGTGGATCACCGCCCACACACAAACACACAAACACACCCTTGTTGTTGTTGTTGATGTTGTTGTCAAACTCCCTTCGACCCGTGGCTGGGCGTCGAGGTGGAAACGTACCCCCCGAAATCGATGCGGCAAAGTGTGGACTTCCACCTGCTCTGCCAGTAGGGGATGGAGTGTTACCCACTTCTCAGAGAGCTCCGGTTTTCATGAATTGGCCGATAAACACCTTGATATATGGAGGACCGCAGAGCTTAGGGGGACTCTGGCTCCGGCTGCTGCTGCTGTTTCCTTGCTCGTCTGTGAGTTACGTTGACGAGGAGCCGTACACTGGCTCTGCCAGGAGAAGGCGGAACAGCAAAGTCGATGGACTCCACTTTGCCCCGCTCACCTGGACGCGGAAGTCACGTGACAGTCACGTGGTCCCCCGCTCACCTGGACGCGGAAGTCACGTGACAGTCACGTGGTCCCCCGCTCACCTGGACGTGGAAGTCACGTGACAGTCACGTGGTCCCCCGCTCACCTGGACGTGGAAGTCACGTGACAGTCACGTGGTCCCCCGCTCACCTGTACGTGGAAGTCACGTGACAGTCACGTGGTCCCACGCTCACCTGTAGCGTGGAAGTCACGTGGCAGTCACGTGGTCCCACGCTCACCTGGACGTGGAAGTCACGTGACAGTCACGTGGCCCCCGCTCACCTGGACGTGGAAGTCACGTGACAGTCACGCGGCCCCCCGCTCACCTGGATGCGGTAGTCACGTGGCTCGCACGTGTCGAGGACGCGCGTGACGGTGAGCACGCGCCCTGCCCCTGCCGTGCGTTGCCGCTGCTGTTGCTGTTGCCGCTGCTGTTGCTGTTGCCGCTGCTGCTGCCGCTGCGGCACGAGACGGAATCCGCAGGGACGCGCGCTCCGACGCGGTACGAGGAGGCCGCGTGCGTCGGTCCACGCGCACTGCACAACAACGACATCGTCATCGACATATCAACACCATTTACTCTGCAGCACAAGGCAGAGCGTTCCAGACGGCCGCAGAAGTGGTGGTATCATGGTGGTGATGACGATGGTGGTGGTGATACCATGGTGGTGATGACGGTGGTGGTGGTGGTATCATGGTGGTGATGACAATGATGGTGGTGATACCATGGTGGTGATGACGGTGGTGGTGGTGGTATCATGGTGGTGATGACGGTGGTGGTGGTGGTATCATGGTGGTGATGACGGTGGTGGTGGTATCATGGTGGTGATGACGATGGTGGTGGTGGTGGTGGTATCATGGTGGCGATGACGGTGGTGGTGGTGGTATCATGGTGGTGATGACGGTGGTGGTGGTGGTATCATGGTGGTGATGACGATGGTGGTGGTGGTATCATGGTGGTGATGACGGTGGTGGTGGTGGTTTCATGGTGGTGATGACGGTGGTGGTATCATGGTGGTGATGACGGTGGTGGTGGTGGTATCATGGTGGTGATGACGGTGGTGGTGGTGGTATCATGGTGGTGATGACGGTGGTGATGGTGGTGGTATCATGGTGGTGATGACGATGATGGTGGTGGTGGTGGTGGTATCATGGTGGTGATGACGGTAGTGGTGGTATCATGGTGGTGATGACGGTGGTGGTGGTGGTGGTGGTATCATAGTGGTGATGACGGTGGTGGTGGTGGTATCATGGTGGTGGTGGTGATGACGGTGGTGGTGGTGGTATCATGGTGGTGGTGGTGATGACGGTGGTGGTGGTCGTGGTATCATGGTGGTGATGACGATGGTGGTGGTGGTATCATGGTGGTGTTGACGATGCTGCTGGTGGTGGTATCATGGTGGTGATGACGATGGTGGTGGTGGTATCATGGTGGTGATGACGATGGTGGTGGTGGTATCATGGTGGTGATGACGATGGTGGTGGTGGTATCATGGTGGTGATGACGATGGTGGTGGTGGTATCATGGTGGTGATGACGATGGTGGTGGTGGTATCATGGTGGTGATGACGATGGTGGTGGTGGTATCATGGTGGTGATGACGATGGTGGTGGTGGTATCATGGTGGTGATGACGATGGTGGTGGTGGTATCATGGTGGTGATGACGATTGGTGGTGGTATCATGTGGTGATGACGATGGTGGTGGTGGTATCATGGTGGTGATGACGATGGTGGTGGTGGTGGTGGTATCATGGTGGTGATGACGATGGTGGTGGTGGTATCATGGTGGTGATGACGATGGTGGTGGTGGTGGTGGTATCATGGTGGTGATGACGATGGTGGTGGTGGTATCATAGGTGGTGATGACGGTGGTGGTGGTGGTGGTGGTATCTAGGTGGTGTTGACGATGGTGGTGGTGGTATCATGGTGGTGATGACGATGGTGGTGGTATCATGGTGGTGATGACGGTGGTGGTGGTGGTGGTGGTATCATGGTGGTGATGACGGTGGTGGTGGTGGTATCATGGTGGTGTTGACGATGGTGGTGGTGGTATCATGGTGGTGATGACGGTGGTGGTGGTGGTGGTATCATGGTGGTGATGACGGTGGTGGTGGTGGTATCATGGTGGTGATGACGGTGCTGGTGGTGCTATCATGGTGGTGATGACGGTGGTGGTGGTGGTGGTGGTGTCATGGTGGTGATGACGGTGGTGGTGGTGGTGGTGGTGTCATGGTGGTGATGACGATGGTGGTGGTGGTGGTGTCATGGTGGTGTTGACGATGGTGGTGGTGGTATCATGGTGGTGATGACGATGGTGGTGGTGGTGGTGGTATCATGGTGGTGATGACGGTGGTGGTGGTGGTGGTATCATGGTGGTGATGACGGTGGTGGTGGTGGTGGTGGTGGTGTCATGGTGGTGATGACGGTGGTGGTGGTTGTATCATGGTGGCGATGACGATGGTGGTGGTGGTGGTGGTGGTATCATGGTGGCGATGACGATGGTGGTGGTGGTGGTGGTGGTATCATGGTGGTGATGATGATGATGGTGGTGGTATCATGGTGGTGATGATGATGGTGGTGGTGGTATCATGGTGGTGATGACGATGGTGGTGGTGGTGTCATGGTGGTGATGACGATGGTGGTGGTGGTGGTGTCATGGTGGTGATGACGGTGGTGGTGGTGGTGTCATGGTGGTGATGACGATGGTGGTGGTGGTGTCATGGTGGTGATGACGGTGGTGGTGGTGGTGTCATGGTGGTGATGACGGTGGTGATGGTATCATGGTGATGACGATGGTGGTGGTGGTGTCATGGTGGTGATGACGATGGTGATGGTGGTATCATGGTGGTGATGACGGTGGTGATGGTGTCATGGTGGTGATGACGGTGGTGATGGTGTCATGGTGGTGATGACGGTGGTGGTGGTGGTATCATGGTGGTGATGATGATGGTGGTGGTGGTACCATGGTGGTGATGACGGTGGTGGTGGTGGTGGTATCATGGTGGTGATGACGATGGTGGTGGTGGTATCATGGTGGTGATGACGGTGGTGGTGGTGGTGGTATCATGGTGGTGATGACGGTGGTGTTGGTGGTATCATGGTGGTGATGACGATGGTGGTGGTGGTTTCATGGTGGTGATGACGGTGGTGGTGGTGGTAGCGAGCGGACGTCTCGAGGTGGATCGCTATCTCGCAGGGTCGTGGCGAAGGCTTTTAAGGAAGCACACCACCAACCCGTTATCAGTGCCCCCCCCCTTACCTGATCACAGATCAATTCAGACCGTATCGGTCACCCCGTGCCCCTCATCAATCTCAACGTTCATCCTACAAAGTCCCATCGCGTGAGAGAAACGCAACCATCTTGGGTGCCGCTAATCCGATTCTGAGAGGCTCTTGGAGGCTCGAGGAGAGACAGCGAGTGAGTGACGAGGTGAGTGGTGAGGAAGGGGGGTGGGTGGTGAGGTGAGGAATCACGTGGTCTGGCATCCAGGTGAGTAACGAGGTGAGCGGTGAGGAAGGGGGGTGGGTGGTGAGGTGAGGTGAGGAATCACGAGGTCTGGCCTTGAGGTGAGTGACGGGGTGAGTGGTGAGGAAGGGGGGTGGTGAGGTGAGTGACGGGGTGAGTGGTGAGGAAGGGGGGTAGTGAGGTGAGTGGTGAGGAAGGGGGTGGGTGGTGAGGTGAGTGACTAGGTGAGCGGTGAGGAAGGGGGGTGATGAGGTGAGTGATGAGGTGAGCGGTGAGGAAGGGGGGTAGTGAGGTGAGTGACTAGGTGAGTGGTGAGGAAGGGGGGTAGTGAGGTGAGTGACTAGGTGAGCAGTGAGGAAGGCGGGTAGTGAGGTGAGTGATGAGGTGAGTGGTGAGGAAGGGGGGTAGTGAGGTGAGTGATGAGGTGAGTGGTGAGGAAGGGGGGTGGTGAGGTGAGTGACGTGGTGAGTGGTGAGGAAGGGGGGTAGTGAGGTGAGTGACGGGGTGAGTGGTGAGGAAGGGGGGTGGTGAGGTGAGTGACGTGGTGAGTGGTGAGGAAGGGGGGTGGTGAGGTGAGTGATGAGGTGAGTGGTGAGGAAGGGGGGTGGTGAGGTGAGTGACGTGGTGAGTGGTGAGGAAGGGGGGTAGTGAGGTGAGTGATGAGGTGAGTGGTGAGGAAGGGGGGGTGGTGAGGTGAGTGACGGGGTGAGTGGTGAGGAAGGGGGTGGTGAGGTGAGTGATGAGGTGAGTGGTGAGGAAGGGGGGGTGGTGAGGTGAGTGACGTGGTTGAGTGGTGAGGAAGGGGGGTGGTGAGGGTGAGTGATGAGGTGAGTGGTGAGGAAGGGGGGTGGTGAGGTGAGTGACGTGGTGAGTGGTGAGGAAGGGGGGTAGTGAGGTGATGATGAGTGAGTGGTGAGGAAGGGGGGTGGTGAGGTGAGTGACGTGGTGAGTGGTGAGGAAGGGGGGGTAGTGAGGTGAGTGACGGGTGAGTGGTGAGGAAGGGGGTGGTGAGGTGAGTGAATGAGGTGAGTGGTGAGGAAGGGGGGGTGGTGAGGTGAGTGACGGGGTGAGTGGTGAGGAAGGGGGGTAGTGAGGTGAGTGACGGGGTGAGTGGTGAGGAAGGGGGGGTGGTGAGGTGAGTGACGGGGTGAGTGGTGAGGAAGGGGGTGTGGTGAGGTGAGTGATGAGGTGAGTGTGTGAGGAAGGGGGGTGGTGAGGTGAGTGATGAGGTGAGCGGCGAGGAAGGGGGGTGGTGAGGTGAGTGATGAGGTGAGTGGTGAGGAAGGGGGTGGTGAGTGAGTGATGAGGTGAGTGGTGAGGAAGGGGGGTGGGGAGGTGAGTGACGGGTGAGTGGTGAGGAAGGGGGGTAGTGAGGTGAGTGACGGGGTGAGTGGTGAGGAAGGGGGGTGGTGAGGTGAGTGACGGGTGTGAGTGGTGAGGAAGGGGGGTGGTGAGGTGAGTGATGAGGTGAGTGGTGAGGAAGGGGGGTGGTGAGGTGAGTGATGAGGTGAGTGGTGAGGAAGAGGGGTGGTGAGGTGAGTGATGAGGTGAGTGGTGAGGAAGGGGGGTGGTGAGGTGAGTGATGAGGTGAGTGGTGAGGAAGGGGGGTGGTGAGGTGAGTGATGAGGTGAGTGGTGAGGAAGGGGGTGGTGAGGTGAGGTGACGGGGTGAGCGGTGAGGAAGGGGGGTGGTGAGGTGAGTAACGGGGTGAGTGGTGAGGAAGGGGGGTGGTGAGGGTGAGTGACGAGGTGAGTGGTGAGGAAGGGGGGTGGTGAGGTGAGTGACGAGGTGAGTGGCGAGGAAGGGGGGGGTGGTGAGGTGAGTGACGAGGTGAGTGGTGAGGAAGGGGGGTGGTGAGGTGAGTGACGGGGTGAGTGGTGAGGAAGGGGGGTGGTGAGGTGAGTGACGGGGTGAGTGGTGAGGAAGGGGGTGGTGAGGTGAGTGACGAGGTGAGTGGTGAGGAAGGGGGGGTGGTGAGGTGAGTGCAGAGGTGAGTGGTGAGGAAGGGGGGTGGTGAGGTGAGTGATGAGGTGAGTTGTGAGGAAGGGGGGTGGTGAGGTGAGTGATGAGGTGAGTGGTGAGGAAGAGGGGTGGTGAGGTGAGTGGTGAGGAAGGGGGGTGGTGAGGTGAGTGATGAGGTGAGTGGTGAGGAAGGGGGTGGTGAGGTGAGTGATGAGGTGAGTGGTGAGGAAGGGGGGTGATGAGGTGAGTGATGAGGTGAGTGGTGAGGAAGAGGGGTGGTGAGGTGAGTGGTGAGGTGAGTGGTGAGGAAGGGGGGTAGTGAGGTGAGTGATGAGGTGAGTGGTGAGGAAGGGGGGTGGTGAGGTGAGTGATGAGGTGAGTGGGAGGAAGGGGGGGTGGTGAGGTGAGTGATGAGGTGAGTGGTGAGGAAGGGGGGTGGTGAGGTGAGTGATGAGGTGAGTGGTGAGGAAGGGGGGTGGTGAGGTGAGTGGTGAGGTGAGTGGTGAGGAAGGGGGTAGTGAGGTGAGTGACGAGGTGAGTGGTGAGGAAGGGGGGTGGTGAGGTGAGTGATGAGGTGAGTGGTGAGGAAGGGGGGTAGTGAGGTGAGTGACGGGGTGAGTGGTGAGGAAGGGGGTGGTGGGAGGTGAGTGACGGGGTGAGTGGTGAGGAAGGGGGGTGGTGAGGTGAGTGACGAGGTGAGTGGTGAGGAAGGGGGGTGGTGAGGTGAGTGATGAGGTGAGTGGTGAGGAAGGGGGGTGGTGAGGTGAGTGATGAGGTGAGTGGTGAGGAAGGGGGGTGGTGAGGTGAGTGACGAGGTGAGTGGCGAGGAAGGAGGGGGTGGTGAGGTGAGTGACAAGGTGAGTGGTGAGGAAGGGGGGGTAGTGAGGTGAGTGATGAGGGTGAGTGGTGAGGAAGGGGGGGTGATGAGGTGAGTGATGAGGTGAGTGGTGAGGAAGGGGGTGGGTGAGGTGAGTGATGAGGTGAGTGGTGAGGAAGAGGGGTGGTGAGGTGAGTGATGAGGTGAGTGGTGAGGAAGGGGGGTGGTGAGGTGAGTGATGAGGTGAGTGGTGAGGAAGGGGGGTGATGAGGTGAGTGATGAGGTGAGTGGTGAGGAAGGGGGGTAGTGAGGTGAGTGATGAGGTGAGTGGTGAGGAAGGGGGGTGATGAGGTGAGTGATGAGGTGAGTGGTGAGGAAGGGGGGTGGTGAGGTGAGTGATGAGGTGAGTGGTGAGGAAGAGGGGTGATGAGGTGAGTGATGAGGTGAGGTGGTGAGGAAGGGGGGGTGGTGAGGTGAGTGATGAGGTGAGTGGTGAGGAAGGGGGGTGATGAGGTGAGTGATGAGGTGAGTGGTGAGGAAGGGGGGGTAGTGAGGTGAGTGATGAGGTGAGTGGTGAGGAAGGGGGGTGATGAGGTGAGTGATGAGGTGAGTGGTGAGGAAGGGGGGTGGTGAGGTGAGTGACAAGGTGAGTGGTGAGGAAGGGGGGTGGTGAGGTGAGTGATGAGGTGAGTGGTGAGGAAGGGGGGTGGTGAGGTGAGTGATGAGGTGAGTGGTGAGGAAGGGGGGGTGGTGAGGTGAGTGACAAGGTGAGTGGTGAGGAAGGGGGGTGGTGAGGTGAGTGATGAGGTGAGTGGTGAGGAAGGGGGGTGGTGAGGTGAGTGGTGAGGTGAGTGGTGAGGAAGGGGGGGTAGTGAGGTGAGTGATGAGGTGAGTGGTGAGGAAGGGGGGGTGGTGAGGTGAGTGATGAGGTGAGTGGTGAGGAAGGGGGGTGGTGAGGTGAGTGATGAGGTGAGTGGTGAGGAAGGGGGGGTGGTGAGGTGAGTGGTGAGGTGAGTGGTGAGGAAGGGGGGTAGTGAGGTGAGTGATGAGGTGAGTGGTGAGGAAGGGGGTGGTGAGGTGAGTGATGAGGTGGTGGTGAGGAAGGGGGTGGTGAGGTGAGTGACGAGGTGAGTGGTGAGGAAGGGGGGTGGTGAGGTGAGTGGTGAGGTGAGTGGTGAGGAAGGGGGGTAGTGAGGTGAGGAGTCATCACCGCGAAGTTGCCACCACCACCACCACCGCCGTCGTCCCACCAGGCCGCGAACTCGGCGCCCTCGAAGCGACCTCGCTCCGACAGCCCCAGCAGGAGGCCGTGACGCCACGGGCTCACGGCCACCCGCAGGGTCAGGCGACGGGGGTCCCCGGGGTCCCCGGGGTCCCCTCGAACGCCGGGCTCGACGACGGGGTCCACGCTCCACTCCAGACGGGCACGGCCGCCGTCATCCAGCGGCACGGAGTAGGGCAGCGGGGGTAGGGCCGCGGGATCGTGGGGGTCAAGGGGGTTGAGGGGGTTGTGGGGGTCGAGGGGTTCGAGGGGGTCAAGGGGTTCAGGGGGTTCGAGGGGGTCTAGGGGGTGGACGTGAGAATGGGGATCGGGCAGGGGGGAGCTGGAGTCGGGGAGGTGACGATGGGGGTGAGGGGGAGCTGGGGGCGGGTTGGAGGGGTCCTGAGCGAGGGGGTCGAGGGGGTCGAGGGGGTCGAAGGGGTCGAAGGGGGTCTCGCGGTGCGCGCTGGGCGCCACGATGGCGAGCAGCAGCAGCAGCAGCGCCGCTGCGTAGAGCGCCAGGCAGGGGCACGCACGGAGCGGGCGCGGAGACATCACCGCGGCGGGCACTGGCACTCACTCTCACTGTCACTCACTGTGTCACTCGCTGTGTCACTCACTCTCACCGTCAATCACTGTCACTCACTGTCACTGTCACTATCACCGTCAATCACTGTCACTCACTGTGTCACTCACTGTGTCACTCACTGTGTCACTCACTATCACTCACTATCACTGTGACTGTCACTCACTCTCACTGTCACTCACTATTACTGTGTCACTATCACTGTGTCAGTGTCACTCACTGTCACTCACTATCACCGTCAATCACTGTCACTCACTATCACTGTGTCAGTGTCACTCACTCTGACTGTCACTCACTCTCACTGTGTCAGTGTCACCGTCAATCACTGTCACTCACGGTGACTCACTCACACTATCACTCACACCCACTTTCACTGAATCACTCACTCTCACTCACACTCACTCACATTCCTATCGCTCACACTCACTACCGCTCACACTCACTGACACTCACTATCACTCACTCACTATCACTCACACTCACTGACACTCACTCACATTTACTCACACTCACTATCACTCACTCACTATCACTCACACTCACTGACACTCACTATCACTCACTCACTATCACTCACACTCACTGACACTCACATTTACTCACACTCACTATCACTCACTCACTACCGCTCACACTCACTGACACTCACTATCACTCACTCACTATCACTCACACTCACTGACACTCACTCACATTTACTCACACTCACTATCACTCACTCACTATCACTCACACTCACTGACACTCACTATCACTCACTCACTATCACTCACACTCACTGACACTCACATTTACTCACACTCACTATCACTCAATCACTATCACTCACACTCACTGACACTCACTATCACTCACTCACTATCACTCACACTCACTGACACTCACTCACATTTACTCACACTCACTATCACTCACTCACTATCACTCACACTCACTGACACTCACTATCACTCACTCACTATCACTCACACTCACTGACACTCACTCACATTTACTCACACTCACTATCACTCACTATCACTCACATTCACTATCACTCACACTCACTATCACTCACACTCACTATCACTCACACTCACTCACATTCACTATCACTCACACTCACTATCACTCACACTCACTGACACTCACTATAACTCACTCACTATCGCTGACACTCACTCTGTCGCCTGCACTACCGCGTGCTCTACCACGTGCTCTACCGCCTGCGCTACCACGTGCTCTACCACGTGCTCTACCACGTGCACTACCACGTGCTCCACCGCCTGCTCTACACCTGCACTACCACGTGCGCTACCACGTGCTCTACCACGTGCACTACCACGTGCTCTACCGCCTGCTCTACACCTGCACTACCACGTGCTCTACCGCCTGCACTACCACGTGCTCGACTGCCTGCACTACCACGTGCTCTACACCTGCACTACCACGTGCTCTACCGCGTGCGCTACCACGTGCTCTACTGCCTGCACTACCACGTGCTCTACTGCCTGCACTACCACGTGCTCTACTGCCTGCGCTACCACGTGCTCTACCGCGTGCGCTACCAGGTGCTCTACTGCCTGCACTACCACGTGCTCTACCGCCTGCTCTACACCTGCACTACCACGTGCTCTACTGCCTGCACTACCACGTGCTCTACCGCCTGCTCTACACCTGCACTACCACGTGCTCTACTGCCTGCACTACCACGTGCTCTACCGCCTGCACTACCACGTGCTCTACTGCCTGCGCTACCACGTGCTCTACCGCGTGCGCTACCACGTGCTCTACTGCCTGCACTACCACGTGCTCTACCGCCTGCTCTACACCTGCACTACCACGTGCTCTACTGCCTGCACTACCACGTGCTCTACCGCCTGCACTACCACGTGCTCTACTGCCTGCGCTACCACGTGCTCTACCGCGTGCGCTACCACGTGCTCTACTGCCTGCACTACCACGTGCTCTACCGCCTGCTCTACACCTGCACTACCACGTGCTCTACTGCCTGCACTACCACGTGCTCTACCGCCTGCACTACCACGTGCTCGACTGCCTGCACTACCACGTGCTCTACTGCCTGCACTACCACGTGCTCTACTGCCAGCACTACCACGTGCTCGACCACCTGCGCTGCTGTCCGCGTGCTGCCACCGCCACCCGCCGCGCCGCGATCACTCGCGGTCACCCAGCGCCTTTAACGCCGCCCGAGACGCGGCGTTTAGTGGGGGGCGGGGGGGGGGGGCACGCGGGGGGCGGGGCAGACGTGTGGAACGCTGGTGGGGGGTGTGGGGGGTGAGGGGGTGGGGGGCCGGCTGGCCCAGCGTGCGCGTCCGTGCGCGCGACCCAAACGTGATTAGCCCCCCACCCACCACCACCCCCCACCACCACCCCCCACCACCCCCCCCCGATGAGGCTGCTAACGAGCAGTGCGTGGCGAGGGAGACGGGGGCCTGGGGCTCTGCGTCTGGCCTGGGGGGAGCGAGGCAGGCGGGGGGTCAGATTAGATCTGACACTAAAGACAAAGGTGCCCCCCCCCACCCGTGTAGCCTGTAACAGACTGTTGGGGCAAGTGCTGCGAGCAGCAGCAGCAGCAGCTATGAAGGCCGCCACTGTGGCATAAGAAACGGGGGGGGGGGGGGGATTTTCGTGTGTGTGTACACGTGTGTGTGTGTACACGTGTGTGTGTACACGCGTGTGTGTACACGTGTGTGTGTACACGTGTGTGTGTACACGTGTGTACACGTGTGTGTGTGTACACGCGTGTGTGTACACGTGTGTGTGTACACGTGTGTGTGTGTACACGTGTGTGTGTACACGTGTGTGTGTGTACACGTGTGTGTGTACACGTGTGTGTGTGTGTACACGTGTGTGTACACGTGTGTGTGTGTGTGTACACGTGTGTGTGTGTACACGTGTGTGTGTACACGTGTGTGTGTACACGTGTGTGTGTGCACGTGTGTGTGTGTGCACGTGTGTGTGTGTACACGTGTGTGTGTACACGTGTTGTGGGGAGCGGTGGTGTAGCGGATAGCGCTACGCTGCGCTATAAACCCGGCGACACGAGTTCGATTCCCGCTCACGGCCAACACCCAGTGACGATTATCTGAACCCGGTCCCGGGCCTCCCCTAGGTCGACTCAGCCTCAAATGAGTACCTGGTGCAGTGTGTAGTAAACAGGGAGACAAAGGCGGTCGGGCGTGGTGCTGGCCACCCACCCCCTCGTGTACCATTCCGGCCTTCATAGGTGCTCGCTAACAGCACTTGCCCCTACAGTCTGTTAAGGCTATATGGGGGATTTTTGTCTTTGTTGTGTACGCGTGTGTGTGTACACGTGTGTGTGTACACGTGTGTGCGTGTGTACACGTGTGTGTGTGTACGGGGAGCGGTAGCGTAGCAGTTAGCGCTACGAACCCGGCGACCCGAGTTCGATTCCCGCTCACGGCCACCAGCACTGAACCGATCCCGGCCCTCCCTTAGGTCGACTCGGCCTCAAATAGGTTACCTGGCGCGGCGTGTTAGCGTCACTTGCCCGAACAGTCTGCGGAAAGGCGACTCGGGGAATCTTTGTCTGTGTGTTGTCCGTGTCTCCGTCGGAGCTGTCGTTCGTGGCTTCTTCAAGCGAGCTCTCGATCCCACGCGGAACGGAACAAGCCGTGAAGTCGACACTTTGCTGCACGCGGAACGGAACAAGTTGTGAAGTCGACACTTTGCTGCACACGGAACGGAACAAGCCGTGAAGTCGACACTTTGCTGCACGCGGAACGGAACAAGTTGTGAAGTCGACACTTTGCTGCACAAAGAACGGAACAAGTCGTGAAGTCGACACTTTGCTGCACACGGAACGGAACAAGTTGTGAAGTCGACACTTTGCTGCACACGGAACGGAACAAGCCGTGAAGTCGACACTTTGCTGCACACGGAACGGAACAAGCCGTGAAGTCGACACTTTGCTGCACACGGAACGGACCAATTCGTGAAGTCGACACTTTGCTGCACACAGAACGGAACAAGTCGTGAAGTCGACACTTTGCTGCACACGGAACGGAACAAGCCGTGAAGTCGACACTTTGCTGCACACGGAACGGAACAAGTCGTGAAATCGACACTTTGCTGCACAAGGAACGGAACAAGTCGTGAAGTCGACACTTTGCTGCACACGGAACGGAACAAGTCGTGAAGTCGACACTTTGCTGCACACGGAACGGAACACGCCGTGAAGTCGACACTTTGCTCGACACGGAACGGAACAAGCCGTGAAGTCGACACTTTGCTGCACACGGAATGGAACAAGCCGTGAAGTCGACACTTTGCTGCACACGGAACGGAACAAGTCGTGAAATCGACACTTTGCTGCACACGGAACGGAACAAGTCGTGAAGTCGACACTTTGCTGCACACAGAACGGAACAAGTCGTGAAGTCGACACTTTGCTGCACACGGAACGGAACAAGTCGTGAAGTCGACACTTTGCTGCACACGGAACGGAACACGCCGTGAAGTCGACACTTTGCTCGACACGGAACGGAACAAGTCGTGAAGTCGACACTTTGCTCGACACGGAACGGAACAAGCTGTGAAGTCGACACTTTGCTGCACACGGAACGGAACAAGCCGTGAAGTCGACACTTTGCTGCACACGGAACGGAACAAGCCGTGAAGTCGACACTTTGCTGCACACGGAACGGAACAAGTCGTGAAATCGACACTTTGCTGCACACGGAACGGAACAAGTCGTGAAGTCGACACTTTGCTGCACACAGAACGGAACAAGTCGTGAAGTCGACACTTTGCTGCACACGGAACGGAACAAGTCGTGAAGTCGACACTTTGCTGCACACGGAACGGAACACGCCGTGAAGTCGACACTTTGCTCGACACGGAACGGAACAAGCCGTGAAGTCGACACTTTGCTGCACCCGGAACGGAACAAGCCGTGAAGTCGACACTTTGCTGCACACGGAACGGAACAAGTCGTGAAATCGACACTTTGCTGCACACGGAACGGAACAAGTCGTGAAGTCGACACTTTGCTGCACACAGAACGGAACAAGTCGTGAAGTCGACACTTTGCTGCACACGGAACGGAACAAGTCGTGAAGTCGACACTTTGCTGCACACGGAACGGAACACGCCGTGAAGTCGACACTTTGCTCGACACGGAACGGAACAAGTCGTGAAGTCGACACTTTGCTCGACACGGAACGGAACAAGCCGTGAAGTCGACACTTTGCTGCATACGGAACGGAACAAGCCGTGAAGTCGACACTTTGCTGCACACGGAACGGAACAAGTCGTGAAATCGACACTTTGCTGCACATGGAACGGAACAAGTCGTGAAATCGACACTTTGCTGCACACGGAACGGAACAAGTCGTGAAGTCGACACTTTGCTGCACATGGAACGGAACAAGCCGTGAAGTCGACACTTTGCTGCACACGGAACGGAACAAGCCGTGAAGTCGACACTTTGCTGCACACGGAATGGAACAAGTCGTGAAGTCGACACTTTGCTGCACACGGAACGGAACAAGTCGTGAAGTCGACACTTTGCTGCACGCGGAACGGAACAAGCCGCAAATTCGACACTTTGCTGCAGCGTGGGTGAGATGTTAACAACCTCGCCTGGTATGCAGGTAGGGTTCGTGGGTTCGATCCCAGAAACCTTTCCATGCCTGTTGTGTATCTTGCAGTGTTGCGTGTTTTCCCGGAATCTCTCTGTCTCCGTGGGTATTTCTCTGGGTCCTACGGGGTTTCTCTTTGAGAGAGCATTCGGCTAGCGCTATAAATTCGCACTTCATCGAGCGATCATTTGGGACATGGCCCCGGTCGCTTCTGAAAATAGAGCTGCTCTCGCTCATAAAAAAACACATTTTTTACTTGCATAGTAAAGTAATTGTTTTTTTTTTCATTTGCTATACAGCCAGATAATACGACAAATCGCTCACCTTAAACAGCCAGTGGTTCGTAAAAGTTGAAGGCGGTATTGGACTATAGTAATATAGCAAGTGCAGAATCACTGAACCGGAATGATAGTTTGAAAGCGTTTAGCGCGGAGCCCTTGAAAGTGTGAGGCCTGTAGCATTTGTAGCTGCTTGTGCTACTAGGATAACACTGGTCAATAACAAAAAAATGTTTTTCTTGCCTGGACTTTTGCAGCTGTTCTAGACTAATTTCAGGGTGCCGATTCCAAATCTGATCTCAGATTTGCTCTATCACATCTCGTTTTTATGCTATCTGCATACCCCATTTTCATTGATTTTACCCGAAATTAACTCCGTCACTTATGATTGCAAGTTGTTGCGAGTCAGTGACTGCTTTAGTGTCAAAATATGGTACTGTATTTTTAGGAAAGTGTGTTTATAATATCATTTTATGTAGATGTCCACATTTATTTAATATTTTTCTTCCGCAGTTTTTATTGAAAATGCAATATTCGATATCTCAAAAACCTGATGTGATGGACAAAAACTGATGCCAGATTTGGAATCAGCACCCCCCAAAATTACATTGAAACCGTCGGAATACCTTATGCCAGAAAAAAGTGTGTTGACCAGTGCTATTAATCTGGCACTGGTCGGGTGCGATGGTGAAATTCCTCAAGCAAGTGAGCACACGTGGTGTGTTGGTGGTGGTGGCGTCCCACGCTTGTCTTTGCGTCACGCTCATCCCCCCCCCAACCCCTGTCCAGAGCTGTCCCCTTAGGCTACGGCGAATCGGGGCGATCGCCCTGGGCCCTGCACTTTGGGGGGTGGGGGGGCGGGGCTCGTGCTTCGACATCACGGTGTCAGATGAGATACTTCTGATTTAGTTTGCACGCTCGCTCGCTCTCTCTGTCCCCGTGGTCGCGTGGATTTAACTTAATCGGGGGTCCTGCGGTTTCCACCCCCACCACTCCCCACCCACCACCGCCCCCACCCCCACCCCACCCCACCCCCACCCCCACCTCACCCCCACCCCCACCCCTGCCTCCACCCCCACCCCACCCCCACTCCACCCCACCCCCACCCCCACCTCACCCCCACCCCCACCCCCACCCCACCCCACCCCCACCTCACCCCCACCCACCACCGCCCCCACCCCCACCCCACCCCACCCCCACCCCCACCCCCACCTCACCCCCACCCCCACCCCACCCCCACCCACCACCGCCCCCACAAACTCCCCCCCCACCACCCCCCACCCCCCCACCACCACCCCACCCCCCACCACTACTTGTTAGAATGTTTGCATGGTGTACAGTTTAGAAAGTACCCACATGGCAAATTTCCAGTTTGATGCATGTCGGAAAGTAGGCTAAACATTTTGAACAGACACACATAATCACAACTTGGCCTTTTATATATATAGAGATGATTTTACCGTCACGCGTTCCCACGTGACGACGAGTGAGACATGTTTGTCGAGCTCTCGTTTTGCGATAAGCGAGGAGATCGCTTCTGAACAATAAGTAATATCTTCTTGGTTCTTTCGGTAAAGTCACGTAGAAGGGAAGTAATAAAATAATAAATAGAAAACATAAAATAATTATTTTATTATGTTTTCTTTGTATTATTTTATAAAATAGTAATACAATAATAAAAATAAAACATAATAAAATAATTATTTCATTATGTTTCATTTTTATTATTTTATTACTTCCCTTCTACGTGACTTTACCGAAAGAACCAAGAAGATGAATCCCTGCAGTAACGAAAGCTTTAAATCGAAATTTAAATATTTAAAACAACTTTTTTTATAACACGCTTTCATTAAATGTACCGTACTAGCAATGGAAGAACTCCACGACTCCAGGAAGTGCCCAAAGCTTGCCACGACGTAAGGTGCCCTGGTGATTGACAGCCAACGTCAGATGAGCGTGGACAATTAGAGCCAAGCCGAAACATAACTTTCCTTGGTTCTTTCGGTTAAGTCACGTCTAAAGATAAAATAATAAATTAATTTAAAATAATAAATTAAATTAATTTATTAGTTTATCTTTAGACGTGACTTAACCGAAAGAACCAAAGAATAATTCCTGCAGTCACGAAAGCTCCATTATTAAGATTTAAACATAACATATTAAAAATAATTTTTAAAATATGTTTTTTTATGTTTTATGATAGAATATAGTATTGTCATGAGTATGACATAAGTATACCAAGTTTGCAGTCGATAGCACATTGGGAAGTGGGTAGAAATTGAGTTGGAAGATTTGAGGATACAACAACAACAGAGTGAGTTAAAACAAAGCGTGTAATAAAAATAAGATAACAGCTCAGGCGGTGAGCTCTTTCTGCTGGCAGGACGGGGATTGTTTGGTTCATGGGTGGAAAAAAACCCGATTTTTCCAGCGGCAGGCATCGGGTTTTTTCTTTAATACCATTACACCCGATTTGGGGGAATTAAACTGGTTTCATGAATACGAAACTCTGATCCAAGGCTTAGGCTGCTTCCTCGTCGGTGCTGCTATCGTACTCGGGGCACGGGGTAGTCGTAGAATGCGGTGGGCAGGTTGGTCTTGATGACCACGAGCTTCTCTTCCACAATCGTGGGCGCCAGTGAGTTCCTTCGCTTGAGATGGATGAAGCCCATCGTTGAAAAGTTGGCAAAGTGCGGTTCTGCAATTAGAACCATTGAAACCGGATTTCTCCCAATCTCAGATGATCGGGTTTAATATAAAAAGACAATTAAACCCGCTTGTAACAAACCCGACTGTGCCACCCTTGGTTTGGTTACATCTCTACGTTGTTTGGGTGACCGATGTGCTTGCCTTACCTGCACGCTGCACTTCTAGTCGTGCTCTCGTTATTGTTTGTTGTAAGTAACGTTCTTACCTCCTACCTCGGCCTCGGCAAGGTAAGGTAAAAAGCAACGAGCCTACCTTTACCCTACCTTTTACCCTTACCCCATACAAAATTACCCGATTGCAGGGTAATTACTGTGGTAATACTACACATGAAAAAGGTTTATAACGGTAAATGCTATAAGGTAGAGCGCTTTATACATATAGAATACTCTCGATTATTCCAATTTTACACGCTTTCTTTGAACGTACTCTGCCTGTTGTTGTTGTTGTATCCTCAAATCTTGTAACTCAATTTTAACCCACTTTCCAATAGGGTATAGACTGCAAACTTGGTATACTTATGCTCTTAGGTTTTTTCACGTAGGTAAAAATAAATAATAATAATGAAATAAAATAATAATAAATGAAAATAACGAATGATTGAATTTAGTTATTTTCATTTATTATTATTTTATTTCATTATTATTATTCTACCCACGTGACTTTACCGAAACAACCTAAGAGTATGAATCCTTGCAGTCACGAAAGCTTCAAATCTGATATACTTATGTCATACTCATGACAACACTATATTCTATCATAAAATATCAGCTTTTAAACATTATTTTTTAGATGTTATGTTTCGGCTTGGGTCTAATTGTCCACGCTCAACTGACGTTGGCTGTAATTGTCAATGCGCCCAGCTTATATATATGCTCCAAGCCCGTGTGCTGTTTCATTCAGACTCTGTCGCCTCGACGGACCTGGTTTTCACCTGAGGACGGCTGCTTGCGTTGTGGCCGAAACGTCGTGAGAATTGTTTTATTATGTTTTATTTTTATTATTTTATTACTTCCCTTCTACGTGACTTTACCGAAAGAACCAAGAAGATGGCCACGGCACCTTACGTTGTGGCAAGCTTCGGGACCACTTCCTGGAGTCGTGGAGTTCTGCCATTACCAGTACATTTCATTAAAGCGTGTTTTTAAAAAAAGTATTTTAAAAAATTACTTCTTAAATAGAGGCCACGGACTGCGCCCAAGAGCATCTAGCGGTTAACAAGCCACCGTATTTACCGGGTAACACTTCGCGCTACCTTTACCCTGTACCATTTACCTTACCCCTTGGCATGTGGACATCTTTACCCTTAAACTTTACACTTTTACCCAGTAAAAAGGGTACAATTACCTTACCTTGCCGAGGTCTACCCCTACATCTGTGGGGAAAAAAAGAGTGAGCTTTATAGCTCTTCGGATTCCTCCTCCAGTATAAATACATATTCTGAGTTTAAAAGGCGTCTGGTTAACCCGGGCCCCGCACCCCCCCCCCCCCCAATGTGGACCACCCTAGCCCCCCTCGAGGCCACGCCTGGATGTCCGCCTTCACTCTGTCCACGTGGCACAGCGCAGGAAAAGAATGTCACCAATTTGATTGCAGAGCCGACGGAGGAGGGGGTGATGGGGGGGGGCAGGGGGGGGACAGGGGGGGGCGTTCAAGCCGCGCCTGACTGACGCCAGAGACAAAATTCCATTTGCCTCTTTGCCAGAATAGTGCCCTGGGCTGGAGATGCGCAGATTGCCAGGTCAGGGTTTGGGTCAGGGAGTATGTGAGGGTGTGTGTCAGGGTGTGTGTCAGGGTGTGTCAGGGTGTGGGCCAGGGTGGGGGTCAGGGTGGGGGACAGGGTGTGTGTCAGGGTGTGTGTCAGGGTGTGGGTCAGGGTGTATGTGAGGGTGTGTGTCAGGGTGTGTGTCAGGGTGTGTGTGAGGGTGTGGGCCAGGGTGTGTGTCAGGGTGTGTGTCAGGGTGTGTGTTAGGGTGTGTGTCAGGGTGGGGGTCAGGGTGTGTGTCAGGGTGTGTGTCAGGGTGTGGGTCAGGGTGTGTGTCAGGGTGTGTGTCAGGGTGTGTGTCAGGGTGGGGGTCAGGGTGTGGGTCAGAGTGTGTGTCAGGGTGTAGATAAGGGTGTGTGTCAGGGTGTGTGTCAGGGTGTAGATCAGGGTGTGGGTCAGGGTGGGGGTCAGAGTGTGGGTCAGGGTGTGTGTCAGGGTGTGTGTCAGGGTGTGGGTCAGAGTGGGGGGTCAGGTCAGGGTGTGGGTCAGGGTGTAGGTCAGGGTGTGTGTCAGGGTGTGTGTCAGGGTGTAGATCAGGGTGTGGGTCAGGGTGTGGGTCAGGTTGTGTGTCAAGGTGTGGGTCAGGGTGTGGGTCAGAGTGTGGGTCAGGGTGTGTGTCAGGGAGTGGGTCAGGGTGTGTGTCAGGGTGTGTGTCAGGGTGAGGTCAGGGTGTGTGTCAGGGTGGGGGTCAGGGTGTGTGTCAGGGTGTGGGTCAGGGTGAGGTCAGGGTGTGTGTCAGGGAGTGGGTCAGGGTGTGTGTCAGGGTGTGTGTCAGGGTGAGGTCAGGGTGTGTGTCAGGGTGTGGGTCAGGGGGTGTGTCAGGGTGTGGGTCAGGGTGTGTGTCAGGGTGGGGGTCAGGGTGTGTGTCAGGGTGTGGGTCAGGGTGTGGGTTAGAGTGTGGGTCAGGGTGTGTGTCAGGGAGTGGGTCAGGGTGTGTGTCAGGGTGTGTGTCAGGGTGTGTGTCAGGGAGTGGGTCAGGGTGTGTGTCAGGGTGTGGGTCAGGGTGTGGGTCAGGGTGTGGGTCAGGGTGTGTGTCAGGGTGTGTGTCAGGGTGTGGTGTCAGGGTGAGGTCAGGGTGTGGGTCAGGGTGTGGGTCAGGGTGTGTGTCAGGGAGTGTGTCAGGGTGTGTGTCAGGGTGTGGGTCAGGGTGTGGGTCAGGGTGTAGGTCAGGGTGTGTGTCAGGGTGTGGGTCAGGGTGTGGGTCAGGGTGTGTGTCAGGGTGTGGGTCAGGGTGTGTGTCAGGGTGTGGGTCAGGGTGTGTGTCAGGGTGTGTGTCAGGGTGTGTGTCAGGGTGTGGGTCAGGGTGTGTGCCAGGGTGTGTGTCAGGGTATGTGTCAGGGTGTGTGTCAGGGTGTGGGTCAGGGTGTGTGTCAGGGTGTGTGTCAGGGTGTGTGTCAGGGTGTAGGTCAGGGTGTGTGCCAGGGTGTGTGTCAGGGTATGTGGTCAGGGTGTGGGTCAGGGTGTGGGTCAGGGTGTGTGTCAGGGTGTGGGTCAGGGTGTGGGTCAAGTGTGTGTCAGGGTGTGTGTCAGGGTGTGGGTTAGGGTGTGTGTCAGGGTGTGTGTCAGGGTGGGGGTCAGGGTGTGTGTCAGGGTGTGTGTCAGGGTGTGGGTCAGGGTGTGTGTCAGGGTGTGTGTCAGGGTGTGTGTCAGGGTGGGGGGTCAGGGTGTGGGTCAGGGTGTGGGTCAGGGTGTGGGTCGGGGTGTGTGTCAGGGTGTGTGTCAGTGTGTGTCAGGGTGAGGGTCAGGGTGTGTGTCAGGGTGTGTGTCAGGGTGTGTGTCAGGGTATGTGTCAGGGTGTGGGTCAGGGTGTGGGTCAGGGTGTGGGTCAGGGTGTGTGTCAGGGTGTGGGTCAGGGTGTGTGTCAGGGTGTGTGTGAGGGTGTGTGTCAGGGTGTGTGTCAGGGTGTGTGTCAGGGTGTGTGTCAGGGTGTGTGTCAGGGTGTGGGTCAGGGTGTGTGTCAGGGTGTGTGTCAGGGTGTGGGTCAGGGTGTGGGTCAGGGTGTGTGTCAGGGTGTGTGTCAGGGTGTGGGTCAGGGTGTGTGTCAGGGTGTGGGTCAGGGTGTGTGTCAGGGTGTGTGTGAGGGTGTGTGTCAGGGTGTGTATCAGGGTGTGTGTCAGGGTGTGTGTCAGGGTGTGTGTCAGGGTGTGTGTCAGAGTGTGTGTCAGGGCGTGGGGCAGGGTGTGGGGCAGGGCGTGGGTCAGGGTGTGTGTCAGGGTGTGTGTCAGGGTGTGTGTCAGGGTGGGGGTCAGGGTGTGGGTCAGGGTGTGGGTCAGGGTGTGTGTCAGGGTGTGTGTCAGTGTGTGTCAGGGTGTGTGTCAGGGTGTGTGTCAGGGTGTGGGGCAGGGTGAGGGTCAGGGTGTGTGTCAGGGTGATTGTCAGGGTGTGTGTCAGGGGTGTGTCAGGGTGTGTGTCAGAGTTTGTGTCAGGGCGTGGGGCAGGGTGTGGGGCAGGGCGTGGGTCAGGGTGTGTGTCAGGGTGTGTGTCAGGGTGTGGGTCAGGGTGTGTGTCAGGGTGTGTGTCAGGGTGTGTGTCAGGGTGGGTGTCAGGGTGTGGGTCAGGGTGTGGGTCAGGGTGTGGGTCAGGGTGTGTGTCAGGGTGTGTGTCAGTGTGTGTCAGGGTGAGGGTCAGGGTGTGTGTCAGGGTGTGTGTCAGGGTTGTGTCAGGGT
>NC_083845.1:4676155-4683655 GCF_015708825.2 Lethenteron reissneri
GTGACACTGTGTGGCGTGGTGTAGCGTGGTGTGACACAGTGTGGCGTGGTGTAGCGTGGTGTGACACTGTGTGGCGTGGTGTAGCGTGGTGTGACACTGTGTGGCGTGGTGTAGCGTGGTGTGACACTGTGTGGCGTGGTGTAGCGTGGTGTGACACTGTGTGGCGTGGTGTAGCGTGGTGTGACACTGTGTGGCGTGGTGTAGCGTGGTGTGGCACTGTGTGGCGTGGTGTAGCGTGGTGTGGCACGGTGTGGCGTGGTGTAGCGTGGTGTGACACTGTGTGGCGTGGTGTAGCGTGGTGTGGCACTGTGTGGCGTGGTGTAGCGTGGTGTGACACGGTGTGGCGTGGTGTAGCGTGGTGTGACACGGTGTGGCGTGGTGTAGCGTGGTGTGACACTGTGTGGCGTGGTGTAGCGTGGTGTGACACGGTGTGGCGTGGTGTAGCGTGGTGTGACACTGTGTGGCGTGGTGTAGCGTGGTGTGGCACGGTGTGGCGTGGTGTAGCGTGGTGTGACACTGTGTGGCGTGGTGTAGCGTGGTGTGACACTGTGTGGCGTGGTGTAGCGTGGTGTGGACACTGTGTGGCGTGGTGTAGCGTGGTGTGACACTGTGTGGCGTGGTGTAGCGTGGTGTGGCACTGTGGTGGCGTGGTGTAGCGTGGTGTGACACTGTGTGGCATGGTGTAGCGTGGTGTGACACGGTGTGGCGTGGTGTAGCGTGGTGTGGCAACGGTGTGGCGTGGTGTAGCGTGGTGTGGACACGGTGTGGCGTGGTGTAGCAGTGGTGTGACACGGTGTGGCGTGGTGTAGCGTGGTGTGACACAGGTGTGGCGTGGTGTAGCGTGGTGTGGCACAGGTGTGGCGTGGTGTAGCGTGGTGTGACACAGTGTGGCGTGGTGTAGCGTGGTGTGACCGGTGTGGCGTGGTGTAGCGTGGTGTGACACAGTGTGGCGTGTGTAGCGTGGTGTGACACAGTGTGGCGTGGCGTAGCGCGGTGTGACACTGTGTGGCGTGGTGTAGCGTGGTGTGGACACAGGTGTGGCGTGGTGTAGCGTGGTGTGACACAGTGTGGCGTGGTGTAGCGTGGTGTGACACTGTGTGGCGTGGTGTAGCGTGGTGTGACACAGTGTGGCGTGGTGTAGCGTGGTGTGACACAGTGTGGCGTGGTGTAGCGTGGTGTGGCACGGTGTGGCGTGGTGTAGCGTGGTGTGGCACGGTGTGGCGTGGTGTAGCGTGGTGTGACACAGTGTGGCGTGGTGTAGCGTGGTGTGACACTGTGTGGCGTGGTGTAGCGTGGTGTGACACAGTGTGGCGTGGTGTAGCGTGGTGTGACACAGTGTGGCGTGGTGTAGCGTGGTGTGGCACGGTGTGGCGTGGTGTAGCGTGGTGTGGCACGGTGTGGCGTGGTGTAGCGTGGTGTGACACAGTGTGGCGTGGTGTAGCGTGGTGTGGCGCGGTGCGGTGTAGCGTGGTGTGACGCGGTGTGGCACGGTGTGGTGTGACATGGTGCGGTGGGGTAGCGTGGTGTGACACAGTGTAGCGTGGTGTAGCGTGGTGTGACGCGGTGTGGCACGGTGTGGTGTGACACGGTGCGGTGGGGTAGTGTGGTGTGACACGGTGCGGTGGGGTAGCGTGGTGTGACAGTGTAGCGTGGTGTAGCGTGGTGTGACGCGGTGTGGCACGGTGTGGTGTGACACTGTGCGGTGGGGTAGTGTGGTGTGACACGGTGCGGTGGGGTAGCGTGGTGTGACACAGTGTAGCGTGGTGTAGCGTGGTGTGATGCGGTGTGGCACGGTGTGGTGTGACACGGTGCGGTGGGGTAGTGTGGTGTGACACTGTGTGGCGTGGTGTAGCGTGGTGTGGCACGGTGCGGTGTAGCGTGGTGTGACGCGGTGTGGCACGGTGTGGTGTGACGCGGTGTGGTGTGACGTGGTGCGGTGTAGTGTGGTGTAACGTGGTGTGACGCAGTGATGTGCAGTGTGACGATTTTTTTTGGGGGGGCTAGCCATCGAACCAACAAGCACCGCACGCTTTTAGAAGCGTTTCTGCGGCCGTCTGGAACGCTCTTCCCTTCCGATATTAGGAAGCCACTTTTAAATCATCTTCATTGAGAACTCATTTCTCTCGAACTGTTTCTTGCTTGGTTTGTTGTCCTTCCACCGCACCTCCGATTAGCGCGGTTGGACACATTCACCGTGAAAGAAGTTCCACACGAACACTCACATCTGTGGGGTGATGGTTATGCGCGGTGTAGAGTGGCGTGTTTTACTGGTAGGAACGAAGTGGACCAGCCACCAATAAATTATTTCGTCCGTCTGTCCGTCCGTGTAGCAACATCGCCCCCTACTGCAAACACTTGGCAGGACCCTACAAAAACCGTTTCACTCAGTGGGGCTTTCCTGGCTAAACAAGTGTAATAATACATTATGTTTATATTCTTTGGTTATTCATTCCTACCAGCCCACACCACAGGGTCCTGTTAGCAGAGTGTGTGTTGAGCTGGGGAGCGGTGGTGCAGCGGTGATCACGCTGCGCTATGAGAACCTCCGACCCGAGTTCGATTCCCGCTCACGGTCAACACCGGTGACGATGATCTGAACCGGTCTTAGACCTCCCCAAGGTCAACTCGGCCTCAAATGAGTACCTAGTGCAATGTGTAAACCGCTTCGTGTGCCGTGCCGGCCTTGATGGGGCCTACTCGCGAACAGCACTTGCTCCGAAACTTCCTAAAGGCTAAACGGGGGATCTTTGTCTTTGTGTTTGTTTGTGTGTAGAGGTGTATGTGTTTGTGTGTGTCTGCCAGTCATCTCAGTCAGTCAACCCATGGCGCCTGGGTCTGTCACGTGACCTCCTGCCAATGAACGCCTGGCACAAGCGTCGTGGTGACGTCACCGTCACGTGGTGGCGAATGGCGGTTGTCGTTGTTCTCAACTGTTGTGGGGAGCGGTGGTGCAGCGGTTAGCGCTACGCCGCGCTACGAACCCGGCGACCCGAGTTCGATTCCCGCTCACGGCCAACACCGGTGACGATTATCTGAACCGGTCCCGGGCCTCCCCTAGGTCGACTCAGCCTCAAATAAGTACCTGGTGCGGTGTGTAAACATCGCCACTTGGGAGACAAAGGCGGTCGGGCGTGGTGCTGGCCACCCACCCCCTCGTGTACCGTTCCGGCCTTCATAGGTGCTGCTCGCTAACCGCACTTGCCCCTTCAGTCTGTTAAGGCTATATGGGTGATCTTTGTCTTTATCTTTGTTCTCAACAGAAGTAGCAGACGTCTGTGCCTTCCTGGCATCCGATGACAGTCGTTACATAACGGGGGTCAGCCTGGAGGTCACAGGTACATTGCCACACGCACACAGACAAATATCTCCCGTGTAGCCTCAACAGACTTGGGGCAAGTGCTGTTTGCCAGCAGCACCTATGAATGCCGACGTTGCACACGGGAGGGTGGGCGGCCAACACCACGCCCGGCCGCCTTTGTCTCCCCAGTATTCATTTGAGGCTGAGTCGAGCTAGGGGAGGCCCAGGACCGGTTCAGATAAATATAATCGTCACTGATATTGGCCTTGGTTTCGTAGCGCAATGCGCTAACGGCTCCACTACCGTTCCCTCCAAACACACACGCACACACACAAAGACGTACACACACCACACACGCACACAAAGACGTACACACACCACACACGCACACAAAGACGTACACACACCACACACGCACACAAAGACGTACACACACCACACACCCACACAAAGACGTACACACACCACACACGCACACAAAGACGTACACACACCACACACGCACACAAAGACGTACACACACCACACACGCACACAAAGACGTACACACACCACACACGCACACAAAGACGTACACACACCACACACGCACACAAAGACGTACACACACCACACACGCACACAAAGACGTACACACACCACACACGCACACAAAGACGTACAGACACAACACACGCACACAAAGACGTACACACACCACACACGCGCACAAAGACGTACACACACCACACACGCACACAAAGACGTACACACACCACACACGCACACAAAGACGTACACACACCACACACGCACACAAAGACGTACACACACCACACACGCACACAAAGACGTACACACACCACACACGCACACAAAGACGTACACACACCACACACGCACACAAAGACGTACACACACCACACACGCACACAAAGACGTACACACACCACACACGCGCACAAAGACGTACACACACCACGCACGCACACAAAGACGTACACACACCACGCACGCACACAAAGACGTACACACACCACACACGCACACAAAGACGTACACACACCACGCACGCACACAAAGACGTACACACACCACACACGCACACAAAGACGTACACACACCACGCACGCACACAAAGACGTACACACACCACACACGCACACAAAGACGTACACACACCACACACGCACACAAAGACGTACACACACCACACACGCCCACAAAGACGTACACACACCACACACGCGCACAAAGACGTACACACACCACGCACGCACACAAAGACGTACACACACCACACACGCACACAAAGACGTACACACACCACGCACGCACACAAAGACGTACACACACCACACACGCACACAAAGACGTACACACACCACACACCCACACAAAGACGTACACACACCACACACGCACACAAAGACGTACACACACCACACACGCACACAAAGACGTACACACACCACGCACGCACACAAAGACGTACACACACCACATACACACACAAAGACGTACACACACCACACACCCACACAAAGACGTACACACACCACACACGCACACAAAGACGTACACACACCACACACGCACACAAAGACGTACACACACCACACCCACACACACAAAGACATACACATGAGTACCTGGTGTGGTGTGTTAACATCGACACTAAGGAGACAAAGGCGGCCGGGCGTGGTGCTGGCCACCCACCCCCTCGTGTGCCGTTCTGGCCTTCATAGGTGCTTGCTAACAGCTCTTGCTCCTGCAATCTGTTAAGGCTATATGGGGGATCTTTGTCTTTGTGTCTGTGTGCAGGTGGCCTCTTCCTGTGATGCAGCTGGGAGCCCAGGCCACTACGACCGGATCAAATCGTAGAACGTTAGCAACGAATTATTCAATTATGTGAAGCACAATTGACGGTTTCTTAAACCCCTAAGTCGTTAATTCACTTACGCGAGCCCACAGTTGGGTGCGAGGAACAACGGATTCTTGAATCTATCCGTGCGGAGCCCGGAGGGTCATCACCCCCTCTGTATAGGGCGCCACGGTGGCTAGGAGATGTTGACTACCTCGCCTGGTACGCAAGAGGTCGCGGGTTCGATCCCGACCCTGACGCCTGCTGCTGCTGTGTATTTGGAGTTTGCGTGTCTCTCTCTCTCTCTCATCATCATCACGGTGGCTAGGAGATGTTGACTACCTCGCCTGGTACGCAGGAGGTCGTGGGTTCGATCTCGACCCCGACGCCTGCTGCTGCTGTGTATTTGGAGTTTGCGTGTCTCTCTCTCTCTCATCATCATCACGGTGGCTAGGAGATGTTGACTACCTCGCCTGGTACGCAGGAGGTCGCGGGTTCGATCTCGACCCCGACGCCTGCTGCCGTATATTTGGAGCTTCCACGCTCTCCCTGTGGTCGCGTGGATTTTTCTCCGGGTCCTCCCGTTTTTGCCCTCCACATTTAGATTCGGCGTCACCACGCTCGGAGTGTTTTGGCTGCCGCTATGAATCTCCACTTGGTGGAGTTTGCCTTTTTGTGAGGGTCAGGTCGCGTCTGAAATAGAACTACACATGTCAGTGGACCCTGACCTGGTCAAACTAAAATAAAGTTTCGTTTGAACTCGATTTGAAGTTGATAATTGTTTTTTTACCCTTTTATCTGGCAACAAAACTGACACCTTCTTTACAAGGAGTCATGTTTACATAGAGCACAATACCTGCAGTCATAATGCAAACAAAAAACATAACTCTGATAATGTATGCACTGTCCTTTTGGCGTCATCTGGTCCAACACCATGTGAGACTAGGCTCTAAGGAAAGCTGTCTCGGGTGTGGACCAATCAACTTCAAGGACAGTGCATACATGATCAGAGTTATGTTTTTTTGTTGGCATTATGACTGCAGGTATTGTGGTCTATGTAAACATGACTCATTGTAAAAAAGGTGTCAGTTTTGTTGCCAGATAGAAGGGTAAAAAAACAATTATCATATTTTTACTGGCAAATGAGGTTCCAATGGTGTCGATTTGAAGTTTTCGTGACTGCAGGGAGCCATGCTCTTTGCTTCTTTCGGTAAAGTCACGTGGGTAGAAAATAAATCAATTAAATCACGACGTTTCGGGTGCAACGCAAGCCCCTTTTGTTCGCTTCAGCAATTGTTTCTTGCTATGGTTGTCCCACCGGATGACGGACGCTTGTGTTGAGCCCCAAACGTCGTGATTTACACCATTGGAACCTCCTTTGTCAGTAACAAAATATGATAATTGTTTTTTTTACCGTTTTATCTTGCGGTTTTGTTTCCAGATAAAAGGGTGAAAAACCAAATGTCTTATTTTGTTACTGGCAAAGGAGGTTGCAATGGTGTAAATGCTTACCCCGAGCTCTCATACTCTGATGGTGCATTGTCTTTGAGTTGTGCGCCTTTTGGCGTCATCTGGTCCAACACCATGTGAGACTAGGCTCTAAGGAAAGCTGTCTCGGGTGTGGACCAATCAATTTCAAGGAGAGTGCATACATTACACTGGTCAACACACTTTTTCTGGCATAAGGTATTCCAACGGTTAAGGTAATTTTGGGGTGCTGATTCCAAATCTGGCATCAGTTTTTGTCTATCACCTCAGGGTTTTGAGATATCAAATATTGCATTTTCAATAAAAACTGCGGAAGAAAAATATTAAATAAATGTGGATATCTACATAAAATGATATTATGAACACACTATCCTAAAAATACAGCACCATATTTTAACACTAAAGCAGTCACTGACTCGCAACAACTTGCAATCATAAGTGACAGAGTTAATTTCGGGTAAAATCAATGAAAATGGGGTATGCCGATAGCATAAAAATGAGATGTGATAGAGCAAATCTGAGATCAGATTTGGAATCAGCACCCTGAAATTAGTCTAGAACAGCTGCAAAAGTCCAGGCCAGAAAAAAAATGTTTTTTTTTGTTGACCAGTGTTATCAGAGTTGTGTTTTTTGTTTGCATTCTGACCGCAGGTATTGTGGTCTTTGCAAACACGACTCCTTGTAAAAAAGGTGTCAGTTTTGTTGCCAGATAAAAGGGTAAAAACCCAATTATCGTCGTGATTGAATTTATTTTATTTTATACCTACGCGACTTTACCGAAAGAACCAAAGAGTATAGTTTAGTTTTATAATTAGTTTATGCGGCGGCCGCGGTGTTGAAAGGTTCCTCTCTCTCCGGCATCCTGCTCACG
>NC_083845.1:4688655-4708123 GCF_015708825.2 Lethenteron reissneri
TACTTTAGTTTTTTGATATGCACATTCTGTTTGTTAAGGCGCTCTTCCACCTCCAACCAGGCTTATATATAAGCTCCTAGCTTGGCAGTGTCTCATTCTTCACCTGAAGACGGCTGCTTGCGTTGTAGCCGAAACGTCGTGAGAATTATTTTATTTTATTATGTTTTATTTTTATTATTTTATTACTTCCCTTCTACGTGACTTTACCGAAAGAACCAAGAAGATCCTCTAGAGCAGTTTTGAGTGAAGATCTCACAGGTAGTGACTCAAGTTTCAATTTATTGGCAACAGCATTCCAGACCCTGGGGGCATCAATAGCAAAGGCCCTTCCTCCAGTATATGTACGTCAATAGGGAATATGAAGCTGGTAAATGAGTGTAGACCTTAGGTCAAATTTGTTCTTTGAAACAGAGAGGAGATCCAGCAGGTAATCTGCGGATTTTTTTGTAAGTACATCATCAATAAATAAGATCTGGTGCACAAGCCATCGAACATTCAGAGATGTTAAGTTTGACCCAATGTAGAGATCACAGTGTTGAGTCTTATATGGGCAGTTCAATGCAAATCTAAAGGCCGAGTGATACATTGAGTCAAGCTTCTTCAGTACAGTACTTGGGGCTGATTTATACACAATGTCACAGTAATCAAGTAGAGGCAGTACGGTAGCTTTAATCAATTCCAAACGGAACATAGGGGGGAAGCAGTGCTTGTGTCGATATAGAAAACCAATTTAAATTTGTCTTTTTCCCAATATAATCAATGTGATCTTCAAGATTTCAGTTTTGAATCCAGGATGACCCCAAGATACGTATAGATCTTGACTTGCTCTATTTGATCATTATTTATGGAATGTAATTGGGGAAAAATAACTTCCCGCTTTAGTCCTGGTGAGAAGCATAGCACCTTGGTTTTGGCAGGGTTTAGGACTAGTTTAAGAGCAACTAGCTGATGTTGTAGTTTGTTGAAATCACTCTGGAGCTTAGCAATCACTTGATTTGAAGCTTTCGTGACTGCAAGGATTCAAATTATTAGGTTTTTTCGGTAAAGTCACGTAGGTAAAATATTAAAATTAAAATTAATAAAAGTAAAATAAAAATCACGACCTGAAGACGGAAGCTTGTGTTGCCTCCGAAACGTCGTGATTTTTATTTTATTTTACTTTTATTAATTTACCGAAAAAAACCTAAGAATACTTAGCAATCACGTCATCCGGAGAGCGGCCAGCAGTAATCAGTATCGTGGCATCTGCAAAAAGATGTACCCTGGAATGATCCAGTTCAGTGCCCAAGTCATTTACATAAAGAGTGGTGGATGGTGGATGGAGGGTAGGTGGGTAGGTGGTTGGTGGTGGTGGTGGATGGTTGTGGGTGGTGGTGGTGGATGGTTGTGGGTGGTGGTGGTGGATGGTGGTGGGTGGTGGATGGTGGTTGTGGATGGTGGTGATGGATGGTGGTGGATGGTGGTGGGTGGTGGGTGGTGGATGGTGGTGGTGGATGGTGATGGATGGTTGTGGGTGGTGGTGGATGGATGATGGTGGATGTTGGTGGGTGCACGGTTGCCCGCGTTGCGATCAAAACCTCGTGACCTACTATCGCTCTACCCACGTGACTTCACCGAAAGAACCAAAGCGCGCATGGATTCCTGCAGTCACGAAAGCTTCAAACAAAGCTCGGAATGGTGAGTGAGTGGCGCTTACATAACGCGGACAGGCAATTAGCAACCAGGAGCCCCCCCCTACCCCCCACTCACCCCAGTGAAGCGAGACAATAATAGTGAGAGCTTGCGACATCGCCACGGCCGTGATTCCTGCTGGGCCGGTCTGGCCACATCGCGCGCGTAGCTCCGAGCAACGCGTGGGGGACGCCTCCAACGACTACCTGCCTCCCTCACCTGGGCCATCACACTCACACTCACCTGGGACATCACTCCGCCAACTCACCTGGGACATCAATCCGCAACTCACCTGGGCCACCACACTCACACTCACCTGGGCCATCAATCCGCAACTCACCTGGGACATCAATCCGCAACTCACCTGGGCCGAGGCATCGCGCTCACCTGGGACATCATCATCGCTCACCTGGGGACATCATCTCTCACCTGGGGACATCATCTCTCACCTGGGGAGGGGTCTTAGGCACATCTGCTGCAGGGTTTAAACTCACCTGAGACACTCACCTGATATGGGTCTCCCCTGACACGGGTCTCCCCTGACACGGGTCTCCTCTGACACGGGTCTCACCTGGCACGGGTCTCACCTGACACGGGTCTCACCTGACACGGGTCTCACCTGGTACGGGTCTCCCCTGACACGGGTCTCACCTGACACGGGTCTCACCTGGCACGGGTCTCACCTGACACGGGTCTCACCTGACACGGGTCTCACCTGGTACGGGTCTCCCCTGACAAGGGTCTCACCTGGCACGGGTCTCACCTGGCACGGGTCTCACCTGGCTCGCTCGAGACGCTCACCTCAAGTCTTGGAACTCCATTTCGGCGGCGCCACGTGAGGTGAGCAGAGGGGGTGAGTGTGTGTGTGTGTATGTATGTGTGTGTGTATGTGTGTATGTATGTATGTGTATGTATGTGTGTATGTGTGTGTATGTGTGTGTGTGAGTGTGTATGTGTGTGTATGTGTGTATGTGAGTGTGTGTGTGTGAGTGTGTGTGTGTATGCGTGTGTGTATGTGTGTATGTGAGTGTGTGTGTGTATGTGTGTGTATGTGTGTGAGTGTGTGTGTGTATGCGTGTGTGTGTGTGAGTGCGAGAGTGTGTGTGAGTGCGTGCGTGTGTGTGTATGGCAGAGCCAGCAGACTGAATCTTCACCCTCGGGGCTCCTCCAGAAACAACGAAAAACCATTGCGGATGGCCACGTGGAATGTTCGAACGCTCACTGCGGAGGAGAGGCTGCCACTCCTCTGTCGGAAGCTGGACCGGTACCGCCTGGATCTCTGTGGCATTCAGGAGGTCCGGTGGACCGGTTCTGGCTCCTGCCACCATGAGGGGTGGACAGTCCTCTACTCGGGGCAGGAGACTGCCAAACAACAGGGTGTGGCTCTTCTTCTGAACAAAAGAATGAAGGGGGCGTGGGAGCGTGGCGGTGAGGTGTGGGAAGCTGTAAGCCCCAGGATACTTTGGGCTCGCCTTCCCATCAACCAGAGGCGAGGAGTGGTGGTCGTGGTTACTTATGCCCCCACCGAAGACGAACATCCGTGGAGGGATGCAGGCAAAGCCGATGAGTCAGACGCTTTCTATGACCTCCTGTCACAGGTGCTGGCTAAAGTGGCCACTCGGGACAGAGTCATCTTGTTGGGTGACTTCAATGCCCGAGTTGGTCATGATGCTGGCACCTGGTCTGGAGTGATTGGAAGGCATGGGCCAGATCAGCTCAATAATAACGGTAGGAGGCTGCTAGATTTTTGTGCAGCCCATGGGCTTGTAATTACCAACACGCTCTTCCGGCATCGGCGCATCCACACAACATCATGGATACATGCCGGGTCCAAGCAAGAACATCTGCTGGACTACATAGTGACGGACCAGCGGATGCGAGCCCATGTCCTTGACACCAGGACCTACCGTGGAGCTGATCTGCCCTCTGACCATCGACTAGTCATCTGTAAGATGCGCCTGCCTTTCTTCCACTCCGGTGGTGGGTGTACACCCAGGATCCCATTCCAACCAAAAGTGGCCTGGTCTCAGTTAGCTGATGAAAGTTGCAAGCGAGAATTTCATCATCGCTTGCAGCTGGGGTTGGCATCGTCCCCCACTCCACCTGATGTCGAGGGTAAATGGGCGAGGTTTAATAAGACTGTGACTCATGCAGCTGCAATGGCTGCTTTGGGTACGCGGTCCAGACCTCCCCAGAAACCCTGGCTGACAGAGGAGGTGTTCAGGTTAATTGAGAAAAAGCGACAGGCCCACTCTCATCGCCTACAGCATCCCACGTCAGAGAATGAGGAGGTTTACCGCAGCCTTCGCTCGGAAGTTCGGAGAGCCGTAAGGCGCTGTAAGGATGGGTGGTGGTCGCGGGTTGCTGAGGAGATGGAGTCTGCCTCAGTGGCCCGTGATCACAAATCACTATTTAACTCCATCAAAAAAGTAACCTGCAGCACCACACCTATTACCATCATTAGAGGAAAAAACGGTGATCGAATCTCTGACCCCCAGGAACAGGTTTGCAGATTTGCTGAGCATTTCTGTGAGGTCCTGGGGGAGGGAAATTCTCTCAGCCAGGAAAACATCATGGCACAAAGTGGTGATAACCCTGCTGAGGCTGCGGTGCCTCAAATATTGGAAGAGGTCACCCCCTGTGAGTGGCTGGATGAGGTGCCAGCTGTTGAGGAAGTACTGAGGGCGATCCGGAGTCTGAGACCAGGGAAGGCACCGGGCAGAGATGATCTCCCAAGCGAAATGCTGAGGGAGGGTGGCGTTTGTGCACAGACTGCCCTATATGACATCATAACAACAGTCTGGACCACTGGACGGGTTCCGCAGGACTGGAAGGATGCCCTGGTGGTCCCCCTCTTTAAAAAGGGGGACCGTACCGACTGTAACAACTACAGGGGCATCTCACTCCTCAGTGTGCCGGGTAAGGTCCTGGCAAGGATTATTCAACATCGCCTTGCTAGGCACGCTGAGGAGAGGCTTGCGGAGCCCCAATGCGGTTTCAGGAAAGGGCGGTCCTGCACAGATGCCATATTTTCTGTCCGTCTGCTACAGCAGAGGTGTAGGGAATTCCAAAAAGACCTACATCTCTGCTTTATTGACCTGGTCAAGGCCTATGATACCATCAGTAGGACTGGGCTCTGGGTTGTTCTTCATGCTTTCGGAGTCCCTGACCCTCTGCTCACGATCATTAAGGACCTTCATGATGGTGAGCGGGCCCGGGTAAAACTACGACAGGGATGTCCTCTGGCTCCCACATTATTTAACATCTATTTTGACCGCGTAGTTCGTGAAGCCTTCATTAGCTGTACCGGGGGAATTTCCATTTGGTACAGATATAATGGGAGGCTGATCGATGCCCGGGTGCGATCAAGGGATGGCTCCCTATTGGTCAACCACGTTATGTATGCCGATGATTTGGTAATAGCTGCTCATTCAGAAGAGGAGTTGGAGACGCTGCTGCTGAGACTGGAGCGTGCCACTAAGAGGTGGGGCCTTACCATCAGCCCCACCAAAACTAAGCACCTGCCTGGGTATTTTGTACCATCGGACACTCCACCCCCACAACTCCCAATTGGTGATGGGGCAGTTGTGGAGAGAGTGGAGAGTTTCCCATACCTGGGCAGTGTGCTTATGACCGGCTCCAGTTTATCAGCAGAGGTCTCACTCTGAATCAGTCGAGCGGCAATATCTTTTCATCGGTTGCGTAACGCTGTGTGGAAGCTATCTGGTCTGTCGCTCCGCACGATGCTACAGGTCTTCTCGGCCACGGTCATTCCCTCCCTTCTCTACGCTTGCGAAACGTGGACCCCCCTAGTGGAGCATCTTCGCCGGTTGGAAACATTTAGGCTGACCTGCCTACGATCCATCCTGGGTTTAACCAGGCTGGATTGTGTGAGGAGCTCACAAGTCCTTGAAAGATCTGGGCAAAGTCCCATCAGTGAGCTCCTCCGACAGGCAAGGCTGCGTTGGCTGGGTCATGTAGCCCGCATGCCCAGCCACCGCATGCCTAGACAGCTTTTGTTCGGCCGGATCGAGGGGGCTAAACGGGCGCGGCACGGGCTGGAGAAGAGATGGAGTGATGTGGTACAGGAGGACGTGGAGCTGAGTGGACTTGCCGATGACTGGTACCAGCAGTGTCAAGATCGGCCTCAGTGGAGGAGGCTCGTGAAGGACGCTACTGGGCAGTTGGAGGCAGTCGCCCTCCAACAACAACGGAGGGCGGAGGAGCGACGCTCACAACAACGAGCGGAGCGCCGGGTTGCTAAAGCACAGCAAGTTGGTACAGTAGGGGGCACAGGTGGTGCATCAGCCAGTCATCTCGGTCATCTCGGTCAGTCGACCCGTGGCACCTGGGTCTGCCCCGTGACCTCCTGCCAGCGGGCGTTCGACACTTCACGTGGCCTTAAGGTGCACTTGGCCTGGCACAAGCGTCGTGGTGACGTCACCGCCACTTAGTGGCGAATGGCAGTTGTTGTTGTTGTTGTGAGTCCGTTTGTGTGCACTACGAGGTGCAGGTGTATGATTAAACGCACCGTGTAATTTCTGCTCAAGTTTACTGCTGTCCACCACGAGTGTTGAGTAGAGTCGTTTATTTTTAAGCAGGGGCGGTTTCTTCATTAGGGCAATTGGGCGATGCACCACCAAAGTGTGAAAGGGACTTTTTCAATCACATTCAAAATCTCATTCAACCAGAGTTACGCGAGCCGTTACTGTGCCTCTAGATATAGTCCAATCAGCGTCATGTCACGTTCTGTGGAGTACCGCCTCTTTTTGGGCGATTTCACTCTGGCTGAGAATCGCCCCGAGTGGCCCCATAGACTTACATTCAAAGATGTTTTTTTTCGAACGGCGGGCGCTGCAATGCATTCTCTATGGCTTCCGGGAGGGCTCGCACTAACGTGCTTACGTCATCATACGTAAGCACGTATCAGTCAACAATATTATTTGTCGCCACCTAGTGGAATCTTTAATAAAAGAAACTGAGTGGATTGTAATAATAGTGAGTATAGAAACAAACAAGATGTATTGTAAGAGTCACTTTATTTTTCATTAATATTAAAGAAGTGAAGTTGCCTTTACATGCTTAAGCTGTTAATTTATCCATTGCATGGGTGGACCTTATCCTTATCAATCATCCAGACATTTGCCCCCCCTGAGAGATTTTGCAGGAGCCGCCACTGATTTTAAGTGATTTAATGGCACGCTGTGGATACGTGATCTTCACGCATCTCGCCTCCTCCGGCTTCCTTTCAGCCACAATGACACATCTCTAAGAGCTGTTGACGCATCGTAAACATTCAATTGGACGTGATTAGGCACCGCCAGCGAGACGAGACGCTCCTGCCAGCGAGTGATGCGCGTGCCACGGCAGCTACCCGCTTAACAGCACTTGCCCTAACAGTCTGTGAAGGCTATACGGGGAGGGGGGGGGGGTCTTTGTCTTTGTCTTCGTGGGAGGATGATCTGCGAATGTGCGCTGCGCTACGAACCCGGCGACCCGAGTTCCCTTTCCCGCTCACGGCCAACACCGCTGACGAAGATTCTGAACCGGCAAAAGTGTTCACTTCCAACGTTCCATCGGTGGTGCGGGATAGCGTGTTGCCCCCTCGCGCGCGCGGGTTTTCCTCAGCGGGGGCTCCGGTTTCGTGGATTTGTGCCGATGACGGCGCAATATGTAGAGGACCGCAGAACTGGGGCAATCGTTGGTAGGCGCCGGATCTTCACGACCGCGTGGCTGAGCTGCTGATGATGGCTTCCCCGCTCCTCGTCTGCGGTTCCTCCTCTGAGCAGTGTCGGATTATCCTCGTAGCACGAGTACCTACATCTCCACGTCTATATTAAAGTAAAAGCTGTGATTGTGTGTGTCTGTTCAAAATGTTTAGCTACTTCCCGACATGCAACAAACTTGAAATGTGCCATGTGGGTACTTTCCAGACTGTACACCATGCACAGATTATAAAAATACACTTTTGTGTTTTTTTGGTGGGTGGGTGGGGGAGCTCAATAATGCGGAGATTGTTTGCACGGCAAGTGAGCTGTGACGTCACATTTGTCACGTGACCCGCGCATCGTAGTGGAGTGGGTAGCGCGCTGCGCTACGAACCCGGCGACCCGAGTTCGATTCCCGCTCACGGCCACCACCACCACCAGGAACCGGTCCTGGGCCTCCCCTAGGTCGACTCAGCCTCAAACGAGTAGCTGTTATGGTGTGAACATCGCCACTGGGGAGACAAAGGCGGCCGGGTGTGGTGATTCCAAGTCCCGGGAGAAGCCGGGAAGTACAGCTAGTATGTATAATGTGTGATTGAATGGAATACATATGTAGTAGCTACTTGTGCTACGAAGATAGCACAAGTAGCTACATTTCGATTTAAAGCTTTCGTGACTGCAGGGATTCGTCTTCTTGGTTCTTTCGGTAAAGTCACGTAGAAGGGAAGTAATAAAATAATAAAAAGAAAGCATAATAAAATAATATAATAATTATGTAATTATGTTTTATTTTTATTATTGTATTACTTCCCTTCTACGTGACTTTACCGAAAGAACCAAGAAGATGAGGTCTCTTGTGTAGGCTTCAGATATGTGCAGCCTCAGGGGTAAGAGAGGGCGGGCTAGAGATGATCTGCCTGAGGCTGTGGAAGTGGCTGTTGTACTGTGAGAGATTAGCATGTCAATTCGCAGGCTTAGTATACCACCGCATCGTGACTTGCCTAGCATGAGAGTGCAATTTAACGGGCATGTGAGCATGAGGGTGCAATCCAAAGGACATGTCAACATGAGAGTTAAATCTAAAGGACATGTGAGCGTGTGAGTGCAATCTAAGAGGTACAGAGAGAGACAGAGAGACACACAGAGAGTCAAAAATAACAGCTGACATAAGCAGGTAGGGTGGAAACATCACAGTCAGTTAAGATTTCGATTTAAAGCTTTCGTGACTGCAGGGATTCATCTTCTTGGTTATTTCGGTAAAGTCACGTAGAAGGGAAGTAATAAAATAATAAAAATAAAACATAATAAAATCATTCTCACGACGTTTCGGCCACAACGCAAGCAGCCGTCCTCAGGTGAAGAATGAAACACCACCAAGCTTGGAGCGTATATTTAAGCTGGGTTGGAGGGGGGAGGTGGGAAGAAGAGCGCCTGGACAAAATAATCTGCATATCAAGACAAAATAATTTGCATATGCTAAATTCCTCTTGATATGCAAATTATTTGTCAAGGCGCTCTTCTTCCCACCTCCCCCTCCCCTCCAACCCAGCTTAAATATACGCTCCAAGCTTGGTGGTGTTTCATTCTTCACCTGAGGACGGCTGCTTGCATTGTGGCCGAAACGTCGTGAGAATTATTTTATTATGTTTTATTTTTATTATTTTATTACTTCCCTTCTACGTGACTTTACCGAAAGAACCTAGAAGATGAGTCAGTTCAGACTTTTCCTGATTTTTCCAAGACGGAGTTACTCTGCAAACCCACCGGCTACCTTCAGAGATTTGTTCATGAAACCATCTATATATATAAAATCGTGCATGTCTGTCTGTCTGTGTGTGTGTGTGTGGATTTCGGACCATACGCACTTTCATTGGACGGCGGTTGCCCCTGGCAACGGCTAGCGACGCCTTCGCCGCTTTCATTGGACCTGGCAACGGCTAGCGACGCCTTCGCCAAGGGCTGCAGTTTCATTGGACGGCGGTTGCCCCTGCCAACGGCTAGCCACGCCTTCGCCACTTTCATAGGCTCCGTAAATAATTAAATAATAGCCATTACACAGTATTGTTCGAGCGCTGAGGTGGGGGGGAAGGCACGCCACCCGTACCCTGCCTCTGCCGGCTGGACAATTTTGGCGAGGCCGCAGGCTCTGCACGCTACTAGGCCTCGACACCCACCACGCCACTCAGAGGTAAATTCATCAAAGTTTTTCCAACTCTTCACTCCACCCCCACCACAATGTGTGCAATTTATATTACTTTTAAACCCAACGCGCCAACAATCGATTACTTAAATGTTCACTGTACAAATAGTCATTAAGCTGGGTCAGCGTACTGCCAGTCTATCATGTAGACTGTAGCCTGCTTATTAAACTCGGTGAGCGTACTGCCACTCTATCATGTACACTCTAGCCTGCTTATGAAGCTGAGTGCGTGTACTGCCAGTATATAATGTGGACTGTAGCCTGGTTATTATAATCGATTCTTTATATGTTCTTTGTACAAATAGTCATTAAGCTGGTTGAGCGACGCCAGTTCCATTCCAACTCACGCCCACCACCGCTGACGATTATTTGAAACGGACCTGGGCCTCCCCTAGGTCGACTCAGCCTCAAACGCGTAACTGCTGTCGTGTGTGAACATCGTCACTGGGGAGACAAAGGCGGCCGGCCATCGTGGATCCAAGTCCCGGGCGAAGCCGGGTCATGTGTATGTGTGTATGTGTTTATGTGTATGTCTGTGTGTCTCTATGTATGTGTGTATGTATGTGTGTGTATGTGTTTGTGTGTATGTGTGTGTGTATGTATGTCGGTTTTTTTGTATGTCTTTATGTGTATGTCTGCGTGTCTGTATGTATGTGTGTATGTACGTGTGTGCATGTGTTTGTGTGCATGTATGTGTGTGTGTATGTATGTGTGTGTATGTGTTTCTGTGTATGTATGCGTGTGTATGTATGTGTGTTATGTGTGTGTCTGTGTGTCTGCATGTATGTGTGTGTGTATTGTGTATGTGTTTGTGTGTATGTATGTGTGTGTTTGTGTGTATGTGTTTGTTTCTGTGTATGTATGTGTGTATGTATGTGTGTATGTGTTTGTGTGTATGTCTGTGTGTGTATGTATGTGGGTTTTTTTTGTATGTGTTTATGTCTATGTCTGTGTGTCTGTATGTATGTGTGTATGTACGTGTGTGTATGTGTTTGTGTGTATGTATGTGTGTGTATGTATGTGTGTGTATGTGTTTCTGTGTATGTATGTGTGTGTATGTATGTGTGTTATGTGTGTCTCTGTGTGTCTGCATGTATGTCTGTGTGTATTGTGTATGTGTTTGTGTGTATGTATGTGTGTGTTTGTGTGTATGTGTATGTCTGTGTGTATGTGTTTGTGTGTATGTGTGTGTATGTATGTGTGTGTATGTGTTTGTGTGTTTACGCTCGCATTACACAAATGTGTTGCAGGTCTAAGGCGTTCCTCGCGCAGCATTGCCGCTTTATTATTTCAGTTGTTTACTGGCGTACGCACCCTGAAAGTCGTGTGTGTCTGCAGCAAGCGCGTGTATGTGTACCTATGGACGCGCGCGCGTGTGTTGTGTAGGGGGAACGGTAGTGTAGTGCTTAACGTGCTGTCTGTGTCTGTGTGTGTGTCTGTGTGTGTGTGTCTGTGTGTGTGTCTGTGTGTGGTGTGTGGGGAGCGGTAGTGTAGTGCTTAGCGTGCTGTCTGTGTGTGTGTGTCTGTCTGTGTCTGTCTGTGTGTGTCTGCGTGTGTCTGTGTTTGTGTCTGTGTGTGTGTCTGTGCGTGTGTGGTGTGTGAGGAGCGGTGGGTGTAGTGCTTAACGCTACGCTGCGCTACCAACCCGGCGAACCGAGTTCGATTCCCGCTCACGGCCACCACCGGTGACGATTATTTGAACCTCCCCTAGGTCGACTCAGCCTCAAACGAGTAACTGGTGTGGCGTATTAACATCGGCACTGGGGAGACAAAGGCGGCCGGGCGTGGTGGATCCAAGTCCCGGGCGAAGCCGGGTCATGTGTATGTGTGTATATGTTTGTGTATGTCTGTGTGTCTGTATGCATGTGTGTATGTATGTGTGTGTATGTGTTTGTGTGTATGTATGTGTGTGTGTATGTATGTGGGTTTTTTTGTATGTGTTTATGTGTATGTCTGCGTATCTGTATGTATGTGTGTATGTACGTCTGTGGATGTGTTTGTGTGTATGTATGTGTGTGTCTATGTATTGTGTGTATGTGTTTCTGTGTATGTATCTGTGTGTATGTATGTGTGTTATGTGTCTGTCTGTGTGTCTGCATGTATGTGTGTGTGTATTGTCTATGTTTTTGTGTGTATGTATGTGTGTGTTTGTGTGTATGTGTGTGTATGTGTGTGTATGTGTTTGTGTGTATGTGTGTATGTGTGTGTGTGTATGTGTGTGTATGTGTTTGTATGTGTTTGTGTGTTTACGCTCGCATTACACAAATGTGTTGCAGGTCTAAGGCGTTCCTCGCGCAGCATTGCCGCTTTCTTTTTTCAGTCGTTTACTGCCGTACGCACCCTGACAGTCGTGTGTGTCTGCAGCAAGCGCGTGTATGTGTACCTATGGACGCGCGCGCGTGTGTTGTGTAGGGGGAACGGTAGTGTTTAGCGTGCTGTCTGTGTGTGTGTGTCTGTGTGTGTGTGTCTGTGTGTGTGCGTGTGTGTGTGCGTGTGTGGTGTGTGGGGAGCGGTAGTGTAGTGGTTAGCGTGCTGTCTGTGTGTCTGTGTGTGTGTCTGTCTGTGTGTGTCTGCGTGTGTCTGTGTGTGTGTCTGTGTGTGTGTCTGTGCGTGTGTGGTGTGTGAGGAGCGGTGGGTGTAGTGGTTAACGCTACGCTGCGCTACAAACCCGGCGAACCGAGTTCCATTCCCGCTCACGGCCACCACCGGTGACGATTATTTGAACCTCCCCTAGGTCGACTCAGCCTCAAACGAGTAACTGGTGTGGCGTATTAACATCGCCACTGGGGAGACAAAGGCGGCCGTGCGTGAGTGGTGAGGGAGGGAGAGTGGTGAGGGAGGGAGAGTGGTGAGGGAGGGATAGTGGTGAGGGAGGGAGAGTGGTGAGGGAGGGAGAGTGGTGAGGGAGGGAGAGTGGTGAGGGAGGGAGAGTGGTGAGGGAGGGAGAGTGGTGAGGGAGGGATAGTGGTGAGGGAGGGAGAGTGGTGAGGGAGGGAGAGTGGTGAGGGAGGGAGAGTGGTGACGGAGGGAGAGTGGTGAAGGAGGGAGAGTGGTGAGGGAGGGACAGTGGTGAGGGAGGGAGAGTGGTGAGGGAGGGACTCAGCCGCAAAACGAGTAACTGGTGTGGCGTATTAACATCGCCACTGGGGAGACAAAGGCGGCCGGCCGTCGTGGATACAAGTCCCGGGCGAAGCCGGGTAGTACAGCTAGTCCAGATATATAAACACAGACACAACTTCAACAACCGAGATGATGGGTACAAACTGAGCACTCATTGGAAGGACGTCATTAACCAGGTACAGTCTTAACTGACTGTGATGTGATGATTGTTTTTTTTATCCTTCTATCTGGCAACAAAACTGACACCTTTTTTTACGAGGAGTCATGTTTGCATAGACCACAATACCTGCGGTCATAATGCAAACAAAAAACATAACTCTGATCATGTATGCACTGTCCTTGAAGTTGATTGGTCCACACCCGAGACAGCTTTCCTTAGAGCCTAGTCTCACATGGTGTTGGACCAGATGACGCCAAAAGGCGCACAACTCAAAGACAATGCACCATCAGAGTATGAGAGCTCGGGGTAAGCATTTACACCATTGGAAGCTCATTTGCTAGTAAGAAATATGATAATTGTTTTTTACCCTTCTATCTGGCAACAAAACTGACACCTTTTTTTACAAGGAGTCATGTTTGCATAGACCACAATACCTGCAGTCGTAATGCAAACAAAAAACATAACTCTGATAATGTATGCACTGTCCTTGAAGTTTATTGGTCCACACCTAAGACAGGTTTCCTTAGAGCCTAGTCTCACATGGGTTGGACCAGATGACGCCAAAAGGCGCACAACTCAAAGACAATGCACCATCAGAGTATGAGAACTCGGGGTAAGCATTTACACCAAAAAGGTGTCAGTTTTGTTGCCAGATAGAAGGGTAAAAAAACAATTATCATATTTTTTACTGGCAAATGAGGTACCAATGGTGACTGTGATGTTTCAATCCTACCAGCCGGATGCCCTTTCCTGGGGGTGCGAGGCAAGGCCAGGTCTTCTTTTTTTAAAATCCTTTATATTAAGTTCACTTGCTTACGACCGTGCAAATCTTTCGGTCGTTTTTTAACCCACTTCCCGTGATCCAATCGAGCTGACATTTTGCACACAGACTCGTTGTGCGTGACAATTAATTTTCGTGAAATTTTTTTTCCAAAATTTTACACTTATAGGATTTTTTAAAAATATTTAATTACCAATTGCGTAATGGTGGCAGGCATTCATCTGACCCATAGGTGGCAGCCATCTCAAGCCAGAGGACGAGAGGACTCTAGCAGCCACGCATATAAAGGATTTATAGTGAAAAACTTTGTTTTTACGGGTTAATTTTTTAGAAGGTAAATTCATCGAAAACACAAGTTGAGTACAGGTGCCCAGCGTACGCTACAACTCTGTTTCATCAAACCCTGTGTAGTCGTTGACATTTTTTGTTTCATCTTCTAGGTTCTTTCGGTAAAGTCGCGTAGAATGGAAATAATACAATAATAAAAATGAAACTTTAAAATAATTCTCACGACGTTTCGGCCACAACGCAAGCTCAGACTCTGTCTACTCGACAGACCTGCTCTCCACCTGAGGATGGCTGCTTGCGTTGTGGCCGAAACGTCGTGAGAATTGTATTTTATTATGTTTTATTTGTATTATTTTATTATTTCCATTCTACGTGACTTTACCGAAATAACCAAGAAGATGAATCCCTGCAGTCACGAAAGAAGCTTTAAATCGAAATGTAACGTCGCATTATAAAATAATTTTTTAATTTTATTATTTCCCTTCTACGTGACTTTACCGAAATAACCAAGAAGATGAATCCCTGCAGTCACGAAAGCTTTAAATCAAAATTTTTTGTTTCGTCCGCTCCAGAACCAAAGGGCGGCGGGTGCAAGGCTACCGGTTCAAGTGAGGGACCGCTGCCCCGACACGGATCAATTTCGACTGACCGACCGCACGAATCGCTTGTGCAGGTGGCCCATGGGCCCCCCCGCGGGCCAACGACGCGGCGGCCCCCGCAAGGAGGCCTCCGACTGGCCCACGTCGGCCACCCTCGGGGCCGCGCTGGCCCTCCTCTTCGTTGCCGTCAGCGTCCACCTTGTCCGCATGGGCTCCACCCCGACCCCGCGCTCGCTCCGTGACGAAGGCGGCGGCGATGGCCACCCCCGGGCGCCCCCCCTCCTCCTCCTCTCGCGGCGCTGGCTGATGCTGCGAGCGGAGTTCCCCACGCAGCCCCGCGCCGAGATGGCGCGTCTGCAGCGAGCCGTCACCCGCCGCCGCGACGAACGGCGTTGACGGCGGCCCGCCGACGGGCGTCATTCTCGCGGCTAACCCCGGCTCGGCGAGGACCCTCGGCTGCTTCTGCCGGGCCCTGCGGCGGCTCGTGGAGGCCTCCGGCACCCCGGCGCTGCTCCGCGCCGAGGGGACTCCCTCGCCGCCAGAGCCGCGACTCGTGACGCAGCTGCTGGCGCTGATGTCCGCGGCCAGCGGCGGCGGCGGTGGCGCGGACCGGGCACGGCTCGCCCGCGTCTGGGAGGCTCTGGGGCCGGGCGGCCGCGGCGCGCTGCTCATCGTGGGCTTCACGGCGGCCACGGCGGAGACGGGGAACTCGGGGAACGAGACGCGGGACGCCGAAATCCCCTCCTCCTCCTCCTACCCCCTGCTGGAGATGTTCACCCTGAGGGCAGAGGCGTACATCGAAGAGGGCGGCTTCGTCTGCTGAAGTTGCCACCACTACCACCACCGCCCCTTCCGATTGTGGGGGGGGGGGGGGGGTCGATTCATAATGACCGACGGTTCGGGAGCGGGGCCACCCGGACAGTGGTGGAGTGGCGACACAGCTGCCCCCGGCTGTTGGGACCACTCCGAGTTCAGGGGCGATGGGACATCGGTTTCCTGGGTCCCAGGATGAGAGTTCACTGTTGATTTGTGTTTGTTTGTTTGTTGTTGTTATTGTTGTTATTATTGTTGTTGTTATTATTGTTGTTATTGTTGTTGTTGTTAAACACAGAGGCGTCACTGTGGACTGAGGACAGTGGCAACACGTCCAGTGGCCAGTAGCAGAGCAGCACTCGTGTGGACGTTGTCGCGTGTGGGAGCTGTCACGTGTGGGGAAGAGACGACGGTGGTGGTGGTGACAATGGTGATGATGGTGGTGGTGGTGATGGTGGTGATGATGATGGTGGTGGTGACGATGGTGGTGATGGTGGTGGTGATGATGATGGTGGTGGTGATGGTGGTGATGATGATGGTGGTGGTGACGATGATGATGGTGGTGACGGTGGTGTTGGTGATGCTGGTGATGATGGTGGTGACGATGGTGGTGATGATGATGGTGACGATGGTGGTGGTGGTGGTGATGGTGGTGGTGGTGATGATGATGATGACAGGAGGAGGGAATTCCACTGTGGAGCGACGGTGCAAGGGAAGCAGCAGAGAGAGAGAGAGAAGTGAGGTTGACCTGCAGTGTGAGCGAGTGACTATATGAGTGAGTGAGTGGGTGAGCGGGTGAGTGGGTAAGTGGGTGAGTGGGTCACTAGGTGAGTGGGTGACTGGGTGAGCGGGTGAGCGAGTTTACGAGTGACTGGGTGAGTGGGTCACTAGGTGAGTGGGTGACTGGGTGAGCGAGTTTGCGAGTGACTGGGTGAGTGGGTCACTAGGTGAGTGGGTGACTGGGTGAGCGAGTTTGCGAGTGACTGGGTGAGTGGGTCACTAGGTGAGTGGGTGACTGGGTGGGCGAGTTTGCGAGTAACTGGGTGAGCAGGTGAGTGGGTGAGTGGGTCACTAGGTGAGTGGGTGACTGGGTGAGCGGATGACTGGGTGGGCGAGTTTGCGAGTGACTGGGTGAGTGGGTCACTAGGTGAGTGGGTGACTGGGTGAGCGAGTTTGCGAGTGACTGGGTGAGCGGGTGAGTGGGTAAGTGGGTAACTTGGTGAGTGGGTGAGTGGGTGAGGGAGTTTGCGAGTGACTGGTTGAGCGGGTCACTAGGTGAGTGGGTGAGCGGGTGAGCGGGTGGGCGAATTTGCGAGTGACTGGGTGAGCGGGTCACTAGGTGAGTGGGTGAGTGGGTGAGCGAGTTTGCGAGTGACTGGGTGAGTGGGTCACTAGGTGAGTGGGTGACTGGGTGAGCGAGTTTGCGAGTGACTGGGTGAGTGGGTCACTAGGTGAGTGGGTGACTGGGTGGGCGAGTTTGCGAGTAACTGGGTGAGCAGGTGAGTGGGTGAGTGGGTCACTAGGTGAGTGGGTGACTGGGTGAGCGGGTGACTGGGTGGGCGAGTTTGCGAGTGACTGGGTGAGTGGGTCACTAGGTGAGTGGGTGACTGGGTGAGCGAGTTTGCGAGTGACTGGGTGAGCGGGTGAGTGGGTAAGTGGGTGACTTGGTGAGTGGGTGAGTGGGTGAGCGAGTTTGCGAGTGACTGGTTGAGCGGGTCACTAGGTGAGTGGGTGAGCGGGTGAGCGGGTGGGCGAATTTGCGAGTGACTGGGTGAGCGGGTCACTAGGTGAGTGGGTGAGTGGGTGAGCGAGTTTGCGAGTGACTGGGTGAGTGGGTCACTAGGTGAGTGGGTGACTGGGTGAGCGAGTTTGCGAGTGACTGGGTGAGTGGGTCACTAGGTGAGTGGGTGACTGGGTGGGCGAGTTTGCAAGTAACTGGGTGAGCAGGTGAGTGGGTGAGTGGGTCACTAGGTGAGTGGGTGACTGGGTGAGCGGGTGACTGGGTGGGCGAGTTTGCGAGTGACTGGGTGAGTGGGTCACTAGGTGAGTGGGTGACTGGGTGAGCGAGTTTGCGAGTGACTGGGTGAGCGGGTGAGTGGGTGAGTGGGTGACTTGGTGAGTGGGTGAGTGGGTGAGCGGGTGGGCGAGTTTGCGAGTGACTGGGTGAGCGGGTCACTAGGTGAGTGGGTGAGTGGGTGAGCGGGTGAGCGGGTGGGCGAGTTTGCGAGTGACTGGGTGAGCGGGTCACTAGGTGAGTGGGTGAGTGGGTGGGCGAGTTTGCGAGTGACTGGGTGAGCGGGTCACTAGGTGAGTGGGTGAGTGGGTGAGCGGGTGAGTGCGTGAACGAGTTTGCGAGTGACTGGGTGAGCGGGTCACTAGGTGAGTGGGTGACTGGGTGAGCGGGTGAACGAGTTTGCGAGTGGCTGGCTTGAACCGGTCAATACCGGATCAGCCGTCACCTCAGGGGACTCACTCGGCAGGTTTTTGTCTGGTCGCCGTCTCTCGTCGCTTCGAGACTATTTTATTATTGTTGTTGTTGTTGTTATTGCTGCTGCTGTTGTTGTTGTTGTTTACCAAAGTCAAAGCGCCGCGAGCTCGTTTTTTTTTAGAGGGGTGAGCTGGCCGCGCGAGATGAGCATGGGTGGAAAAAACCCGATTTTTCCAGCGGCAGGCATCGGGTTTTTTCTTTAATACAATTAAACCCGATTTGGGGGAGTTAAAACGTGGTTTCATGAATACGAAACTCTGATCCAAGGCTTCGGCTGCTTCCTCGTGGGTGCTGCTATCGTACACGGGGGGGGGGGGGGGGGGCGTCGGGCACGGGGTAGTCGTAGAATGCGGCGGGCAGGTTGGTCTTGATGAACACGAGGAGCTTCTCTTCCACACTCGTGGGCGCCGCCAGTGAGTTCCTGAGCTTGGAATGGACGAAGCCCATCGTAGAGAAGTTGGCGAAGTACGGTTCTGCAATTAGAACCATTGACACCGGATTTCTCCCAATCTCAGATGATCGGGTTTAATATAAAAATACAATTAAACCCGATTGTAAAAAACACGACTGTGCCACCCTTGGTGATGAGAGCTCAAAGTTGGCTGATGTCATCGTCACCGCTATCATCATCATCATCACGTGGTGGGGATTCATCGTCACCGCCATCATCATCATCATCACGTGATGGGGATTCATCGTCACCGCCATCATCATCACCATCATCACGTGGTGGGGATTCATCGTCACCGCCATCATCATCATCATCACGTGGTGGGGATTCATCGTCACCGCCATCATCATCACCATCATCACGTGGTGGAGATTCATCGTCACCGCCATCATCATCACCATCATCACGTGGTGGAGATTCATCGTCACCGCCATCATCATCATCACGTGGTCATCTGAACGGCGCGTCGAGTGATTCTCACTGTGGCGGGAGAGGCGAAAACCGCAGCAAGGGGGATGGGGGATAGGGGGTTGGAGTCGTCATTGAATTGACCATTTGCCTCAGCAAGTATCTTCAATGTCTCAGCAGCTGCTGCTGCTGCCCCTTCGATGTCCGGCCTCGAGTGGGCAGAGCAGTCATTGCGCCTCTGGGAAATCTGAATAGGCCGTAGTGTCCCCTTTTGGGGGGCAATAACAAAAACAAGAGGAGTTGCGTTTGAGGTGTTCAAACAAACTCACAATGGACCGCCTTTAATAGCAAAGGCAATCGCCATCAAGGCCGCATTGACACACATTTCCTGTGGCAACAACAACAACAACAAACCACGTGGTTATGATAATACAGGGTGCTTCAAAACAAAGTGTTGACACTTATGTGGAAAAATTAAGGGAAAATAATAATAATAACACTGTAACGCGACGACAAACTTTAATGTTAATAAGCTTCAAAAATTTCGATGTAAAGCTTTCGTGACTGCAGGGATTCATCTTCTTGGTTCTTTCGGTAAAGTCACGTAGAATGGAAATAATAAAATAATAAAAATAAAACATAATAAAATACAATTCTCACGACGTTTCGGCCACAACGCAAGCAGCCGTCCTCAGGTGAAGAACAGGTCTGTCGAGAAGTGACTTTACCGTACCCTACCCGTACCCGGCCGGGTATCGGGTACCCGATTGCGACCTCTGGG
>NC_083845.1:4715884-4777667 GCF_015708825.2 Lethenteron reissneri
CATCATTGCTGCCCCAATGGGTCCCCCCTGCCCCCCTGCCCCTCCCTCCTGCCCCCCTGCCCCTCCCTCCTGCCCCCCTGCCCCTCCCTCCTGCCCCCCTGCCCCTCCCTCCTGCCCCCCTGCCCCTCCCTCCTGCCCCCCTGCCCCTCCCTCCTGCCCCCTGCCCCTCCCTCCTGCCCCCCTGCCCCTCCCTCCACTCTGTCCCAGTCCCCCAGTGACCCCCCAGTGACCCCCCCAGTGACCCCCAGAGACGCCCCCTCGCGCGCGCTGCCGCTGCGGGACTCTTCCGGAGTGAGCGGAATTGACGACGGGGGGCGGAGCCACGTGGGGGGTGGGCGGGGCTATGTATGGGGGCGTGTCCTGTGAGGGGGCGTGGCCTCTGTGGGGGCGGAGCCAAGTGAGGGTGGGGGCGGGGCTATATATGGGGGCGTGTCCTGAGAGGGGGCGTGGCCTGTGAGGGGGCGTGGCCTGTGAGGGGGCGGGGCCATGTGGGGTGTGGGCGGGGCTATCTATGGGGGCGTGTCCTGAGAGGGGGCGTGTCCTGCGAGGGGGCGTGTCCTGTGAGGGGGCGTGGCCTCTGTGGGGGCGGAGCCATGTGGGGGCGGGGCTATCTATGGGGGCGTGTCCTGTGAGGGGGCGTGGCCTCTGTGGGGGGGGCGGGGCCATGTGGGTGGGGGGTGGGGCCATGTGGGGGGTGGGGGGCGGGGCCATGTGGGGGGTGGGTCCTCTGTGGGAGGTGTCCAAACTTTTTGCAAAGAGGGCCACATTTGATAAAGTGAAGATGCCCGGGGGCCAATAGTTGCTTCTGACATTGTTTTAACCACAAAAGTTACGTGGAAACACACACACGCCGTTATAAAACAATTTTCATTGTCACAATTACCTTTATTTTTCAAACGACAATGTAACCAAATGTAAGCCACTCGGGCACACGTGAACAACTCTAAAAAGGCAATTCTGCCTTTCATTCATTCAGTCAGATAACATTGAACAAACCGTATAGAAGACCTTACATTTCCATGAGTTTTATGATGTATTTATTCTGACAGAGCTGGCGAGCCATAACTAAGACATTGTATGAAATCTGACCGCGTGCCGGACTTTGGACATGCCTGGTTTAGGCGAAGAGGTGGCTAAGTGAAGGTTTTTTTACTAATAATGATCTCGATTTAAAGCTTTCGTGACTGCAGGGATTTATCTTCTTGGTTCTTTCGGTAAAGTCACGTAGAATGGACGCGGTCTCCCCGACAGACCTGGTCTTCACCTGAGGACGGCTGCTTGCGTTGTGGCCGAAACGTCGTGAGAATTGTTTTATTTTTGTTATTTTATTATTTCCATTCTACGTAATTTACCGAAAGAACCAAGAAGAATTATCTGCTTTTACGTGGTAGTTTAGTTACTGCAGCTACATACTATTAACATTCCTTCCCTTTATTAATGCTACCCCTATCCCCTCCCTTTGATGCTGCTAATCCTGCATAATGCACGGGCATAATATGACTTTGAAACCCCCCGCATTTCAAGGCACTCTTCCCCTTCCAACCCAGCTTAAATATACGCTCCAAGCGTGGTGGTGTTTCATTCAGACGCTGTCTCCCCGACAGACCTGGTCTTCACCTGAGGACGGCTACTTGCGTTGTGGCCGAAACGTCGTGAGAATTGTATTTTATTATGTTTTAATTTTTATTATTTTATTATTTCCCTTCTACGTGATTTTATTTGAAGGCTGTAAGGGGGGATTCTTTGTCTCGTGACTTGCAGCGTGGAGTTTGAACACAGGTACGGATGACACGAAACAGTTCGCTGGAACGCATGTTGGCAAGGTCGGAACATTTTATTGTAATGAATAGCAAAAATGTGAATACGTACATGGCTTACGACATAACTTGACCTATTCCACTGAGCAAGGCGATACACCAAACACCGAATACGACAACGTTTGGTCTATCTTCTTGCTTCTTTCGGTAAAGTCACGTAGAAGGGAAATAATAAAATAATAAAAATAAAACATATAAAATACAATTCTCACGACGTTTCGGCCACAACGCAAGCAGCCATCCTCAGGTGAAGAACAGAACAAGACGCTGTCTTTCCGACAGACCTGTTCTTCACCTGAGGACGGCTGCTTGCGTTGTGGCCGAAACGTCGTGAGAATTATTTAATGATGTTTTATTTTTATTATTTTATTATTTCCCTTCTACGTGACTTTACCGAAAAAGAACCAAGAAGATGAATCCCTGCAGTCACGAAAGCTTTAAATCGACGTCGGTCTACTTGTGACGATAGAAAAAAGAAACACACCAGCGCAAGAAGCGTATTGACACCACACCACCAGCAGCTTGGCTCCAGCCGAGGGCCTCTGACATGAGCCCAAGGGTCGCCACGCCCTGCCCGAGATTGACCAGGGTATTGATCGGCGAATCGATTTTGGCAGTGTTGAACTTTATTGAAGCCAAAACTGCAGTTTCGATCATAGACCTAGGCCGATTTCATACTTGGGCTTTCACGAGCAATGATTCATAATTCGGTTTTTTTTTTGGGTTCGGTTGTGTGGGTATAATGTCAATTCGAGCCCTTTCGCTCGAGGTCTGAGCTCTTGATAACACCTGATGATACTGGATGCCATCTCAACCGAAATGCCGCATACAAGCACCGAAACATTGTCAAACATTTCTGCTCTTGCTGAAATACCACGTCGATGGACACGTGTTCCTGGCTGGCAGCTTGGCAGCGTGGTTGGGTGGTGAAAGGTGCACGGCTGTAATTGACAATCGCATTAACACGATCTGACCCCCCCCCCCAAAAAAAAAAACGAATTATGAATCAAGCCCAGGCCAGGGTCGACTTGGACTTTCTGTTTGCACTTAGTCACATATTTACTTTAAGATGTTTTTTGTTCATGTTTTTGTATTTTTGTTTGTTGCGGTTGCACCCGATTCAAGAGCCGAATGGCTCACAGGGCTATATACCTAATACATGAACTTGAAACTTGAACTTGAAACCGCGGAGCGGAGCCTAATCAGCCTGCGAGCGGCAATGTTGCCAAGCAAGCTCCTCTAGCGCAGCACCACGCGACGAGGTCGAAAATGTTTCCTTTCTAAGATAAAAACAACGACGAGACGACCAGCCGATGGGGAGTTGCGCCGGCCTGCCCCGTCCACGCGCGTCGGAGCGCCGAGGAAGCGACGGAAACCGGACAACGCTCCCAAACTCGGCGGCGATAACGAAACTAAGTGGCTAAACGAGCAGCACCGATACAAAAGCAGATATTGACCCGACAACACCTGTTAACACTGCCCACGATAATACTGCGGCACGGGGTGGCGATCACGAAACACGTGCGCTCCCTACCAAACGTGACGGAACAACGCCATTCACCGACGCAACTAAAAAACACTGGCCAAATATGCTCCACCAACATCCACCGCCACCACCACCACCACCACACAGAGAAAGAGAGAGCTGGGTGGCTGAGGCACAGGCACTCAGAGGACATGGTGGATGGGGAATGCAATGACCACAGATCTCACAGAGTGGTTCTGAAGGAGGCGTTTGAGGTAGGTGAGTGTAATGGGACTGCACCTGAGTTCGAGTCAGCCTCTTGGACACGGCAACACTGAATCCGCGAGAGGACACAATTATGTACCCTATCGTTCTGCACTGAACCTAGGACTCCGGCAACACTGAATCCGCGAGAGGACACAATTATGTATCCTATCGTTCGGCACTGAACCTAGGACTCCGGCAACACTGAATCCGCGAGAGGACACAATTATGTATCCTATCGTTCTGCGCCGAACCTAGGACTCATATCTAACAAGAGCGGAACGTTGCCCACGAACATCTGACAGTTCGCCAGCGTTGGATCAAGCAGGGCAGCAGACCCTGCTGATGATGACACGCTGAATATCAAAACTGGTCCAGAGTTTGGCTCGTGTTGCACCAAATCTGTTGCAAGTGTGCACTCGCAGAAGAAAGGCCGTGTGGCTGATGGAATGTGTACGAAAACCCCAATTATTTTTGTTCATCTTCTTGGTTCTTTCGGTAAAGTCACGTAGAAGGGAAATAATAAAATAATAAAAATAAAACATAATAAAATAATTCTCACGACGTTTCGGCCACAACGCAAGCAGCCGTCCTCTTCACCTGAGGACGGCTGCTTGCGTTGTGGCCGAAACGTCGTGAGAATTGTATTTTATTGTGTTTTATTTTTATTATTGTGACTGACCATGATGTGTGTGTGTGTGTGCATGTGATACGGCTGGCAAAAACAACCCCCATCCCCTCGGTGGATGTGAGTCGGTAACGCTGTGGAGGTTGTGAGCAATGTCATTTGGGGAAAGGACGATACCAATCGCCTGTTACCCTTACGGCGCTCACAGTCGCCACGGTGACCAACGGGGGGCTCTGGAAGGTTGCGAGGGGCTGGTAACTCATTCAACTCAATTAACCGAAAAATAAGTATAACCCGTAAAAACAAAGTTTGTCACTATAAATCCTTTATATGCGTGGCGGCTAGAGTCCTCTCGTCCTCTGGCTTGAGATGGCTGCCACCTATGGGTCAGATCATTGTCTGCCAGTATTAAGCAATTGGTAATTAAATATTTAATTTGTGTTTCCTAAACAGTGTAAAATTTTGGAAACATTTTTTCACGAACATTAATTGTCTCGCACAACGAGTCTGTGTGCAAAATGTCAGCTCGATTGGATCACGGGAAGTGGGTTAAAAAACGACCGAAAGATTTGCACGGTCGTAAGCAAGCAAGCAAGCACGCAAGCACGCAAGCAAGCGAACTTAATATAAAGGATTTAAATACAAAAGATTGTGCAGCAGGCCCCGGGGGCACAGGCATCTGTGACATCTCCTGGCCAAGCCCGAGTTGGCTGAGCCAGGAGACTAAATCCCCACCCTCGGGCTCTCTCCAGAAACAGCAAAAAAAACCACTACGAGTGGCCACGTGGAATGTTCGAACGCTCAGTGCGGAGGAAAGGCTGCCACCTCTTTGTTGGTGAACTGGACCGGTACTGCTTGGACCGATGTGGAGTACAGGATGTCTGGTGGACTGGTTCTGGCTCCAGTCACTATGAGGAATGGACACTGCTCCACTCGGTGCAGGAAACTGCCAAACAACAGGAAGTGGCTCTTCTTCTGAACAAAATAATGAAGGGGGTGTGGGAGCATGGCGGTAAGACGTGGGAAGCTGTCCCAGGCTACTGTGGGCTCGCTTCCCCATCAACGGGAGGTGAGGAATAGTGGCGGTGGTGGCTTATGCCCCCACCGAAGATGAACATCAGTGGAGGCATGCAGGTAAGGCCGGTGAGTCAGATGCCTTCAACGACTTGTCGCGGGTAAAGCTAAAGTGGCACCTTGGGATAGAATCATCCTGTTGGATGACTTTCATGAACGAGTGGATCATGACGCATACACCTGGGCTGGAGTGATTGGAAGCAGAGGTCGCAAACGGGTTTTGATTCCTTACCCGTACCCGGCCGCACCAGGGTCGCAAACGGGTACCCGTACCCGTACCCGGCCGTACCTGATTGCGACCTCTGGGATGAAGCCATGTTGCAGGCGCGGGTGGGTTGATTCTAGGAACTTGAATTGTGAGAAGAGACAAGACGTTGGGAAATGAGTGACAAACAGTTACTCACCAGTGACTCACGGCCTACCCGTACCCGGCCACACCAGGGTCGCAAACGGGTACCCGTACCCATACCCGGCCGGGTACGGATAGCCGGGTATCGGGTAGCGTACGGGTATCGGGTACCCGGTTGCGACCTCTGATTGGAAGGCATGGGCCAGATCAGCTGCTCGACTTCTGTGCAGCCCATGGGCTTGTAACCACTGTTCCGGAATGACATCATGGATAACGCCAGGGCCAAAAAAGAACATCTGCTGGAGTATATAGTGACAGACCAGCGAATGCGGGCCCATGTCCTTGACGCCAAGACCTACCGTGGAGCTGATCTGGCCACTGACCATCAGTTTGTCATCTGTAATATGTGCCTGACATTCTTCCACTGAGCTGGTGGGCGTCCACCTTGGACCTCATTCAAAACCCGCAGGTCTTGGCTCGCTGATGAAAGTAGCCAGTTAGAAATGAATCATAGCTTGCAACTGGGGTTGGCATCGTTCCCCCCTTCTCCTGATGCCGATGGGAATTGGATAAGGTTCAAGAACGTGGCTCAGGCAGCTGCAATGGCCACGTTGGGTATGCAGTTCAGACCTCCCCAGAGACCCTGGCATGACGGAAGAAGATGATTCCAGCTAGCCGAGAGAAAGCGACAGGCCCACTCCCACCATCTACAACATCCCACATCTGAGAATGAGAAGGCTTACCGCAGCCTTCGCTGAAGCGACGAGTGCTGGTCGCGGGTTGCTGAGGAAATGGCAATGCCATTGGTACCTCATTTGCCAGAAAAAAATATAATTTTTTTTTACCCTTCTATCTGGCAACAAAACTGACACCTTTTTTACGAGGAGTCATGTTTGCATAGACCGCAATACCTGCAGTCATAATGCAAACAAAAAACATAACTCTGATAATGTATGCACTGTTATGTTTTTTGTTTGCATTATGACTGCAGGTATTGTGGTCTATGCAAACATGACTCCTCGTAAAAAAGGTGTCAGTTTTGTTGCCAGATTAAAGGGTAAAAAAACAATTATGGAAATGGCAACGGTTGATCAATAAAAATATATACTATGGCGTGCCTGGATTTTTTTCCGTGGCACGCCAGTCGTATAGCACCGAAATCGGGTTGCCACATGTCCGAGCTTGATCTCAGCAGTACAGGAGAAATGGCATGATCTGTGTTCAGGTGGCAGAAGGAATTTAATTGTCTGAGACCTGGTGTCAACGTGACAACTGCCAGACAGACACGCAAAAGCCACGATCCACCGGGGGAAACTTTAGGTCAACCGTTGCCAGCAGTTGGCACCGGCAATGGTGACTGCAGCGCTTCCCATTGTAAAAATCTCGTTGCTAAGCAGATCAAGGATGACATTTTTGATTTGTTACCCACAGCGGATTTCGTCCGCTCCTCCTTTAAACGAGTGAAGAAGTGAAGGTGGGCCAACCGGGACAGTGGCATCCAATGAGATCGAAGACAGAGGTCACGTGACTTGCTGCCTGACGTCACACACACTCTTCATTTGGCAAAAATGGCGGCTTCAACTCTGAGTGGGATCTGGACGTGGTATGATGGTGTGATGGTGCGATGTGATGGTGCGGCATGATGACGTCGTGGGTGAGATGGTGCGGAGGGTGTGACAGTGTGGGTGGAGTGTGATGGTGTGGTGTGGAGGGGGGGTGGGCATCCGAACGCGCCTCAAGAGGCGGCGGCGGTGGGCGTCACGAACCCGCGCAGCAGTTCCACGGGCAGCGGAAACACAATGGTGGAGTTGTGTTCCGCGGCGATGGCGTTCAGCGTCTGCAGGTAGCGCAGCTGCATCGCGTTCGGCGCCTCGGCCATCACCATCGCCGCCTCCTTCAGCGCCCGCGACGCGTCGCGCTCGCCCTCCGCCGCGATCACCTGTGCGTGGGGAAGGTCATGGGGGATGGTGGGGTCACGTGGAGATCATGTACTAGCTGGCGGTCGTACGGGGCAGGGTCACGCGGGTGGCGGAGGGAGGGGGGCACGGCAGGTGGCAGGCGTTGATTGGTCCCGAGCTCTGCTGGGGTATTGTGGTGACGTGCTGAACAGCTGGACCTGAAGAGTGACCAACATAGGAAGTAAGAAAGTAAGACAAAGGTTGCGTAGAGAAGAAGACCCCGATGCAGGCAGTGGTGAGCAGGAAACTGGCAGTATTTGGACACGTATGTAGGATGCACAACAACAGTAACATTGAAGGTGTGTTGTTGTTGTTGTTGTTCGGAAAAATGTAAGGAACCGGAAATTGAGGAAGACTCGAACAGAGAATGGCCAGAATTACGTGTCACTACTTGAGCATATTGGCACAAGACAAAGGCGAAAGTGGAAACAAATGACGAAATGTGCAGTGGACACTTATGGGCAATCTGCCCATAGATCGTGATGATGATGATGACGATACTGAACTTTACTGCAGGGTGCTGCACAATTATGACGATAGCCCGAGGCAAACTGAGCACTAGTGCGGGTTTTGCGTTCGGAAAAGGTGTCAACCCTAGCGGTAGGCCTCCTGTGGCCGTGGGCCGTGTGAAGTAAAATCACCGGCCGAGGGTTCCCAAATCATCTGGCTATGGGTGCTGCGTCGATGCGGGGTCTAAAATGGGGGGGGGGGGGGGGGGGTTCAAGGCCCCCCCCCCCCCACGTCGCGGAGTGGCAAGTCACCTTGGCGCGTGCCTCCCTCGTCGCCTCGGCCTCGGCCGCCATGACACGCTGCATTTGCTGGGGCAGCTTGATGTCGGTGATCTCCACGCGCTCAACCTTGATGCCCCAGGAGTCCGTAGCGTCGTCCAGATTCATCTGCAGGGAGGAGAAGGGGGGCGCGGGGAGAGTGGAGATGCGAGATGGGAGGAGGCGTGGGGAGAGTGGAGATGCAAGCAGATGGGAGTAGGCGCGGCGAGATGGGAGACACGAGCAGGTGTACGGTGAGCGTACCTGCGTGGCGAGTGCACGACGGGTCTGACGGGGAGCTCACCTGCATGGCGTGTGCGAGCTCGGAGCGGTCGGACAGGATCTCGGAGAGCGTGCGCGTGCCCAGCGCGTTGCGCAGCGTGGTCTGCGCGAGGATGCGAGTCGCGGCGTGCGCGTCCGACACGTTGGCCACCGACATGATGGCGTCGGCCACGCGGTAGTACACCACGCCGTCCACCGCCACCGTCACCGAGTCCTTTGTCAGGATCTGCCGGGTGGAGGGGAGTGGGGGGGGTGGGTTCATCCGTCGGCCGGCCCGTCGGTGCAGCGTGCCGCTAGAGCGGTAAAATACTCTGAAGAGGCATTTTTATTAATTCGGTTAAAAAAAAAAAAACTCAATATTTCAAGGGGAAAACCGGAGGAGCCGGAGAAAAATACACGTGATGATGACCAGCGAGTATCATCAAGCTCAGGATCGAACCCACGAGCTCCTGTATACCAGGCGAGGTAGTTAACATCTCGTCACAATCTTGCAATGCTGCCGTTTAACAAGCAAATGAATAAAACCACGGGTCGTGACCATGACAGTAACAAACGTGAATTGTGAGTTGCACCCCTATTGCGCATGGTAGAAAGCGTGGGGCGTGTGTTTGCCAATGCCAGTTATATTGTGGGGAGTTTTTTTTGTTTTTAAATCCTTTATATTAAGTTCACTTGCTTGCTTGCGCGCTTACGACCGTGCAAATCTTTCGGTCGTTTTTTAACCCACTTCCCGTGATCCAATCGAGCTGACATTGTGCACACAGACTCGTTGTGCGTGACAATGTCTTTTCGTGAAAATATTTTTCTTAAATTTTACACTTTTTAGGTAAAATTTTTTTTTAATTAATTACCAATTGCTTAATGGTGGCAGGCAATCATCTGACCCATAGGTGGCAGCCATCTCAAGCCAGAGGACGAGAGGACTCTAGCCGCCCGTTTCAAAGACCAATGTGGCCTGGGTTTTGGCCCATTGAACACGCATATAAAGGATTTATAGTGAAAAACTTTGTTCTTACGGGTTAATTTTTTTAAGCTATTGGAGGCAACTGGAGAACGCAGAGAAACCCCATTCATGACAGGAGAGCATCCAAACTCCACACAAGCAGCTGCCCAAGTCGCAAAATGAAACCCCCGTCCTTCGTGTGCTGCGAGGCATACGAGTTTATCCACCCCCGCGCCGCACCTGGGAATTATTTTACGTGACCCATGCAGCCAGCAGGGATTGGCGGATGAATTGACAAAGAGCAGAACGGATTCTTGAGTGAGAATGGACACTGCCCGGATACTGCCCCACACCAAGGCTGGACTGAATGTGTCTTGTGTTCAAACTTAATTTGGAGCTTTCGTGACTGCAGGAATAATTCTTTGGTTCTTTCGGTAAAGTCACGTATAAAGATAAAATAATAAATTAAATTAAATACTAGCATACGACGTTTCGATTGCAACACAAGCAACACAAGCAATCGAAACGTCGTATGCTAGTATTTAATTTAATTTATTATTTTATCTTTATACGTGACTTTACCGAAAGAACCAAAGAATGTCTTGTGTTCATTGCAGACACAAAGTGCTTGCCGCAAGTGAACCACAAGACCTCGCTGATCTCGTGAAGGAGCATAAACCATCATCACGCGACACTCCGCTCATCCTCGCAGCAGCAGTGGCTTTCGGCTAGCCACCGGAAACAAAGACGGTCACCACATCGCACGCTTTATGATGCACTTCTGCGGCCATCTCGAACGCTCTACCTTCCGATGTTAGTGGGTGTCACTTGCGCGAAACACTTTTAAATCTAAAATTAAAACTAATTGATTTAGAACTCTTCATTTTGGAGCTTTCGTGACTGCAGGAATTATTCTTTGGTCTTTTCGGTTAAGTCACGTCTAAAGATAAAATAATAAATTAAATAATAGCATATTACGACGTTTCGATTGCAACACAAGCAATCATCATCAGGCATAAAAGAAATAGCAACAAAAATCTAACTAGAAAACTATAGACAGACACGCAAGCAGACAGACATCACAAGGACACACAGAGAGAGAACACATATCGGCACAAAGAGAGAGGTCGTTTCTGTGACGGGGCCTTAAATTTGTAATAAAGGACTCGTTCACTGTGTCTGTCTCCGTTGTTCTTTATTCTGGTTCCTCTACACTTGTCCCACACGGCCCTCGCTCAGAGCCTCTCCGCTCGGCAGCTCGATGCTGCCTTCGCTCCCGTAGCCTCTCCCCACTCCGATGCAGCTCCCCCGCTGCTGCTCGTCCCTCCGTGCTCGGTCACCGCTGGCCGACGGTGCCGAGTCTCACTCCCTGTGTGGCGATCTCGCCACTCTCCAACCTCCGCCCTGCGTGGCCTCACTCTATCTCAATCCCCAACTCTCTCTCGTCTCTTCCGGTTTCTCCCCCTTAAGACTTGATCCCTCTCTCCCACGTGACCTAACTCCTCCCCCCGTGACGTCATATCCGCGAGGCCGTTTACGCCCGCATTACAAATTTATTATTTAGAACTGCTTTTTGCGCTTCGTTTTTGTCCTTCCCCGCACCTCCGCTCAGCACGGTTGGCTACGTACGGTGCGAAAAAAGGTTTAAATGTAATTTTTGTACAACTGAGAGATGATCGGCGTAAAGTCTCGTTTGCCGCGGTGACCTGGGTAGAATAACGCCGCTGTTGACGTGTGAAGCGTAGGGAACCACTTGCCAACGGGGAAGTGAACCGGAACCGGCATGATCAACACAATTACCTTAGGCCCAGAGGTGGAAAACGGGTTTTGATTCCTTACCCGTACCCGGCCGCACCAGGGTACCCGTACCCATACCCGATATCCGGCTATCCGTACCCGGCCGAGTATCGAGTAGGGTACGGGTACCCGATTGCGACCTCTGGGATGAAGCCATGTTGCAGGCGCGGGTGGGTTGATTCTAGGAACTTGAATTGTGAGAAGAGACAAGACGTTGGGAAATGAGTGACAAACGGTGACTCACCAGTGACTCACGGCCTACCCGTACCCGGCCGCACCAGGGTCGCAAACGGCTACCCGTACCCGGCTGGGTATGGGTAGCCGGGTATCGGGTAGGGTACGGGTATCGGGTACCCGATTGCGACCTCTGCTTAGGCCCAACTCCCAGTCACTCATTCACGTACCTCCTGGGGCGGGATGTCAAACGTGATGGTTCGCATATCGATCCGTATAAACGTGTCCGTGCAAGGAACCACCCAGAAGAGCCCTGCACACACAAAGACAAAGATCCCTCGTGTAGCCTGTAACAGACTGTTGGGGCAAGTGCTGTTAGTGACTAGCACCTATGAAGGCCAGCACGGCACACGAGGGGGTGGGTGGCCAGCACAACGCCCGGCAAGCCTTTGTCTCCCCCAGTGACGATGTTTGCTACACACCGCACCAGGTACTCATTTGAGGCTGAGTCGACCTAGGGGAGGCCCAGAACCGGTTCAGATATTCGTCACTGGTAGCCATGAGCGGGAATCGAACTCGGGGGGCCGGGTTCGTAGCGCAGCGTAGCGCTAAACGCTACGCTACACACACACTCACGGACAAGGTCCCTCATTTAGCCTTCAAGAGACTGTTGGGGAAATTGCTATTAGCTCAGTCGCACTTATGAAGGCCTGGCACGGCGCAAGTGAATCTGAATGAGAAATTCTAGATTTGAAGCTTTCGTGACTGCAAGAAATCATATTCTTAGGTTTTTTTCGGTAAAGTCACGTAGGTAAAAAATTTTAATTAATAAAAGTAAAATAAAAAATAAAATAAAAATTACGACGTTTCGGAGGCAACACAAGCATCCGTCTTCAGGTGGTACCGTCACAGCACGATTGCTGTATCAAGTAAATGATACGCTTGCTGTATCACTTGATACAGCTGTATCACTTGATACAGCAATCGTGCTGTGACGGTTCCACCTGAAGACGGAAGCTTGTGTTGCCTCCGAAACGTCGTAATTTTTTTTTATTTTACTTTTATTAATTTTATTTTTTTACCTAAGTAACTTTACCGAAAAAACCTAAAACTGAATGAGAAACTTTACTTACTACACTGAAAGAATCCGATGAGCTATGAAGCACTTCTTCACATCAATTTTCTTCACAGTTTACAATAGAACTACTCCCCTCATATACACACAACTCATATTCAACTTACATGAACGCAATTTGTTTCTGTTAGCTTGAGTCTCTCTCTCTCTCTCTGGTTCGTGCCCTTCGAGTGTGCTGTTCATTTGTACGTTTTAATACTGGTAGGAACCACCTGGTTCCACCAGCCCACAGGGGATTATTGTGTTCGTCCGTCGTGCATCAAAAAATGGGAGGGGTGGGGCTGGGTGGAGAGGGGAGGGTGGGGAGGGGCTGGGTGGGGAGGGAGGGGAGGGGCTGGGTGGGGAGGGTGGGGAGGGGCTGGGTGGGGAGGGTGGGGCTGGGTAGGAGGAGGTTGGGGAGGGGCTGGGTGGGGAGGGGCTGGTCACCCCGTGGTGCCCTTATAAAACTCAACGTTTAACCTACTCACGCCGGCTTGTGCCCGCCCTCAAAGTCGGGCATATTTGAGGAATACGCCACGCCGCCGTTGACCCTGGCCATTGACCGAGCAACCCGACGTTCCTACCAGCTCCCTCCGCAGGAATGTGTTAAAAAATACTGCTTTCAAAAAAATTATAACGCAAAAGACGGAGGACATCCCTGTCACATGCCTAGGTGAGCAGGCTTTGGCTCACTCAGCCACACAACTTTACCATGCCCACCATCATGAAGGTCTTTAAAGACGAGCAAAAGGGTCAGGGACCCCCGAAAGCATGAAGAATAACCCAGAACCCTGGTCAACTTATGTCATCATAGGCCTTGACCACGTCAACAAAGCAGAGATATATGCCCTGTTGTAGCAGTCGTGGTGGTGAGCGTGTTGCGAGAAAGACGTGGTGGTGAGCGTGGTGGTGAGTGTGGTGGTGAGGGTGGTGGTGAGTGTGGTGGTGATCGTGGTGAGGGGACGTGGTGGTGAGCGTGGTGGTGAGCGTGGTGTTGAGCGTGGTGGTGAGCGTGGTGGTGAGTGTGGTGGTGAGCGTGGTGGTGAGTGTGGTGGTGAGCGTGGTGTTGAGCGCGGTGGTGAGTGTGGTGGTGAGTGTGGTGGTGAGCGCGGTGGTGAGCGTGGTGGTGAGCGTGGTGGTGAGCGCGGTGGTGAGCGTGGTGGTGAGTGTGGTGGTGAGCGTGGTGGTGAGCGTGGTGAGAGGACGTGGTGGTGAGCGTGGTGAGAGGACGTGGTGGTGAGCGTGGCGGTGAGCGCGGTGAAAGAAAGACACTGTGGTGGTGGTGAGTGCGGTGAGAGGACGTGGTGGTGGTGAGCGTGGTTGTGAGCGTGGTGGTGAGCGCGGTGAAAGAAAGACACTGTGGTGGTGAGTGTGGTGAGTGTGGTGTGTGCGGTGCTCACCGGGGCCGCGTGCCCGTCCCGGCAAGATGCGTCCCAGGCGGAAGATGACGGCGCGCTCGTACTGCTGCACGATCTACACAGCGGGGAGCACGGAGTCGGAGCAGGAGTGGGTGGTGTCACAGAGGGAGCCTCGTGAAGGACGCTGCTGCTGCTACTGGGCAGCTGGGAGGCTGTTACCCTCCAACGGAGGGCAGAGGAGCGACGCTCACAACAACGAGCGGAGCGGCCAGGTGGCTAAAACGCAGCGAGTTGGCACAGTAGGGGGGCACAGCTGGTGCATCTGCCAGTCGTCTCAGCCAACCCACGGCACCTGGGTCTGTCCCTTGATCCTCCTGCCAGCGAGCCTTCGACAACTTCATGTGGTTTAAAAATCCTTTATATTAAGTTCGCTTGCTTGCTTGCGTGCTTGCTTGCTTGCTTACGACCGTGCAAATCTTTCGGTCGTTTTTTAACCCAATCGAGCTGACATTTTCCACACAGACTCGTTGTGCGTGACAATTAATTTTCGTGAAATTTTTTTCCAAAAATGTTACACTGTTTAGGGGAAAATAAATAAATATTTAATTACCAATTGCTTAATACTGGCAGACAATCATCTGACCCATAGGTGGCAGCCATCTCAAGCCAGAGGACGAGAGGACTCTAGCCGCCATGCATATAAAGGATTTAGAGTGAAAAACTTTGTTTTTACGGGTTAATTTTTTACCCTTTCAACTGGTACTTGTATAAAGGTGTCAGTTTTTGTACCAGTTGAAAGGGTAAAAAATTATCACTATGAGATGGCGTGTGTCGTGCTGTTGTGATGTCACGGCGCGATGGAGTGAAGCCCATCAGCGCTGAGCAAACGAGACGCTATTCATTGGCCAGACAGACAGAGGGAGAGAAATCTCCATCGGCCCGTGCCATCCCCCCACATCCGCTCACGGTTTCATGCGTCGCCTGCGACGGCTGCCAGATTCAGTTGCCCTGGTTCGGCCCCAGGTTCATCACCACCCGAAAGAGGGCGAGCGAGCGAGCGAGCGATCGTGGGTGGCAGAGGTCGCAAACGGGTTTTGATTCCTTACCCGTACCCGGCCGCACCAGGGTCGCAAATGGGTACCCGTACCCTACCCGAAATGAGTGACAAACGGCTACTCACTAGTGACTCACGGCCTACCCGTACCCGGCCGCACCAGTGTCGCAAACGGGTACCCGTACCCTACCCGTACCCTACCTGTACCCGGCCGGGTATCGGCTAGGGTACGGGTACGGGTACCCGATTGCGACCTCTGGGATGAAGCCATGTTGCAGGCGCGGGTGGGTTGATTCTAGGAAACTTGAATTGTGAGAAGAGACAAGACGTTGGGAAATGAGTGACAAACGGTTACTCACCAGTGACTCACGGCCTACCCGTACCCGTACCCGGCCGGGTACGGCTAGCCGTGTATCGGGTAGGGTACGGGTATCGGGTACCCGGTTGCGACCTCTGGTGGGTGGGCAGGCGGGCGAGAAGGTGGGGGGAGGGGGGGGATTGGTAGGCCAACCTTGATGCTGCAGAAGATGGAGAGTGGCAGGGTGAGGATGACGAGCAGGAGGGAGAAGGCGGCCAGGAGACACTCGCAGCAGCCGGCTCTGCCCTGCTCACTCCCTGCACGACACGGACAACGGACGTCGTGGGTTCAATCCTGACCCTGACGCCTGCTGCTGTGTATTTGGAGTGTGTGTGTCTCTCTCATCATCATCACGGTGGCTAGGAGATGTTGACTACCTCGTCTGGTGTGCAGGAGGTTGTGGGTTCCATCCCGACCCTGACGCCTGCTGCTGTATATTTGGAGTTTGCGTGTCTCTCACCATCATCACGGTGGCTAGGAGATGTTGACTACCTCGCCTGGTGTACAGGAGGTCGTGGGTTCGATCCCAACCCTGACCCCTGCTGCTGTATATTTGAAATCCGAGTGTCTATCTCTCTCTCCCTGTGGTCGCGTGGATTTTCCTCCAGGTCACGCGTTCAGAGTATCTGGCTACTGCCACACATTTCCACACGACAACGATGATGATGATAATCCACATTAGTTGAGTTACCATCTGTGATAGCCAGTTGGCTTCTGAAAAAGAGCCACCTGTTATAGCTCAGTGGGCCTTTCGTGGTCAAATAAAACAATCAATATAGAGTTTAGTTTCGAATAGGAGTGAGGTAACGGGTGAGGTAACGGTGAGGTAACTGGTGAGATAACGGGTGAGGTAACGTGTGAGGTAACGTGTGAGGTAACGGTGAGGTAACGTGTGAGGTAACGTGTGAGGTAACGGTGAGGTAACGGTGAGGTAACGGGTGAGGTAACGGTGAGGTAACAGGTGAGGTAACGGTGAGGTAACGGGTGAGGTAACGGTGAGGTAACGGTGAGGTAGCGGGTGAGGTAACGGATAAGGTAACGGGTGAGGTAACGGGTGAGGTAACGGGTTAAGTAACGAGTGAGGTAACGGTGAGGTAACGGTGAGGTAACGAGTGAGGTAACGGGTGAGGGTAACATATGAGGTAACAGGTGAGGTAACGGATGAGGTAACGGGTGAGGGTAACTAATGAGGTAACGGGTGAGGTAACGGGTGAGGTAGGGGATGAGGTAACAGATAAGGTAACGGGTGAGGTAACGGTGAGGTAACGAGTTAGAGTAACGGGTGGGGTAATGGGTGAGGTAACGGTGAGGTAACGGATGAGGTAGGGGATGAGGTAACGGGTGGGGTAACGGGTGAGGTAACGGTGAGGTAACGAGTGAGGTAACGGTGAGGTAACGGTGAGGTAACGGGTGAGGTAACGGGTTAGAGTAACGGGTGAGGTAACGAGAGAGTAACGGTGAGGTAACGGTGAGGTAACGGGTAAGGTAACGGGTGAGGTAACGGTGAGGTAACGGGTGAGGTAACGGTGAGGTAACGAGTGAGGTAACGGATAAGGGTAACGGCTGAGGTAACGGGTTAGGGTAACTAATGAGGTAACGGGTGGGGTAACTGGTGGGGTAACTGGCGAGGTAACGGGTGACGTAACGGGTGGGGTAACGGGTGAGGTAACGAGTGAGGTAACAGATAAGGTAACGGGTGAGGTAACGGGTGAGGTAACGAGTGAGGTAACAGATAAGGTAACGGGTGAGGTAACGGCTGAGGTAACGGGTGAGGTAACGGGTGAGGTAACGAGAGGTAACGGGTGAGGTAACGAGTGAGGTAACGATTGAGATTAACGGGTGAGGTAACAGGTGAGGTAACGAGAGAGTAACGGGTGAGGTAACGAGTGAGAGTAACGGGTGAGGTAACGGGCGAGGTAACGGGTGAGGTAACGAGTGAGGTAACGGATAAGGTAACGGATAAGGTAACGGGTGAGGTAACGAGAGGTAACGAGAGAGTAACGGGTGAGGGTAACGGGTCAGGTAACGGGTGAGGTAACGGTGAGGTAACGGGTGAGGTAACGGGTGGGGTAACGGGTGGGGTAACTGGTGAGGTAACGGGTGAGGTAACGAGTGAGGTAACGGCTGAGGTAACGGGTGAGAGTAACAGTGGGGTAACGGATGAGAGTAACGGGTGAGGTAACGGGTGGGGTAACGGGTGAGGTAACGGGTGAGAGTAACGGTGAGGACGAGGGGGGGGGGTCAAAAATCCTCCAAAATCGCGTGACGTCATTTATGGACGGCCCCTAAATGGATGCCCCCCCCCCTCCCCCCTGCGCTCCCATACAACGGGCGCCATTTTTTGGCGGGAAAACCGACGGCGCGCCCTCACGGCATCGTTGCAGCCGTAACAGGCGGCACTTTTAAGTCTAGATTTGAAGCTTTCGTGACCGCAATGATTCGTATTCTTAGTTTTTTTAGGTAAAGTCACGTAGGTAAAAAATTTTAATAAAATAAAATAAAAATCACGACGTTTTTGAGGCAACACAAGTCTTCAGGTGGAACCGTCGCAGCCTACGACAGCTGTATCTATCAAGTAAATATACGGCACACTTTTTATTAATATGGTAAGGTGAGGCTTAAGACTAAGAATAGAATGCATAACAAAAGGCTGAGCCTTTGTTATGTAGATGAACTTTTATTGTTAGCGAGCGCCTATTAAGGCCGGCTCGGTACACTAGGAACGTGAGTGGGTGGGCAACAACCACTGTACACCGCACTACGTTTGAGGCCGAGTCGACCTAGGGGAGGCCCAGTTCTGATAATCGGCCGTGAACGGGAATCGAACTCGGGTGGCCGGGTTCGTAGCGTGGCGCTAACCGCTGTCCCACCGCTCGCCACGCACACGCAACGTGATAAGCCACATTCTACTAAGGCATAACAGATGCGAACACAATACAATAACACGAAACAATACGCTTACACGCAACGCAATAACAAATTATGCTACCACATTATAACAGATACGAACACATTACAATAACACACTAATGCACACTAACACAATGCATACATTCTACGAACACAATGGCGCATACGAACACACACAACAACAACAATAACAGTACACACACAATGCACTAACACACAACAACAACACACCAATAACAGTACACACACAATGCACTAACACACAACAATAACAGTACACACTAACACAATGCACTAACACACAACAACAACACAACAATAACAGTACACACTAACACAATGCACTAACACACAACAACAACAACAATAACAGTACACACTAACACACACAACAACACAACAATAACAGTACACCCTAACACAACAACAACACAATAACAGTACACACTAACACAATGCACTAACACACAACAACAACAACAATAACAGTACACACTAACACACACAACAACACAACAATAACAGTACACCCTAACACAACAACAACACAATAACAGTACACACTAACACAATGCACTAACACAACAACACAACTATAACAGTACACACTAACACACAACACAATAACAGTACACACACAATGCACTAACACACAACAACAACACAACAATAACAGTACACACTAACACACAACAACACAACAATAACAGTACACACTAACACAATGCACTAACACACACAACAACACAACAATAACAGTATACACTAACACAATGCACTAACACAACAATAACAGTACACACACAATGCACTAACACAACAACACAACAATAACAGTACACACTAACACAATGCACTAACACAACAACAACACAACAATAACAATGCACTAACACAACAACAACAACACAATAATAGTACACTAACAATGCACTAACACACAACAACAATAACAGTACACACTAACACACAACAACAACACAATAACAGTACACACACAATGCACTAACACACAACAACACAACAATAACAGTACACACTAACACACAACAACAACAACACAATAACAGTACACACTAACACAATTCACTAACACACAACAACAACACAACAATAACAGTACACACTAACACAATGCACTAACACACAACAACAACAACACAACAATAGTACACACTAACACAATGCACTAACACAACAACAATAACAGTACACACTAACACAATGCACTAACACACACAACACAACAATAACAGTACACACACAATGCACTAATACACAACAACAACACAACAATAACAGTACACACTAACACAATGCACTGACACAACAACACAACAATAACAGTACACACTAACACAATGCACTAACACAACAATAACAGTACACACTAACACAATGCACTAACAACAATAACAGTACACACTAACACAATGCACTAACAACAATAACAGTACACACTAACACAATGCACTAACACAACAATAATAGTACACCCTAACACACAACACAATAACAGTACACACTAACACAACACAACAATAACAGTACACAATGCACTAACACACACAACAACAATAACAACAACAGGCTCCTTGCACGCCTTCACACAGCTCCGTGTTGACAATTGAGCATCAACATCAACAACATTAAATCAAGATTTAACGCGGAGCCTTTCGCGAACAACATCAGACATCATTAGTATTATAGTACCCTATGAGCAGAGCATGCAGATGATTAACCATACACAACTACCACCACGACATTCCAAACCTGTCAACCCATTATCAATGCCTCTTACCCTATTACAGACCTTATAGGTCCACCCGTGCCCCTTATAATCTCAACGTTTATCCTATAAATTCCCATCACAAGGAGAGAAACACACGAATCATATATTGTGTGTTGCCCGCATTGAAACGCCTCTGTACACCGCGTGGAGCTTAAAACTAAATGTACCTGCTGCACAAGAACACGTGGCTAAACCCGTGATGGATTGACGGCTATGGACAATTAACCACAACATTAGCCACAACAACATTAGCCACAACAACATTAACCACCACAACATTAGCCACAACAACATTAGCCACAACAACATTAACCACCACAACATTAGCCACAACAACATTAACCACCGCAACATCAACCACCACAACATTAACCACAACATTAACCACAACATTAACCACAACATTAACCACCACAACATTAACCACAACATTAACCACCGCAACATCAACCACCACAACATTAACCACAACATCAACCACCACCACATCAACCACCACCACATCAACCACCACAACATTAGCCACAACATCAACCACCACCACAACATTAGCCACAACATCAACCACCACAACATTAGCCACAACATCAACCACCACCACATCAACCACCACCACATCAACCACCACAACATTAGCCACAACATCAACCACCACCACAACATTAGCCACAACATCAACCACAACCGCGCGGCTGGGACAAAGCCTCACAATCTCTTGTCAGCGTGGGTCGATAAATAACGGTGATGCAATGAGAGCGGCGCGATTGAGTGATGATGATGGTGGTGGTGATGATGGTGGTGGTGATGATGGTGGTGGTGATGATGGTGGTGATGATGGTGGTGATGATGGTGGTGATGATGATGGTGGTGATGGTGGTGATGGTGGTGGTGATGGTGATGATGGTGGTGATGATGATGGTGGTGGTGGTGGTGGTGATGGTGGTGGTGATGATGATGGTGGTGATGATGGTGGTGGTGATGGTGGTGATGATGGTGGTGATGGTGATGATGGTGGTGATGATGATGGTGGTGGTGGTGGTGATGGTGGTGGTGATGGTGATGATGGTGGTGATGATGGTGTTGGTGATGGTGGTGATGATGATGGTGGTGATGATGATGGTGGTGGTGGTGGTGATGATGGTGGTGATGATGGTGGTGGTGATGATGGTGGTGATGGTGTTGATGATGGTGGTGGTGATGATGGTGGTGATGATGGTGGTGATGGTGATGATGGTGGTGATGGTGATGATGGTGGTGATGATGGTGATGGTGGTGATGATGATGGTGGTGGTGATGATGGTGGTGATGGTGGTGGTGGTGATGATGGTGGTGGTGATGGTGGTGATGGTGGTGGTGATGGTGATGATGGTGGTGATGATGGTGGTGATGATGGTGATGATGGTGGTGGTGATGATGGTGGCGATGATGATGGTGATGATGATGATGGTGATGATGGCGATGATGATGGTGATGATGATGGTGGTGGTGGTGATGGTGGTGATGATGGTGGTGATGATGATGGTGGTGATGATGATGGTGGTGATGATGGTGATGATGATGGTGGTGATGGTGGTGATGGTGGTGATGATGGTGGTGGTGATGATGGTGATGATGATGGTAGTGATGATGATGGTGGTGATGATCATGGTGATAATGGCGATGATGGTGGTGATGATGATGATGGTAGTGATGATGATGGTGGTGGTGATGATCATGGTGATAATGGCGATGATGATGATGATGCTTCCCCACCACCACCTCCTTCCTCCCATCTCTCACCGCCCTCTCCCTTGCCGCTATCTCGCTCGGGCTCGGTGCTCAGCGGCATCGCCTCGACAGCAGCGTGTGGAGCAGCCATCATCTCGTGCCTCTCTCTTCTCAGTCTTCTTCTCTCTCTGCTCTCCCTCCTCCTCCTGCTGCTGCTGCTCCCCCTCCCCGCCGAACTCTCCCGCCACTCACACGCGTTCCGTACAGTGCGATGGGGTTGGTGGTTGGGTTTGGTGGTGGTGGTGGGTGGTGGGTGGTGGTGGTGGGTGGTGGTGGGTGGTGGTGGTGGGTGGTGATGGTGGTGGGTGGTGGGTGGTGATGGTGGTGGGTGGTGGTGGTGGGTGGTGATGGTGGTGGGTGATGGTGGGTGGTGTTGGTGGTGGTGGTGGGTGGTGGTGGGTGATGGTGGTGGCTGGTGGTGGGTGGTGGTGGGTGGTGTTGGTGGTGGTGTTGGTGGTGGGTGGGTGGTGGGTGGTGGTGGTGTTGGTGGTGGTGGTGGGTGGTGGTGGTGGGTGATGGTGGTGGGTGGTGGGGGGGTGGTGGTGGTGGGTGGTGGTGGTGGTTGGGTTTGGTGGTGGTGGGTGGTGGTGGGTGATGGTGGTGGCTGGTGGTGGCTGGTGGTGGGTGGTGTTGGTGGTGGTGTTTGTGGTGGTGAGTGGTGGTGGGTGGTGGTGGTGTTGGTGGGTGGTGGTGGTGGGTGGTGGTGGTGGTGGGTGGTGGTGGTGGGTGGTGATGGGTGGTGGTGGGTGGTGATGGGTGGTGGTGGTGGGAGCCATTCCTTGGCACGCAATCCCGTTATATCACATCCACCATCGTCACCACCGCCACGATAACACGCACAGAGTGTTTCCCGTGCCCACAAATGTACCGCGCACAAGGGAGGGAAGCCATCCGTGGGCCATCATCACGCGACAAATCCGCTGATTTTGGGGGGGCTGCTCGGACATCGAACGAAAAGGGGGGCGATGGTTACCGCTGCGTTCAAGACGCGCTGCTTCTCGGCCGGCCGTCTGGAACGCTCTTCCCGTCCGATTGTTAGGAAGCCCACTTTGAAATCATCGTCGTCTAGATTGTCAAAACTCATTTCTTTAGAACTGCCTTTGTGTGCGTGTTTAGGTTGTTGTTACGTACGGTGCAAAATAAGTTCAACACACAAAGGCACATCGGCACCTCCTGCTGCTGATGCTGGGTGGTGGAGATTCTCTGGGAATGATGGGACCTTGTGATCATGATGATAATGGGACCCCCGTGATCATGATGATAATGAAATCTTGTGATCATGATGATGATGGGACCTCGTGAACATGAAGATAATTAAATCTTGTGATCATGATGATGATGGGACCCCCGTGATCATGATGATAATGAAATCTTGTGATCATGATGATGATGGGACCTCGTGATTATGATGATAATTAAATCTTGTGATCATGATGATGATGGGACCTTGTGATCATGATGATAATTAAATCTTGTGATCATGATGATGATGGGACCTCGTGATCATAATGATAATTAAATCTTGTGATCATGATGATACTGGGACCTCGTGATTATGATAAATGGATCTCGTGATCATGATGACAATGGGATCTCGTTATTATGATAATCGGATCTCGTGATCATGATGATACTGGGACCTCGTGATTATGATGATAATTAAATCTTGTGATCATGATGATAATGGGACCTCGTGATTATGATAAACGGATCTCGTGATCATGATAATAATGGGACCTTGTGATCATGATGATGCGACCTCGTGTGAGAATTGTGTGACCTGAATTTTTTTTTTACCAGGTACGACTGACTGAGCTATTAGCTTTTTCCAGAAGCGACCTGGCCACAAGTGATAGTTAAACGGAGTGGCTTGTCATCGTGTGGAAATGTATAGCGGTAGTCAAATATTCTAAACTAAATGTGGAGGGGAAAACCGGAGGACCCGGAAAAAAAAATCACACCACCACAGGGAGAGAGCACACATGTCAAACACCAAATATACAGCAGCAGGCGTTATGGTCGGGATCTAACCCACGACCTCCTGTATACGAGGCGAGGTAGTTCATTCTAGATTTGAAGCTTTCGTGACTGCAAGGATTCATATTCTTAGGTTTTTTTCGGTAAAGTCACGTAGGTAAAACATTAAAATTAATAAAAGTAAAATAAAATAAAAATCACGACGTTTCGGAGGCAACACAAGCTTCCGTCTTCAGGTGGAACCGTCACAGCCACGACAGCCGTATCAAGTAAATGAGAGAGGTAGCTCCTGCAATCTCTCATTTACTTGATACAGCAATCGTGGCTGTGACGGTTCCACCTGAAGACGGAAGCTTGTGTTGCCTCCGAAACGTCGTGATTTTTATTTTATTTTACTTTTATTAATTTTAACGAGGTAGTTAACTTCTCACCACCGTAGCGGCCTATGATGACCTGTGAGGGTGATGGTGATGATGATGGGACCTCGTGGTCATGATGCGTATTTTTTGTAGTGTAAGAAACTTCAATAAGGTCTTCATCCTTATTGTGTGGACTCCCTTTCTCGAGTCAGCGAAAATAATTGTAATGGCCCCATCTGGACGTTACAAATGCATGGATTTGTAATGCGGGCGTAAACGACCTCCCGGAAGTGACGTCATGGGGGGAGGAGTTACGTCACGTTGGGGAGAGGGTTCAGGTCTATAAGGGGAGAAACCGGAAGAGGAGGGGGAGTGATCGGAGACTGGGAAAGTGTGAGGCCACGCAGGGCGGAGAGTGAGAGAGAGAGTGGCGAGATCGCCACATACACGGACCACGAGGTTCGGCACCGTCGGCCAACGGTGACCGACCCCGGAGCAGCAGGACCAGCGAGGAGGCTGCAGAGAGCAGCGGGTCTGCAAAGGAGGAGTTGGGCAGCGGGGGTCTGCACGAGGAGTCAGCAGCGGGTCTGCTAGGGGGGAAGTGGGCTACGTGAGCGACAGCAGCCTGGGGCTGCCGAGCGAAGAGTATATAGGGGAGTGCCGTGAGGGAAAAGAAACCGAACCCAAATAAAGGACACGGAGACAGAGAGAAGCGTCCGAGTTCTTTATTACAGATTTAAGGTGTTAGCGGCGTCTCGGCGCGCGTGGTGGAAATCCGTTTGAGAATCGTGAGAAATATGTTGAGAGAAAGAGTCCAGGAGGCCACAACGATTTTGCACAATTTAAGTCAAGAGTTTACGAAGTGGTGAACTTATTACATGTATGTTGAACTTATTACATGTATGTTTAACTTATTACATGTATGTTGAACTTATTACATGTATACCATTGGTACCTCATTTGCCAGTAAAAAAAATGATAATTGTTTTTTTTACCCTTTTATCTGGCAACAAAACTGACACCTTTTTTACGAGGAGTCATGTTTGCATAGACCACAATACCTGCAGTCATAATGCAATCAAAGAACATAACTCTGATAATGTATGCACTGTCCTTGAAGTTGATTGGTCCACACCCGAGACAGCTTTCCTTAGAGCCTAGTCTCACATGGTGTTGGACCAGATGACGCCAAAAGGCGGACAACTGAAAGACAACGCACCATCAGAGTATGGGAGCTCGGGGTAAGCATTTACACCATTGGAACCTCATTTGGAAGTATGTTCTTTGTTTGCATTATGACTGCAGGTATTGTGGTCTATGCAAACATGACTCCTCGTAAAAAAGGTGTCAGTTTTGTTGCCAGATAAAAGGGTAAAAAAAACAATTATCTTATTACATGTATGTTGAACTTATTACATGCATGTTGAACTTATTACATGTATGTTGAATTTATTACATGTATGTTGAACTTATTTGACACCGTACGTAGCCAACCCTGCTAATCGGAAGTCCCACGTTTGAACAAGATCAATGGAATTCGATACAAGTACATTATCTCACCAGCAATAAGGATTTTTAGATTTAAAGCTTTCGTGACTGCAGGGATTCATCTTCTTGGTTATTTCGGTAAAGTCACGTAGAAGGGAAATAATAAAATAATAAAAATAAAGCATAATAAAATAATTCTCACGACGTTTCGGCCACAACGCAAGCAGCCGTCCTCAGGTGAAGAACAGGTCTGTCGAGAAGACACTGCAGCATGAGAAGTCTGTTTTCTCGACAGACCTGTTCTTCACCCGAGGACGGCTGCTTGCGTTGTGGCCGAAACGTCGTGAGAATTATTTTATTATGTTTATTTATTTTATTTTATTTTTTCCTTTTTACGTGACTTTATCGAAAGAACCAAGAAGAACAATAAGGATTTCAGTTAATTTAAGTTGAATAAAATATTATGTAATCCACTCAGACAATGGCGGAGCCAGGATTTTCAGGTAGGGGGGTAACCCCTCCAGCAATGAAACATGATAGAGGAGTTGTTAGTAAGTAAGGAGTTGTTAGTAAGTAAGAAGTTGTCCCTTGCTTTTTAATCGACGCGTGTGTGCCGATGGCGCAGCCATCGATCGAGGGTCGAATTCGAACCGCGTCGTGTGATCGGCATCGCGCTCGCTGAAGGTGAATGCCTTCAGCGAAGTCGTGTACTGTAGACGCAACTGCGCACAATTCTGTGAGTCACATATAACTGCTTTGCCGTTACTTATTGCCAATTATGGACTCAGACTATTGTCCTATCATCTCAAAAAGTCCCTGGCACGTAATAACATGCTACACGGTGGCAGTGGGAGTCGCAAAATTCCGCTTTATTATTAATAAACCGCAATGATCCGATCGAAATGAGGGATTTCGATTGGATCATAGGGGTGGCACGCCCGCCCCCCCCACGCTCCACCAGTGCATTCAGAGAGTGAAAATGGTAGCAGCAGCCCACGGCACAACCAGGGAGCAACAGCTTCAGCAAGCTCAGGCAGATCCAGACAACGATCAGCACTGCAGGCATATTCTTAGGTTTTTTCGGTCAAGTCACGTAGGTAAAAAATTAAAATTAATTAAAGTAAAATAAAATAAAAATCACTTGATACAGCAATCGTGCTGTGACGGTTCCACCTGAAGACGGAAGCTTGTGTTGCCTCCGAAACGTCGTGATTTTTATTTTATTTTTATTTTACTTTTTTTAATTTTAAATTTTTTACCTATGTGACTTTACCGAAAAAACCTAAGAATATGAATCCTTGGCAGTCACGAAAGCTTCAAATCTAGAAGCACTGCACGCAAACACAAACATGCCATATCATCGGACCTTTTAGCCAGTATCAAAGTGGGGTAGAAACATGCCAACCGCAGCCGCTGCACGCCCCCAGAATCAGCCTCCAGCGAGGTCCCAGCAGCACTGAGCCCATGAAGAGGCCAGAAACGCCGACCACAGCGATTGATTATATGTGTTAATAAAGCTTGTTGAGACAACTTCTGGAATCCGTCTTTTATTCAACTTATGTTACAGTTACTTCGCGCTGCTGATAGGCAGCATGAGAGGGACAGACAGACAGAGAGAGAGACGCACACCGCCACGTGGCAACTCGGAGCCCCGCTCCCACGTGGCCCCCTTCCTCCGTTCGTTCCCGTTCTGACCACGTGTCGTTCGTCTCCACCCCTATTTAATACCCGGGTCACGTGGTACGTTTCCGCCAATCATCGTTAGCCTCCATGGAATCTTACAGGCTCCCTCGTCAGCTCCCGAGACCACGCCCCTGACTCATCTCCCCATTGGCTGAGGCCAAAGCCAGCAGACCCAATCCTTATAGCTGTCACCCTTCCATCACGTCAGGGCCACGCCCCTAGGCTTCCTCCCATTGGCTGTAAACCAGGACCGGCAGAGCCAATCACCATGACAAGTTGTGATACACCATGGGAACCTCATTTGCCAGTAAAATATGATAATTGGTTTTTTACCCTTCTATCTGGCAAAAAAACTGACACCTTTTTACAAGGAGTCATGTTTGCATAGACCGCAATACCTGCAGTCATAAAGCAAACAAAAAACATAACTCTGATGGCGTCATCTGGTCCAACCCATGTGAGACTAGGCTCTAAGGAAAGCTGTCTCGGGTGTGGACCAATCAACTTCAAGGACAGTGCACATACATTATCAGAGTTATGTTTTTTGTTTGCATTATGACTGTAGGTATTGTGGTCTATGCAAACATGACTCCTTGTAAAAAGGTGACAGTTTTGTTGCCAGATAGAAGGGTAAAAAAACAATTATCAAGTTGTGATACGTCAGTGAGCCGGATATATCCTCATATTACATATGGGCCATGATACAAGGTTTGTTTTGGGTTAGATCGCGTAAATATAAATGCATCGTGAAACCCGCCGCCACCCGACAGCCAATTAGGAAGGTTTTTCTTGCTGTGGGTTTCACACCTGATGATGATTGCTTGTGTTGCAATCGAAACGTCGTGAGAATTTTATTGTTTTATATTTTTTTCTTTTATTGTTTCCCTTCCACGTGACTTTGCCGAAAGAACCAAGAATATGAATCCCTGCAGTCACGAAAGCTTCAAATATAATTTTTTTGCTGTGGTTTTCACACCTGATGATGATTGCTTGTGTTGCAATCGAAACGTCGTGAGAATTTTATTGTTTTATATTTTTATTATTTTATTGTTTTCCTTCTACGTGACTTTGCCGAAAGAACCAAGAATATGAATCCCTGCAGTCACGAAAGCTTCAAATATAAATTTATTGCTGTGGTTTTCACACCTGATGATGATTGCTTGTGTTGCAATCGAAACGTCGTGAGAATTTTATTGTTTTATATTTTTATTATTTTATTGTTTTCCTTCTACGTGACTTTGCCGAAAGAACCAAGAATATGAATCCCTGCAGTCACGAAAGCTTCAAATATAATTTTTTTGCTGTGGTTTTCACACCTGATGATGATTGCTTGTGTTGCAATCGAAACGTCGTGAGAATTATATTGTTTTATATTTTTATTATTTCATTGTTTCCCTTCTACGTGACTTTACTGAAAGAACCAAGAATATCAGGTTTGTCACGTTAACAAAACGTGCCAATTGGTTACTACTTCAGCCCAGCGGTGTGTTGGAAAGTAAATCCACGACATTTACAATTTGAGGACGGTGAGGTTTGGTAATTGCATCCAGCATCATCGGGCGATTTTCCCAAAATCATCAGGCGATTTTGGGAAACGATGCTGGATGTAATTGCCAGCGAAACTCAATTTGGAAATACTCTTAGGTTTTTTCGGTAAAGTCACGTAGGTAAAAAATAAAAATAAAAATTACTAAAAGTATTAATAGAAATAAAATAACACAGCTAGATTTTCTTGATACAGCAAATCTGGCTGTGACGGTCCCACCTGATGACGGAGACTTGTGTTGCCTCCGAAACGTTGTGATTTTTATTTTATTTCTATTATTATTCTTATATTAGTTTATTATTTATTTTTATTATTTATTTTCCCTACGTGACTTTACCGAAAAAATTTACCCGTAAAAACAAAGTTTTTCACTATAAATCCTTTATATGCGTGTTCAATGGGCCACAACCCAGCCCACATTGGTCTTTGAAACGGGCGGCTAGAGTCCTCTCGTCCTCTGGCTTGAGATGGCTGCCACCTATGGGTCAGATGATTGCCTGCCACCTTTAAGCAATTGGTAATTAAATATAAAAAATTTTTACCTAAAAAGTGTAAAATTTTGGAAAAAAAATTTCACGAAAAGAAATTGTCACGCACAACGAGTCTGTGTGCAAAATGTCAGCTCGATTGGATCACGGGAAGTGGGTTAAAAAACGACCGAAAGATTTGCACGATCGTAAGCGCGCAAGCACGCAAGCAAGTGAACTTAATAAAAATGATTTAAAAACCATAGAGTATGAATCCTTGCAGTCACGAAAACTTCAAATGTAGAATCAATTTGTAAATGTTGTGGGTTTTCTTTCCAACACACCGGGGGGCTGAAGTAGTAACTAATAATAAAATAATAAAAATAAAACATAATAAAATAATTCTCACGACGTTTCGGCCACAACGCAAGCAGCCGTCCTCAGGTGGAGAACAAGTCTGCCGAGAAGACAGAGTCAGACCTATTCTCCACCTGAAAACGGCTGCTTGCGTTGTGGCCGAAACGTTGTGAGAATTGTATTTTAATGTTTAATTTTTATTATTTTATTATTTCCCTTCTACGTGACTTTACCGAAAGAACCAAGAAGATGAATCCCTGCAGTCACGAAAGCTTTAAATCGAAATAGTAACTAATAGTCAAACTATATTGTCCATAATGGTGGTTGCCTGGCCACAGTTGCACCACTACTACTATGGCTTGCGTCTTTACATTTTAGTAATAAATTCCAGAGAGGCAAATATCACAAAAGAAATAACATGACTGCACATTCAGCATTCATGAAGTCTTCCAAGTGAGCTCTGCACAAACTCAGGAGGACTCGAGAAATGTGCTGTGCTTGTGCACAACTGCAAATGCAGATTGTTGAGTGAGCGGTTCTGGGGTTTTGTACGGACCACACAGCGGCTGCAGAAATAGAGAGATGCAATCTGGTGGTGTTTGAGATGTGAATGACGCTGCTTTTACTGTGTAACGGTCCTGCACGTAACGGTCCCCACAAAACCAACATTCCCGACCCCAACCTACATACTGACGTCAATTCCTGCAACTGTTTGACCGGCTGTAACCCCCACGGCGTTGACGATTCGCGATTGGAGCCTGGAGATGAGGCCACGTGGTCTGAGATGTGACGACGTGTGCGATTGGTGGCTGGGAATGAGGTGACAATGACGAGGGGAGGGAATGGGAGAGGGGGAACTGTGGGGATAAGCGGGGACGTCAGATTAGGGACGACAGGAGAGAGCTGTTGATGGAAGAGGGAGCTGTGGATGGAGGAGGGAGCTGTGGATAGAGGAGGGAGCTGTGGATGAAGGAGGGAGCTGTGGATGAAGGAGAGAGCTGTGAATGGAGGAGGGAGCTGTGGATGAAGGAGGGAGCTGTGGATGAAGGAGGGAGCTGTGGACGAAGGAGGGAGCTGTGGATGAAGGAGAGAGCTGTGATTGAAGGAGGGAGCTGTGGATGGAGGAGGGAGCTGTGGATGAAGGAGGGAGCTGTGGACGAAGGAGAGAGCTGTGGACGAAGGAGAGAGCTGTGGATGAAGGAGGGAGCTGTGGATGGAGGAGGGAGCTGTGGATGAAGGAGGGAGCTGTGGACGAAGGAGAGAGCTGTGGACGAAGGAGAGAGCTGTGGATGAAGGAGAGAGCAGTGGATGAAGGAGGGAGCTGTGGATAAAGGAGGGAGCTGTGGATGTAGGAGAGAGCTGTGGATGAAGGAGGGAGCTGTGGATGGTGGAGAGAGCTGTGGATGAAGGAGGGAGTTGTGGATAGAGAGGAGAGAGCTGTGGATGGAGGAGAGAGCTGTGGATGAAGGAGGGAACTGTGGATGATGGACAGAGCTGTGGATGAAGGAAGGAGCTGTGGGTGTAGGAGAGAGCTGTGGATAAAGGAGAGAGCTGTGGATGGAGGAGGGAACTGTGGATGATGGACAGAGCTGTGGATGAATGAGGGAGCTGTGGGTGTAGGAGAGAGCTGTGGATGAAGGAGGGAGCTGTGGATGAAGGAGGGAGCTGTGGATAGAGAGGAGAGAGCTGTGGATGAAGGAGGGAGCTGTGGATGAAGGAGGGAGCTGTGGATAGAGAGGAGAGAGCTGTGGATGAAGGAGGGAGCTGTGGATGAAGGAGAGAGCTGTGGATGAAGGAGGGAGCTGTTGATAGAGAGGAGGGAGCTGTGGATGAAGGAGGGAGCTGTGGATTGAGAGGAGAGAGCTGTGGACGAAGGAGGGAGCTGTGGATTGAGAGGAGGGAGCTGTGGATGAAGGAGGGAGCTGTGGATAGAGAGGAGGGAGCTGTGGATGAAGGAGTCTTAAAGTCTTAAAGTCACTTTATGGTCAAGTGTGTTACATGCATGACATACAACACAGATGAAATTACAGTCCTCTCTCTTGGTCCCACGGTGCAACCAAGCAATTAAAAAATTAATCACAATTAACAGACATAAATAAACAATAAACAATCGGCAATCAACACAAGATAAATAATCAAAAATGTAATAAACAACAGTCAAGAATTTTTTAAATGTAAAATATTATTTAAATAAAGTATTTAAAGAAATAAGATATTTAAACCAGTGTGGTAGTGCGATGTAGTGCAATGTGCAGTCCAGAGATCAGAATGTACGAGTGAATGTGTGTGTGGGGGATAGGGTCAGGGGGCAAAGGGGGGTGGGTGGGCAGAGGGGGGGAGTGATGGTAGAGCAGGGAGGGAGTTGAGTCTCCTGACAGCCTGGTGAAAGAAACTGTCTTTGAGCCTGCTGGTCCTGGCTGGAAGACTCCGCAGTCTCCTCCCTGACGGCAGCAGGCTGAAGAGGCTGTGAGATGGGTGGGTGGGATCACCTGCAATCTTGATTGCTTTGCTGGTGATGCGGGTGTTATAAATGTCCAGAAGAGGCGGGAGAGAGACACCAATGATCCTCTCAGCTGCTCTCACTATGCGCTGCAGAGTCTTGCGGCAGGACACGGTGCAGGTGCCGTACCACACGGTGATGCAGCTCGTCAAGATGCTCTCAACGGTGCCTCTGTAGAAGGTGTGCATGATGGGGGGCGGGGCTCCTGCTCTTCTCAGTTTGCGGAGAAAATACAGGCGCTGTTGGGCTTTTTTGGCCAGTGATGCAGTGTTGTGACTCCACGACAGGTCTTCAGAGATGTGCACACCCAGGAACTTGGTGCATCTCACCCTCTCCACTGCAGCACCGTTGATGGTTAGCGGAGTATGCTGGGTGTGCACTCTCCTGAAGTCCACGACAATCTCCTTCGTCTTCTCAACATCCAGGTGGAGATTGTTGTCCTTGCACCACGTGGCCAGCCTGCTCACCTCACTCTCATCACCGTTTTTGATGGCACCCACCACAGTTGTGTCATCCGCAAACTTAATGAAGAGGTTGGAGCTGAATGATGAGAGCTGAGGATAGAGAGGAGGGAGCTGTGGATGAAGGAGGGAGCTGTGGATTGAGAGGAGGGAGCTGTGGATGAAGGAGAGAGCTGAGGATAGAGAGGAGAGAGAGCTGTGGATGAAGGAGGGAGCTGTGGATTGAGAGGAGGGAGCTGTGGATGAAGGAGGGAGCTGTGGATGAAGGAGGGAGCTGTGGATAGAGAGGAGAGAGCTGTGGATGAAGGAGGGAGCTGTGGATGAAGGAGAGAGCTGAGGATAGAGAGGAGGGAGCTGTGGATGGAGGAAGGAGCTTTGGATGAAGGAGGGAGCTGTGGATGAAGGAGGGAGCTGTGGATTGAGAGGAGGGAGATGTGGATGAAGGAGGGAGCTGTGGATTGAGAGGAGAGAGCTGTGGATAGAGGAGGGAGCTGTGGATGAAGGAGGGAGCTGTGGATAGAGTGGAGAGAGCTGTGGATGGAGGAGGGAGCTGTGGATGAAGGAGGGTGCTGTGGACGAAGGAGAGAGCTGTGGACAAAGGAGAGAGCTGTGGACGAAGAAGAGAGCTGTGGATGAAGGAGGGAGCTGTGGATAGAGAGGAGAGAGTTGTGGATGAAGGAGGGAGCTGTGGATGGAGGATAGAGCTGTGGATAGAGAGGAGGAAGCTGTGGATGAAGGAGAGAGCTGTGGATGAAGGAGAGAGCTGTGGATGAAGGAGGAAGCTGTGGATGAAGGAGGGAGCTGTTGATTGAGGGAGCTGTGGATGAAGGAGAGAGCTGTGGATAGAGAGGAGGGAGCTGTGGATGAAGGAGGGAGCTGTGGATGAAGGAGAGAGCTGTGGATGAAGGATGGAGCTGTCCGCGATGGAGGTGGAATACACAGACTGGAACACTTAACCTGTCTACGCGTGTTGGTGAGGAGGGTGTCCACCAGGGGCGGTTTTTTCATTAGGGCGATTGGGCGACGCACCACCAATGTCATTGAACCACAGAGTCACGCTAGCCGTCACTGTGCCTCTGGATATAGTCCAATCAGCGTCATGTCACGTTCTGTGGAGTACCGCCTCTTTTTGGGCGATTTCCCTCCGGCTGAGAATCGCCCCGAGTGGCCCCATAGACTTACATTCAAAGATGTTTTTTTTCGACCGGGGGCGCTGCAATGCATTCTCTATGGCTTCCGGGAGGGCTCGCCCTAATGTGCTTACGTCATCATACGTAAGCACGTTTCATCCAACAATATAATTTGTCGCCACATAGTGGAATCTTTAATAAAAGAAACTTGAGTGGATTGTATTCATAGTGAGTATAGAAACAAACAAGATGTATTGTAAGAGTCACTTTATTTTTCATTAATATTAAGGAAGTGAAGTTGCCTTTACATGCTTAAGCAGTTAATTTATCCATTGCATGGGTGGACCTTATCCTTATCAATCATCCAGACATTTGCCCCCCCCTGAGAGATTTTGCAGGAGCCGCCACTGGTGTCCACTATAACTGTATAGATTGGAGAGCTGGACTCTGGCCAAGAAACTAACCTCATGTCTATAGGATTGTTGTACGGCATACCCTGTTCATTAATTTCACAGCGCACCTGCATACCAGCCAGCTTAATAGCGCTCCTGCAAACAACTATAAACAAAACACTCTCTCAAATGGAGTTCTACCTGATGACGGTTGCTTGTGTTGCAATCGAAACGTCGTCTTCTATTATTCAATTTATTTTCTTTCTACGTTACTTTACCGAAAGAACCAAAGTGTAATTCCTGCAGTCACGAAAGCTTCCAATCAAGTTTACTACCAATGTTGGTGTTTCGCTCATGATATATATAATGTTTCCTTGTTTTTTTTTGGAACATATTAAAAAAGAAGGGACAGGGATGGCGGGGGGGAATGATTGCGGATCTAAACGGTGGCAAAGGGAAGCGGCTTAGGTAAAGGTTGCGGCAGAAACGCAACGGAGTTTCACGGAAGCCGTGACAATAAAGCGGCATCTTCTTGGTTCTTTCGGTAAAGTCACGTAGAATGGAAATAATAAAATAATAACAATAAAACATAATAAAAATAATTCTCACGACGTTTCGGCCACAACGCAAGCAGCCGTCCTCAGGTGAAGAATAGGTCTGTCGAGAAGACAGCGTCTGAATGGATTTACCGAAAGAACCAAGAAGATGAATCCCTGCAGTCACGAAAGCTTTAAATCGAAATAAAGCGACAGTGAAAATGAGCAGCACACTGAATAACTTTACTATTTGGGCCAAACTTTCTCTTCTGCCGAGCCCCCCCCCCCCCCACAACAACGCTAAGTGGCCATCAACATACACGCCTTTTGGCGTCATCTGGTCCAACACCATGTGAGACTAGGCTCTAAAGAAAGCTGTCTCGGGTGTGGACCAATCAATTTCAAGGACATTGCATACATTATCAGAGTTATGTTTTTTGTTTGCATTCCGACTGCAGATTTTGTGGTCAATGCAAACATGACTCCTTGTAAAAAAAGGTGTCAGTTTTTTTGCCAGATAAAAAGGGTAAAAAAACAATTATCATATATATATTCTTTTTTACTGGCAAATGAGGTTCCAATGGTGTAAATGCTTACCCCGAACTCTCATACTCTGATAGTGCGCTGTCTTTGAGTTGTGCGCCTTTTGGTGGCGTCATCTGGTCCAACACCAATGGAGACTAGGCTCTAAGAAAAGCTGTCTCGGGTGTGGACCAATCAACTTCAAGGACAGTGCATATCATTATCATCATCAGAGTTGTTTCTTTTTGTTTGTATTTTGACTGCTTGTGTTGTGGTTATTGCAAACATGATGCCTTTTATAAAGGTGTCAGTTTTTGTACCAGTTGAAAGGGTAAAAACCTATTACTATACTATTGATGGTGTCATACTTAAAGAGGCTTCGTGGTGGCGAGGAGATGTGATCTCCCATGCCTGGTACGCAGGAGGTCGTGGGTTGGATCTCGGACCTTGATGATGCCTGTTGTATATTTGGAGTTTGCATGTTTTCGCCGTAGTCTGTGGGTCTCCTTGTATCTCTATAAGTCTCTGTGTATCTCTATGGGTCTCTGTGTATCTCTATGGGTCTCTGTGTATCTCTATGGGTCGCTGTGTATCTCTATGGGTCTCTATGTATCTATATGGGTATCTGTGTATCTCTACGGTTTCTGTATATCCCTATGGGTCTTTGTGCATCTTTATGGGTCTCTATGTATCTCGATGGGTCTCTATATATTTATATTGGTCTCGAAATATCTCGATGGGTCTCTACGTATATCCATGGGTCTCTGTGTATCTTTATTCGTCTCTGTGTATCTCTACGGGTCTCTGTGTATCTCTATTCGTCTCTGTGTATCTCTACGGGTCTCTGTGTATCTCTATGGGTCTCTGTGTATCTCTACGGGTCTCTGTGTGTCTCTATGAGTCTCTGTGTATCTCTATGCGTCTCTGTGTATCTTTATGGGTCTCTGTGTATCTCTATTGGTCTTTATGTATCTCTATGGGTCTCTGTGTATCTCTATGGGTCTCTGTGTATCTCTATTGGCCTTTATGTATCTCTATGGGTCTTTGTGTATCTATATGGGTCTCTGTGTATCTCTATGGGTCTCTGTGTATCTCTACAGGTCTCTGTGTATCTCTATGGGTCTCTATGTATATCTATGGGTCTCTGTGTATCTCTATGGGTATCTGTGTATCTCTATGGGTCTCTCTGTATCTCGATGGGTCTCTATATATCCATGGGTATCTCTATGTATCTCTAAGGGGAGCCGCGGTGGCGAAGAGATGTGATCTCCCCCACCTTGGTACACAGGACACGTGGGTTCGATCCCGGACCGAGGCGATGCCTGTTATTGTATATTTGGAGTCGACGTTATTATCTCTCTCTCCCCGTGGCGGTCACAGCGTGGATTGTTCTCTGGGTTCCTCCCGTTCGGCCTCCCTCCTCCGCATTGAGAAACAACACGCGCTCAGATGATTTGGCCCGCTGCTGTGCATTCCCACGTGCGATCCAAGGCAGCAGGATATCTCATAGGATTGCTCGAGTGTAATTCAATATTCTGAGTACACTGGTCAACAAGAAAACAACATTGTTTTCTGGCCTGGACTTTTGCAGCTGTTTTAGACTAATTTCAGGGTTCTGATTCCAAATCTGATCTCAGGTTTGCTCTATCACATCTCATTTTTAAATCCTTTATATTAAGTTCACTTGCTTGCTTGCTTGCGCGCTTACGACCGTGCAAATCTTTCGGTCGTTTTTTATCCCACTTCCCGTGATCCAATCGAGCTGACATTTTGCACACAGACTCGTTGTGCGTGACAATTTATTTTCGTGAAAATTTTTTCTCCAAAATGTAACGCTTTTTAGGAAAAAATTAATTAGATTTAATTACCAATTGCTTAATGGTGGCAGGCAATCGTCTGACCCATAGGTGGCAGCCATCTCAAGCCAGAGGACGAGAGGACTCTAGCCGCCACGCATATAAAGGATTTATAGTGAAAAACTTTGTTTTTACCGGTTAATTTTATGCTATCGGCATACCCCATTTTCGTTGATTTTACCCTTATGATTGCAAGTTGTTGCGAGTCAGTGACTGCTTTAGTGTTAAATAGGTGCTGTATTTTTAGGATAGTGTCTTTATAATATCATTTTATGTAGATGTCCACATTTATTTAATATTTTTCTTCTGCAGTTTTTATTGAAAATGCAATATTTGATATCTCAAAAACCTGATGTGATGGACAAAAACTGATGCCAGATTTGGAATCAGCACCCCCCAAAATTACCTTAAAACCGTTGGAATACCTTATGCCAGAAAGAAGTGTGTTGACCAGTGTTATAATCAGAGAATGTTTATGAGCCACTGCGTTGAGCGGTCATGTGTGCACCTCGAGTAAAAAAGAGCTGATCGTCTTTTTGGTTCTTTCGGTAAAGTCACGTAGAATGGAAATAATAAAATAAAAATATAAAAATAAAAACATAATAAAATAATTCTCACGACGTTTCAGCCACAACGCAAGCAGCCGTCCTCAGGTGAAGAACAGGTCTGTCGAGTAGACACCGTCTGAATGATCGCTCAGCGGGCTTTACCTGATAATACAATAATAATAATGAGTAATATTTAAAAACAACTTTTTTTAAAACACGCTTTAATGAAATGTACCCTACTAGTAATGGAAGAACTCCACGACTCCAGGAAGTGGTCCCGAAGCTTGCCACAACGCGCCCCTGTTAATGACTCATTGCTGAACCACGGGTCTCTATAGAGCCCAACGTGTAGTGTATAATGTATAGGGGCCGTCCATAAATGACGTCACGCGATTTTGGACGATTTTTGACCCCTCCTCCCCACCCCTCGTCACACGGCGTCACAAAAAGTCAGACCCCCCCCCGCCTCAAATATGACGTCACAAAGCTCTGCCCCCCCCCCCCCCAAAACCATATTTCCATTTTGAAAATAAAACATGCTTCAAATCGCTTTATTCTATTGTCATTGTAGTGCGTATTTAATGTGACGTTGCACTCTGATGTTGTAGGAGAAAACGTCTTAAAAATTTCGATTTAAAGCTTTCGTGACTGCAGGGATTCATCTTCTTGGTTCTTTCGGTAAAGTCACGTAGAAGGGAAATAATACAATAATAAAAAATAATAAAAATAAAACACAATAAAATAATTCTCACGACGTTTCGGCCACAGCGCAAGCAGCCGTCCTTATTTTATTTTTATTATTTTATTACTTCCTTTCTACGTGACTTTACCGAAAGAACCAAGAAGATTTCTTAAAAAGTCTATCTCTTTAAGTAGAACGTGTTGTCTACATTTATTTAGAGTTGTGCAATTTTTATGTGACGCCACATTTCTCAAACCCCCTCCCCTCGTCACACATCGTCACAAATGTCTGACCCCCCACCCCCCCCCCCCTAGGTGCGTGACGTCATTTATGGACGGCCCCTTGCCCCAGCAAGTCTGTTAAAGGGTAAACGATCTCAAAATAAAATAAGGTCGGGGCATGTAAGTACAGCTACTTTGTTTCATCAAACCTATGTATTTATTGACATACATTTTTTTTAGGATACAGGATTTTGGGTACACTCTGTTTATCGACTCGACTTGTGTGCGTTGTGTGTGCGTGTCGAGTAGGATACAGGATTTTGGGTACACTCTGTTTATCGACTCGACTTGTGTGCGTTGTGTGTGCGTGTCGAGTAGGATACAGGATTTTGGGTACACTCTGTTAATCGACTTGTGTGCGTTGTGTGTAGAGCATGATACAGGAGTTGGAGTACACTCTGTAAATATCCTGGAATTGTGTTCGTTGTGTACTTGTAGAGTCGGATACAGGCGTTGGGGTACACTCTGTTAATCGACTTGAATTGTGTGCGTTGCGTGTAAAGTAGAACACAGGAGTTGGGTACACTCTGTTAATCGACTTGAATTGTGTGCGTTGCGTGTAAAGTAGAACACAGGAGTTGGGGTACATTCTGTTAATCGACTTGACTTGTGTGCGTTGTGTGTAGAGCATGATACAGAAGTTGTGGTACACTCTGTTAATTGCCTTGACTTGTATGCGTTGTGTGTGCGTGTATAGTAGAACACAGGAGTTGGGGTACACTCTGTAAATATCCTGGAATTGTGTGCGTTGTGTGTGCGTGTAGGATAGGGTACAGGAGTTGGGGTACACTCTGTTAATCGACTTGTGTGCGTGTAGAGTAGAACACATGAGTTGGGGTACACTCTGCAAATCTCCTGGAATTGTGTTCCTTGTGTGCGTGTAGGATAGGGTACAGGAGTTGGGGTACACTCTGTTAATCAACTTGTGTGCGTGTAGAGTAGAACACATGAGTTGGGGTACACTCTGCAAATCTCCTGGAATTGTGTGCGTTGTGTGTATGTTTAGGATAGGGTACAGGAGTTGGGGTACACTCTGTAAATCGACTTGACTGGTGAACACACTACGGATGTATGAAAACGGGCTGGCACTAACCAACGTTGTGAGACGCCGCGGTTGACCTGGTTTTGACCTGCTGCCCGCAAACACGTTTCTGGACGGCGCAGATAAATTCCTGATAAAAATTGGTTTTCCAGGTGGCCTTTTAAGGTCTATTACACTGGTCAACAAAAAAAACCCATTGTTTTCTGGCCTGGACTTTTGCAGCTGTTTTAGACTAATTTCAGGGTGCCGATTCCAAATCTGATCTCAGATTTGCTCTATCACATCTCATTTATATGCTATCGGCATATACCCCATTTTCATTGATTTTACCCAAAATTAACTCTGTCACTTATGATTGCAAGTTTTTGCGAGTCAGTGACTGCTTTAGTGTTAAAATATGGTGCTGTATTTTTAGGATAGTGCGTTTATAATATCATTTTATGTAGATGTCCACATTTATTTAATCTTTTTCTTCTGCAGTTTTTATTGAAAATGCAATATTTGATATCTCAAAAACCTGACGTGATAGACAAAAACTGATGCCAGATTTGGAATCAGCACCCCAAAATTACCTTAAAATCGTTGGAATACCTTATGCCAGAAAGAAGTGTGTTGACCAGTGTTATAATCAGAGAATGTATATAAGCCACTGCGTTGAGCGGTCATGTGTGCACCTCGAGTAAAAAAGAGCTGATCGTATTCTTGGTTATTTCGGTAAAGTCGTCACGTAGAATGGAAATAATAAAATAATAAAAATAAAACATAATAAAATAATTCTCACGACGTTTCAGCCACAACGCAAGCAGCCGTCCTCAAAAACTGATGCCAGATTTGAAATCAGCACCCCAAAATTACCTTAAAACCGTTGGAATACCTTATGCCAGAAAGAAGTGTGTTGACCAGTGAATTATCCAAAGCCGTGCCAGTTTCCTGCACCGCTGTACCTACCCTTGTGCACAATTCCACCAGATGGCAGTGGAGAACCACTTGCAGCCACCCGAATTCGGACGCCGATTCCCGAGAAACGACCCTGAGTCGAACGAAACGCGGGCCAGTCAGGGAATTGGCAACAGGGCCTGGACATGTGGCAACGCTGCTAAAGTCATCATCTTCTTGGTTCTTTCGGTAAAATCACGTAGAAGGGAAGCAATAAAATAATAAAAATAAAACATAATAAAATAATTGTCACGACGTTTCGGCCACAACGCAAGCAGCCGACATCAGGTGAAGACCAGGTCTTACGCGACTTTACCGAAAGAACCAAGAAGATGAATCCCTGCAGTCACGAAAGCTTTAGATCGAAATTTAACCGCCACTACGGGGTGGGATTCCATAAAACTTTAAGATCCTTCAACAAGCTCCGTAATAAGAAGGCTCAGCTAATCGAGTCTCTCACCTTTCTGAAGAGATACCGCGACTCTAAGACCTGGTCTTCACCTGAGGACGGCTGCTTGCGTTGTGGCCGAAACGTCGTGAGAATTGTATTTTATTATGTTTTATTTGTATTATTTTATTATTTCCCTTCTACGTGTCTTTGCCGAAAGAACCAAGAAGATGAATCCCTGCAGTCACGAAAGCTTTAAATCAAAATTCATAATCCTCGAGGCAATTTTTGAGCGATCGTCGTCAGCCCAATGGCTCGCTCAGCATGCCCCACTGTGTCAAAATTAAAAAGCATTGCCCCAAATCTGAACGATTCTGGTTCAAGTTGCTTCCTAGTGGGCAACCAGGGTTGTCAACATCCAATCAAGCTCAAATCAAATACAGTAAAACCTTGGATTGCGAGCATAATTCGTTCCGTAAACGTGTTTGTAATCCAAAGCACTCGTATATCAGTTGTGATCACGTGACGCTCGGCAGACAAAGCGTATACACGTACTACTCGTATTGCAAGACCTCGCTCGTTTATCAAGTTAATATTTATTTTAAAAAATTGCTCGTCTTGCAAAACACTCACAGACTAAGTTACAACGCTCAAGCGGAGTTTAACACAATATCTGCACAATGACACCCTGTCATATTTGCACTATGTTACCCTATTTGCATTTTTGTAATTTTATATTGTATATTATAGCTATTGTATATTTTAGATTTTATTTTATTCAATTTTTACATACTTTAGCTCCTTAGTATTAGTTAGACTTGTACCTTTAGTATAGTTAGACTTGTAAACCACTTATTTAAGATTTAAGATTCCTATATGTTGAATGTATATGCACCTTCCGGCCAACGTAAATTCCTAGTCCGTGCGAACTTTCATGGCGAATAAAACCCATTCTGATTCTGATGTAGCGTATTCTTAGGTGTTTTCGGTAAAGTCACGTAGGTAAAACATAAAAAAATTTAAATAAAATAAAAATCACGACGTTTCGGAGTCAACACAAGCTTCCGTCTTCAGGTGGAACCGTCACAGCCACGACAGCTGTATCAAGTAAATGAGAGATTGCAAGAGCTACCACTCCGTATATATAATGGTTGGAGAACGGAGTGGTAGCTCCTGCAATCTCTCATTTACTTGATACAGCTGTCGTGGCTGTGACGGTTCCACCTGAAGACGGAAGCTTGTGTTGCCTCCGAAACGTCGTGATTTTTATTTTATTTTACTTTTTTAATGTTTTACCTACGTGACTTTACCGAAAAAAACTAAGACTATGAATCCTTGCAGTCACGAAAGCTTCAAATCTAGAATCTGATGTAGCTGCTCACCCCGACCTCTCAATGTTCTGATCGTGGCATTTGTCTTTGTGCTGTTCGCCTTTTGGCGTCCTCTGGTCTGACACTGTTTGAGACGAGCCTCTAGATCAGGGGGGGGGGGAACGTCCGGCCCGCGGGCCGTAGAAGGCCCGCAAAATCATTTGGTCTCTGGCCCTGCCAAGGCAACCGCAGGCGGGACTCGAAATTCAATAAATCTAGGAGCAAACCTGGAAAAGCAGTTGCGAGTAGCAGCAGCAACATCATCAATACCAGCTAACATCACATGCCTCGCCAGAGAGAAGCAGTTCCAGCCCATCGCATTAGGGGCGAGTTCATTAAATGTTCGACCAAATATAACAGGCAAATTTTTAAGTTGATAATTTTGTATGGCCCGCGAATGATGTTATAAATATCAAAATGGCCCTTGGCAGAAATAAGGTTCACCACTCCTGCACTCCACCCCCACAACTCACAATTGGTGATGCGGCAGTTGTGGAAAGATTGCCGAGATTCCCATACCTGGCCAGTGTGCTCATGACCGGCTCCCGTTTCACAGCAGAGGTCTCACTTCAAATCAGTCGAGCGCCATTATCTTTTCATCGGCTGCGTTAAGCTGTGTGGAATCTACCTGGTCTCTCGCTCCGCATGAAGCTCCAGGTCTTCTCGGCCACGGTAATTCCCTCCCTTCTCTACGCTTGCGAAACGTGCATCCCCCTAATGGGACATCTTCGCCAGTTAGAAACATTTAGGCTGGCCTGCTAACGATCCATCCTGGGTTTAACTATGTATGTGTGTGTGCGTCTAAGTCGATGTGTTTCCATGTGTGTGGGTCAATGTCTGTGTGTAAGTCCATGTGTGTGTCTGCCTTTTTCGCCCGAGCAACGCCGGGTACTTACCGCTAGTGATGTCATATAAATATCTAAATGGCCCATGGCAGAAAAAAGGTTCCCCACTCCTGCCATAAAGAAAGCTGTCTCTGGTGTGGACCAACCAGTTTCAAAGGCAATGCATCATATACTACCAGAGCATGGTTTTTGTGTGTTTTGTTTGCATGTACACCACACGTACATGTGGTTAATGCAGACATGATTGCTTGCAAAAGGTTTCCGTTTGGTGACTTAACATCCTAACACCTCCTGTTTTATTGCCAGAAAGGGTAAAACCAATTCTTATATTAGACCAATCCTTGTTGGCAAGGCCGTAATCATAATATTTGGGGGACACACATCCCCCCCAATATTCAAATATGACCAAAATGTCCCCCCCCCCCAATATATTGCTATAAAATAGATTTCTGTTTTCAATGATTGTGGTTATGGTTGTACTTTATTAATCCCTAATCTCTGCCATCACATACAATGAAACAAGAAAAGGTAAAAAATAAAAAACAGAGAAATGTAATACAATACACTATTAGACATTATTGTAAATAAGTATAACCAGTAAAAACAAAGTTTTTCACTATAAATCCTTTATATGCGTGGCGGCTAGAGTCCTCTCGTCCTCTGGCTTGAGATGGCTGCCACCTATGGGTCAGATGATTGCATTGCACCATTAAGAAATTGGTAATTAAATATAATATTTTTGTCCTAAAAAGTGTAAAATTTTGGGGGAAAAAATTCACGAACATTAATTGTCACGCACAACGAGTCTGTGTGAAAAATGTCAGCTCGATTGGATCACGGGAAGTGGGTTAAAAAACGACCGAAAGATTTGCACGGTCCTAAGCAAGCAAGCGAACTTAATATAAAGGATTTAAAAATACGTAAAAAGTCCATCCTATGTCTTCTTGGTTCTTTCGGTAAAGTCACGTAGACAGACCTGTTCTCCACCTGAAGACGGCTGCTTGCGTTGTGGCCGAAACGTCGTGAGAATTGTATTTTATTATGTTTTATTTTAATTATTTTATTATTTTCCTTCTACGTGACAATACCGAAAGAACCAAGAAGATGATTCCCTGCAGTCACGAAAGCTTTAAATCGAAATCCATCCTATGTGTTAGTGAATTTTTCAATATTTTAGGCAGGAAATGTCAGAAAATTATTTTCAAATTTAGATTTTTTTTCCTGGAAGATTTGCCCCCCCCCCCAATGTTGACCCCATGGCTACGGCCTTGCTTGCGGGGCGTACTTGCACTATTCATCAAGGCCTGCATTGCAATTGGTTAAAGCGAACTCTTTCACTCAATTCTATAAACTATTGAACTTTTCACATTTCTTTTTATTTGACCAGGTAAGGCCCACTGAGCTAGGTAGCTCTTTTTCAGAAGCGACCACCTGGCAATCACAAATGATAGCTCCACAAAGTGGCTTGTCTTGTGGAAATGTACAGCAGCTGCCAAATACTCTGAACGTGTTGTGATGTCTTTTACACCATTGGAACCTCATTTGGCAGTAAAAAATATGATAATTGGTTTTCTACCCTTCTATCTGGCAACAAAACTGACACCTTTTTATACAAGGAGTCATGTTTGCATAGACCACAATACCTGCAGTCATAATGCAAACAAAAAACATAACTCTGATAATGTATGCAAAAAGGCGCCATCTGGTCCAACCCATATGAGACGAGGCTCTAAGGAAAGTTGTCTCGGGTGTGGACCAATCAACTTCAAGGACAGTGCATACATTATCAGAGTTATGTTTTTTGTTTGCATTATGACTGCAGGTATTGTGGTCTATGCAAACACGACTCCTTGTAAAAAAAGGTGTCAGTTTTGTTGCCAAATAGAAGGGTAAAAAAACAATTATCGTGTTGTGATGTCGTTGATTCTAAATGTGAAGGGGAAAAAAAACGGAGGAACAGGAGAAAAACCCACGCGACCACGGGCAGAGAGACACCGCAAACTCTAAATATAGAGCAGCAGGCCTCAGGGTCGAGATCGAACCCACGACCTCCAGGCGAGAGAGTTAATGATACGGCCCTGGTGGGTGAGTGAGTGCCTGGGTGAGTGAGTGAGTGGGTGGCTGGGTGGGTGAGTGGGTGGGTGAGTGGGTGGCTGGGTGAGTGAGTGGCTGGGTGGGTGAGTGGGTGGCTGGGTGAGTAAGTGGGTGGCTGGGTGAGTGAGTGGCTGGGTGAGTGAGTGAGTGGGTGAGTGAGTGGGTGGGTGGGTGAGTGAGTGAGTGGGTGGCTGGGAGAATGGGTGAGTGAGTGAGTGGCTGGGTGGGTGAGTGGGTGGGTGAGTGAGTGGGTGGCTGGGTGAGTGAGTGAGTGGGTGGGTGAGTGGCTGGGTGGGTGAGTGGGTGGGTGAGTGAGTGGGTGGCTGGGTGAGTGAATGAGTGGGTGGCTGAGTGGGTGGGTGGCTGGTAGAATGGGTGAGTGGGTGGCTGGGTGAGTGGGTGGCTGGCAGAATGGGTGGCTGAGTGAGTGAGTGGGTGGCTGGGTGAGTGAGTGAGTGGGTGAGTGGCTGAGTGAGTGAGTGGGTGAGTGGCTGAGTGAGTGAGTGGGTGGCTGGGTGAGTGGGTGGCTGGGTGAGTGGGTGAGTGGGTGGCTGGGTGAGTGGGTGAGTGGGTGGCTGGGTGAGTGAGTGAGTGGGTGGCCGCTGCCGGGCCCCCTCGTGGTGACCCGCGCGTGGCCTCCAGGCTGCCCGCGCCGTGCGCTCCGAAACCGCGCGGCACGGATGAGAAGAAGACGAAGGATGGGGGGGGGGGGAGAAAAATGCAACGTTGCAAGCGTGAAAAATACCAATGGACGTTTATTATGACATTGTTTTAAATATTTGCATTCGATAACAAAATCCAAAAGAGAGAGAGAGAGGACGGTGGGGGTGGGTGGGTGGGGGGGGTAGTGCCCCCGCAGTTTCACCCTCCGGCACCGCTACCGCTGGGCGCCAGCTATGGCACCGGTCCCAGCTGCAGCAGCAGCATCAGCAGCAAGCAGCAGCATCAGCAGCAAGCAGCAGCATCAGCAGCAAACAGCAGCAGCAGCAAACAGCAGCAGCAGCTGCAGGAGCAGCAACAGCCGAAGCAGCTGCAGCAGCTGCAGCAAACAGCAGCAGCAGCAGCTGCAAGCAGCAGCAGCAAACAGCAGCAGCAGCTGCAAGCAGCAGCAGCAAACAGCAGCAGCAGCAGCAAACAGCAGCAGCAGCAGCAAACAGCAGCAGCAGCAAACAGCAGCTGCAGCAGCAACAGCAGCAGCAGCAAACAGCAGCAGCTGCAAGCAGCATCAGCAAACAGCAGCAGCAGCTGCAAACAGCAGCAGCAGCAGCAAACAGCAGCAGCAGCAAACAGCAGCTGCAGCAGCAACAGCAGCAGCTGCAAGCAGCAGCAGCTGCAAGCAGCAGCAGCAAACAGCAGCTGCAGCAGCAGCAGCAGCAGCTGCAAGCAGCAGCAGCAGCAAACAGCAGCAGCAGCTGCAAGCAGCAGCAGCAAACAGCAGCTGCAGCAGCAGCTGCAAGCAGCAGCAGCAGCAAACAGCAGCAGCAGCTGCAAGCAGCAGCAGCAAACAGCAGCAGCAGCTGCAAGCAGCAGCAGCAGCAAACAGCAGCTGCAGCAGCAACAGCAGCAGCAAACAGCAGCAGCAGCAGCAAACAGCAGCAGCAGCAGCAGCTGCAGCAGCAACAGCAGCAGCAGCTGCTGCAGCTGCAGCTGCAGCATTGTGGACGCACGTGACCAGCAGCAGAGCAGCTGGGGGTTGAGGTGAACGTGCACACGGAGCGTGCAAAGCAGTGAGACGTTTTGGATTACAGCTGTCTAGTGGGCGTGTCCCTGGCTCTAGTGGGCGTCTCCCTGGCTCTAGTGGGCGTCTCCCTGGCTCTAGTGGGCGTCTCCCTGGCTCTAGTGGGCGTCTCCCTGGCTCTAGTGGGCGTCTCCCTGGCTCTAGTGGGCGTCTCCCTGGCTCTAGTGGGCGTCTCCCTGGCTCTAGTGGGCGTGTCTCTGTGTCTAGTGGGCGTGTCTCTGGCTCTAGTGGGCGTCTCCCTGGCTCTAGTGGGCGTGTCTCTGTGTCTAGTGGGCGTGTCTCTGGCTCTAGTGGGCGTCTCCCTGGCTCTAGTGGGCGTGTCTCTGTGTTTAGTGGGCGTGTCTCTGTGTCTAGTAGGCGTCTCCCTGGCTCTAGTGGGCGTGTCTCTGTGTCTAGTGGGCGTGTCTCTGTGTCTAGTGGGCGTGTCTCTGGCTCTAGTGGGCGTCTCCCTGGCTCTAGTGGGCGTGTCTCTGTGTCTAGTGGGCGTGTCTCTGGCTCTAGTGGGCGTCTCCCTGGCTCTAGTGGGCGTGTCTCTGTGTCTAGTGGGCGTGTCTCTGTGTCTAGTGGGCGTGTCTCTGTGTCTAGTGGGCGTGTCTCTGGCTCTAGTGGGCGTCTCCCTGGCTCTAGTGGGCGTGTCTCTGTGTCTAGTGGGCGTGTCTCTGTGTCTAGTGGGCGTGTCTCTGGCTCTAGCCAATGGGGCTCTAGTCCAGCAGAGGCAGCTTGAAGCGTCACGGCAGGCCATGCGGTGACGTTTGTACACTTGGTGGCGATTACTTCTTTGGCTCCCCTCATTAACAACATGAACACGGCGTGCTGGAGATGGCGTCTCCGTGTTTTCTACGCAAGGACCGCAATTCTTACGTTCCAGAAACCGGCAGCCCCCCCCACCCCTGCCCCCCATTTCACGTGTAAAAATACTACAAAAAAACCCTCTTTAGTTTCTTTGATTTCCCCCCAGCTCTGCTCGATGTAGATATAACAAAAATAGAGTCGGCATCCCGCCGTTGCCGTGCTGTCTGGTGTGAACGTCCCGGCCCCCGAAGGCCTCGCGTCCCCACCGAGGGGCCACCACGTGCCACCACGTGCCACCACCTGCCACCACGTGCCACCACGTGCCACCACGTGCCCACCATGTGCCCACCACGTGCCACCACGTGCCACCAGTAGCTGCGTCTCTCGCGGAACCCGCTCGCTCGCTCGCTCGCATCGCGTTGCCCGCCTGGCAGAGGTCGCAAACGGGTTTTGATTCCTTACCCGTACCCGGCCGCACCAGAGTCGCAATCGGGTACCCGTACCCGCACCCGATACCCGGCTACCCGTACCCGGCCAGGTATCGGGTAGGGTACGAGTACCCGATTGCGACCTCTGGGATGAAGCCATGTTGCAGGCGCGGGTGGGTTGATTCTAGGAAACTTGAATTGTGAGAAGAGACAAGACGTTGGGAAATGAGTGACAAACGGTGACTCACCAGTGACTCACGGCATACCCGTACCCGGCCGCACCAGGGTCGCAAACGGGTACCCGGGTATCGGGTAGGGTACGGGTATCGGGTAGGGTACGGGTATCGGGTACCCGGTTGCGACCTCTGCCGCCTGGCTCCCAGCGAACCGGGGAATGGGACACTGCAGCAAGCTGCCGTTGAGAGTGAAGCGGTTTTTGTTGTTGTTGTTGTAGTAATAATAGGTGTTTACCCTTTCAACTGGTAGAAAAACTGATACGTTTATACAAGGCATCATGTTTGCAATAACCACGACACAAGCAGTCAAAATGCAAACAAAAAGAAACAACTCTGATGATGATAATGATGATATGCACTGTCCTTGAAGTTGTTTGGTCCACACCCGAGACAGCTTTCCTTAGAGCCTAGTCTCACATGGTGTTGGACCAGATGACGCCAAAAGGCGTACAACTCAAAGACAGTGCACTATCAGAGTATTGAGAGCTCGGGGTGAAGCATTTACACTATGAGACATCTCCTTTACCAGTGGCAAAATATAGTAGTAGGTTTTTACGCTTTCAACTGGTACAAAAACTGACACCTTTATACAAGGCATCATGTTTGCAATAACCACAACACAAGCAGTCAAAATGCAAACAAAAAGGAGGTCTCGTAGTGTTGTTGTTGTTTGCTAGGCTACTGCGGAGGATTGTGGCCGTGCCATCGCTGCACTCGGTTTGTTCTGGCTCGCGTCGATTGTTGGCTGGCCCCCCGCCCCTCCGCGCTGCCAGCTGAGAGTGTTTGTCTGCAATGAATCTTCACGCGGTGACGATGCCAAGTGGGACACGGAGGTCCCTTCCTGAAAGAGAGCTACGTAGATTTCGATTTAAAGCTTCTTTCGTGACTGCGGGCATTCATCTTCTTGGTTCTTTCGGTAAAGTCGCGTAGAAGGGAAACAATAAAATAATAAAAATAAAACATTATAAAATATTTATTATAAAAAAGTTATGATATAATAATCAGAGGTGTGGACTCGAGTCATGTGACTTGGACTCGAGTCAGACTCGAGTCATGCATTTGATGACTTCAGACTCAACTTGGACTTGCATAACAATGACTTTGTCCCACCTCTGAGGTGTGGACTCGAGTCATGTGACTTGGACTCGAGTCAGACTCGAGTCATGAATTTGATGACTTCAGACTCGACTTGGACTTGCATAACAAGGACTTTGTCCCACCTCTGAGGTGTGGACTCGAGTCATGTGACTTGGACTCGAGTCAGACTCGAGTCATGAATTTGATGACTTCAGACTCGACTTGGACTTGCATAACAATGACTTTGTCCCACCTCTGAGGTGTGGACTCGAGTCATGTGACTTGGACTCGAGTCAGACTCGAGTCATGAATTTGATGACTTCAGACTCGACTTGGACTTGCATAACAATGACTTTGTCCCACCTCTGAAAATAATTATTTTTTTGTGTGTTTTTTATTATTTTATTATTTCCCTTCTACGTGACTTTATCGAAAGAACCAGGAAGAGAGCTACGTAGCTCAGTGTGCACCTGCCTGGTAACAACTAAAACATCTTAGTTTAGTCTCACACTTGCACCTGAGACTGCCCCCCACCCCCCCCCACACGCCCCCATCTCGGTAAACGTGGCAACGTTTGTCCAAATTTCCCGGGCGGGGGGAGGGGGGCGGGGAGGGGGCACGTGGTTGACCCTGCAACGCTTTCCACGTTTGCCGGGACTGCGTCTCAGACTTGAGCAACGTTGCCCAGTTCAATGAAATCGGCTCGGCTTGCGTGGACGTCCCAGCAATCCCGGCGAACCAGGTGAACCTGGTGAACCTGGTGAACCTGGTGAACCTGGTGAACCTGGTGAACCTGGTGAACCAGGTGAACCAGGCGAACCGGGTGAACCGGGTGAACCAGGCGAATCAGGTGAACCGGGTGAACCAGGCGAACCAGGCGAACCGGGTGAACCAGGCGAACCAGGCGAACCGGGTGAACCAGGTGAACCAGGCGAACCGGGTGAACCAGGTGAACCAGGCGAACCAGGCGAACCAGGTGAACCGGGTGAACCCGGTGAACCTGGCGAACCAGGTGAACCCGGTGAACCAGGCGAACCAGGCGAACCGGGTGAACCAGGCGAACCGGGTGAACCAGGCGAACCAGGCGAACCAGGCGAACCAGGTGAAGCCGGTGAACCAGGTGAACCAGGTGAAGCAGGCGAACCAGGCGAACCAGGTGAACCAGGTGAACCGGGCGAACCAGGTGAACCAGGTGAACCAGGCGAACCAGGCGAACCAGGTGAACCCGGTGAACCAGGTGAACCAGGTGAACCCGGTGAACCAGGCGAACCCGGTGAACCAGGCGAACCCGGTGAACCAGGCGAACCCGGTGAACCAGGTGAACCAGGTGAACCAGGTGAACCTGGTGAACCAGGTGAACCAGGTGAACCAGGCGAACCCGGTGAACCAGGCGAACCCGGTGAACCAGGTGAACCAGGCGAACCCGGTGAACCGGGTGAACCCGGTGAACCAGGCGAACCAGGCGAACCTGGTGAACCGGGCGAACCAGGCGAACCGGGTGAACCGGGTGAACCGGGCGAACCGGGTGAACCGGGTGAACCGGGCGAACCAGGCGAACCAGGTGAACCAGGCGAACCGGGTGAACCGGGCGAACCAGGCGAACCAGGTGAACCAGGTGAACCGGGCGAACCGGGCGAACCCGGTGAACCAGGTGAACCAGGCGAACCAGGCGAACCAGGTGAACCCGGTGAACCAGGTGAACCAGATGAACCAGGTGAACCAGGCGAACCGGGTGAACCCGGTGAACCAGGTGAACCAGGCGAACCGGGTGAACCAGATGAACCAGGCGAACCAGGTGAACCAGGCGAACCAGGTGAACCAGGCGAACCTGGTGAACCAGGTGAACCGGGTGAACCAGGTGAACCCGGTGAACCAGGTGAACCCGGTGAACCAGGTGAACCCGACATGCGCTCAAGCGTCCCGAGCCCTCGGCGAGAACCCGACGGTCACGCGCCGCGTGCCACGTGACGGTCACGCGCCGCGTGCCACGTGACGGTCACGTGCCACGTGACACGTGACGACACAATCGAAGCCCCTCCCCCCACCCCCTCCCCTCCCCCCCCCCCATGCTTACCGACTACTCTACGTCACACGCTACAACAACCCGGTAACGAAGAGAACTACCCTCACTAACTAACGACGAGAGAACGCAAAAAAACGTGAACGCACCCTTACAAGTATAAGATTAGCAATGAGCCGCAATACGGATGGATACAAGGTGGGGAGGGGGAGGGAGAGTGGGTACATAACCAACGGTGGTGGTGGTGGTGGTGGACGGACCGCAGCCTCTGAACGGGGCGATGATGGGAGAAGGGTGAGTGAGTCCAGCTCGGAGAGGAGGAGGAGGTGGTGGAGGTGGAGGGAGTGAGGAGGAGGGAGGGAGGGAGGTAGGAGACACCTCGAGCGGAGAAACACAACAGACACACTATGAGACGTCTCCTTTACCAGTGGCAAAATATAGTAATAGGTTTTTACCCTTTCAACTGGTACAAAAACTGACACCTTTATACAAGGCGTCATGTTTGCAATAACCACAACGCAAGCAGTCAAAATGCAAACAAAAAGAAACAACTCTAAATTTCGATCTAAAGCTTTCGTGACTGCAGGGATTCATCTTCTTGGTCCTTTCTGTTCTTTCGGTAAAGTCACGTGACTTTACCGAAAGAACCAAGAAGGAGAAACAACTCTGATGGTGATATGCACTGTCCTTGAAGTTGATTGGTCCACACCCGAGACAGCTTTTCTTAGAGCCTAGTCTCCATTGGTGTTGGACCAGACGACGCCAAAAGGCGCACAACTCAAAGACAATGCTCCATCAGAGTATGAGAGTTCGGGGTAAGCATTTACACCATTGGAACCTCATTTGCCAGTAAAAAAGAAAATATATATGATAATTGTTTTTTAACCCTTTTTATCTGGCAAATAAACTGACACCTTTTTTTACAAGGAGTCATGTTTGCATTGACCACAAAATCTGCAGTCGGAATGCAAACAAAAAACATAACTCTGATAATGTATACACTGTCCTTGAAATTGATTGGTCCACACCCGAGACAGCTTTTCTTAGAGCCTAGTCTCACATGGGTTGGACCAGATGACGCCAAAAGGCGCACAACTCAAAGACAATGCACCATCAGAGTATGAGAGCTCGGGGTAAGCATTTACACCAATCAACCAGTTGAAAGGGTAAAAACCTATTACTACACCACAGACCCGCTCCCATCCCATTACCCACGCTTCCCATCGCCCTCAACAATGCACCCAACCCTGAACCTCCGGGTGCCCCCGTGCAGAATTCCTAGGGGATTGATCTTCCTTTGACGCAAACGCCAAAGGGCTTGCATGGGGGGGGTGGCGGGGGGTGCTTGCTGAACTATGGCGGGCGGGCGGGGGCACTGAACGAGTAGCGGAGCGTTTGCGTAAAAAGACGATCGGACGAACGGCAGACGCTGCGAGACCCAGGCGGGAAGATGGGACGCGCCTTTGAGCGTCAGCGACGCGGTGCGAGGTGCGGAGCGAGCCTGACCCTCCAATAACCCTCCAGCCCCAACGCTGCCGCCTCCCGTTCCATTGAAGTCACGGTCACGGTTCGGGATTTAGTTTCTCGTTGGGTTAGGTCGCACTGGTTGGCGAGATGTTAATCACCTCGCCTGGTGCGCAGGAGGTTCGTGGGTTTTACCCTCAACGTTTAGAATCGCCGTCACGCGTTTAGAGTGTCTGGCAGCTGCTGTAAATTTCCACGCGATGAGGGAACAAGCCACTTTGTTGAGATGCCATTGGTGGCCGGCTCACTTCTGTTGAAAAAAAGCCACGTGGCCTTACACATGGTGAAATAAAATTGTAAAAGATAGTGAGTGGCAAAAGTCGAGCCTTGCCGATGCTAAGCCGTGGTCAAATGCGTCGCAGAGCCCTGATATAACAACATAAAAGATTTTGCAAGAGCTGACGGTATTTAGCATTTGGTGATCGAAAGATATTTTCTGATATCTTTCGAGCAAAAATTGATTCACGCGAGCGGTCAGATTTCTTCTTTTTGTCGACAGCTCACGACGCCGGGTGCAATATCTCCGGAGGAGCGCCGTTCGAACAGAATAATTTTGTACTCTTAGTTTTTCGGTAAAGTCACGTAGGTAAAAAATGAAATTAAAATTTTAATAAAAATTTTAATTTTATTTTGTTATGAAATAAAAAAATGAAATTTAATTTTATGAAATTAAAAAATGAAATTAAAATTAAAATTTCATTTTTTTACCTACGTGACTTTACCGAAAAAACTAAGAATATGAATCCTTGCAGTCACGAAATCTTCACATCTAGAATCATTTTGCGCAGGCTTCGAGCGTTTATTGTTTATTATTTATTTATTCCGCTGAAAACCCCAAACCGTGACGGACTCCATCTGATTTGCTCTGTCGCCGAGATGATGGAAGGGGCTGTGGGTACATTTTTTAAAATACACATTGCACCCACCAAGTGATCTCAACCCCCTTGGGCAGAAACTAACGATGAACCCTGGCTCTTTCGAAAAGTTGGGTGTCACCGCGGGGGGCACCGTGCCCCCCCCACCCCCTCCACCCCCCCCCCCCCCTCTGCACACCCCCTCGCGATGTGGAACACCACCGCCAGTGGTGCTAATAGCTCCTCACCCCCTCCCTGCCCGTACCACCATCATCACCATCATCATCACCATCAATATCATTATTGACATTATTACTTAAAGGGCATGTGAATCTCTCGTACTGGGAGGGGGTGGTGGTGGGTGGGGGGGGGGGGCGATGGGGTCCCGGGGGGCTCACTGAGCCCCCCCGGAGCGCTGCACTCGGTTGAGCGAGAGTTTGAAGTCGTGAGGCCGAACCTTCATCTCGGCAAAGTCCACGGAATGCTCATGGCCCTTCCAGTGGTACCAGTTCACACCCTGAGACACGCACACACACACACGCACACACACACGTACGCACACACACGTACAGACGTATACACACACACGCACACACACACACGTATACACACACACGCACGCACACACACGCACACACACACACACGTATACATACACACGCACGCACACACGTACACACGTATACACACACACACACGCGCACACACACACGTATACACGCACACACGCACGTACACACGCATAAACACACACGCACACACACGCACACACGTATACACACACACACGCGCACGCGCGCACACACGCACGCACACACACACGCACACACAAGCACACACGTATACACACACGCACGCACACACACACGCACACACACGTACACACACACACGCACGCACACACACGCACGCACACACACACACGCACGCACACACACACACATACACGCACGCACACACACGCACACACACGCACGCACATACACGCACGCACATACACGCGCACATGCGTGCACACACACACGCGCGCACACACGTACACACGCACACACGCACACACACGCGCACACACACGCGCACACACGCACGCACACACATACGTGCACACACACAAATACACACGTGAGTGACCGTATCTGCCTGCTGCCATACAAAGACAAAGATCCCCCGTGTAGCCTGTAACAGACTGTTGGGCCAGGTGCCATTAGCGAGCACCTATGAAGGCCGGCACTGCACACGAGGGGCTGGGTGGCCAGCACCACGCCCGGCCGCCTTTGTCTCCCTCGTCGCGATGTTTACACACCGCACCAGGTACTCATTTGCGGCTGAGTCGACCTAGCCGAGCCCCCTGAACCGATTTATATAATCGCCACTGGAGTTGGCCGTGAGCGGGAATCGAACTCGAGTCGCCGGGTTCGTAGCGCTAACCGCTGCACCACTGCTCCCCACCATACAGACAAAGGCAAAGATCCCCCGTGTAGCCTTAACAGACTGTCGGGGCAAGTGCTGTTAGCGAGCAGCACCTATGAAGGCCGGCACGGCACACGAGGGGGTGGGTGGCCAACACCGCGCCCGGCCGCCTTTGTCTCCCCAGTGGCGATGTTTACTCCACACCGCACCAGGTACTCATTTGAGGCTGAGTCAACCTGCGGCGTTCGTGGTGTGGTGGCGGTGTGGTTATGGCGTGGCGGTGAGGTGTGTTGTGATGGTGTTGGGGTGGTGATGGTGGTGACATTGTGGTGTGGTGTCAGGGTGTGTTGGTGGTGTTGGGGTGTGGTGGTGAGGTGTGTTGATGGTGTTGGAGCGTGGTGGTGAGGGGTGTTGATGGTGTTGGGGTGTGGTGGTGAGGTGTGTTGATGGTGTTGGGGTGTGGTGTCAGGGTGTATTGATGGTGTTGGGGTGTGGTGATGGTGATGGTGATGACATTGGGGTGTGGTATCAGGGTGTTGTGATGGTGTTGGGGTGTGGTGGTGAGGTGTGTTGATGGTGTTGGGGGTGGTGGTGATGATGGTGGTGACATTGGGACCTGAGTTCAATTCCCGCTCGTGGCCATCGCCAGTGACGCTTATCTGAACCGGTCCTGGACCTCCCCTAGGTCGACTCAGCCTTAAACGGGTACTGTACCCGGTGCGGTGTGTAAACATCGCCACCGGGGAGACAAAGGCGGCCGGGCGTGGTGCTGGCCACCCACTCCCTCGTGTGCCGTGCCGGCCTTCATAGGTGCTCGCTAACAGCACTTGCCCCTACAGTCTGTTGAGGCTACACGGGGGATCTTCGTTTTTGTCTTGCTGGAGGTGCGGTGGTGATGTGGTGGTGGCAGTGTGGTGGTGGTGGCCTTATGGTGGTGCTGTGGCGGCGGTAGTATTGGTGTGATGGCAGTGGTGGTGGCGGTGTGGTTGGAGGTGGTGGTGGTGGTGTCGGTGGCGGCGGTCGTAGTGGCGGTGTGGTGGCGGTTGTGGTGGTGGCGGTTGTGGTGGTGGCGGTTGTGGTGATAGTGGCGGTTGTGGTGGTAGTGGTGGTTGTGGTGGTAGTGACGGTATGGTGAGCTCGTGGTGGCGGTGGTGGCGGTTGTGGTGGTGGTGATGGTGGTGGTGGCGGTGTAGTTGTGCTGGTCGTGGTGGCGGTATGGTGAGCTCGTGGTGGCGTGGTGTGGCGGGCACCTGGCTGTGACTGTTGTCACCGTAGCGGCCGTTGAGGTTGGCGCGGTGGCAATTCTTGTACCACCAGGCGCCCTTGTAGGAGACGGCGCAGTTGGTGATGGCGATGTCGTTGTCGCGGTCGTGCGTAGAGAAGGGGCGGCCCTGGTGGTACGTCATGGAGTCGCCTGGCCGGGGGGGGACACGTGGGTCAGGGCACAGTCACGTGGGTCAGGGCACAGACACGTGGGTCAGGGCACAGACACGTGGGGGGGAGGGGGGGGCACAGACACGTGGGTCAGGGCACAGACACGGGGGTCAGGGCACAGACACGTGGGTCAGGGCACAGACACGTGGGTCAGGGCACAAACACGTGGGTCAGGGCACAGACACGTGGGTCAGGGCACAGACACGTGGGTCAGGGGGGCACAGACACGGGGGTCAGGGCACAGTCACGTGGGTCAGGGCACAGACACGTGGGTCAGGGCACAGACACGTGGGTCAGGGCACAGACACGTGGGTCAGGGGGGCACAGACACGGGGGTCAGGGCACAGTCACGTGGGTCAGGGCACAGACACATGGGTCAGGGCACAGACACGAGGGTCAGGGCACACACACGTGGGTCAGGAAGGCACAGACACGTGGGTCAGAGCACAGACACATGGGTCAGAGCACAGTCACGTGGGTCAGGGCACAGTCACGTGGGTCAGGGCACAGACACGGGGGTCAGGGCACAGACACGGGGGTCAGAGCACAGACACGGGGGTCAGGGCACAGTCACGTGGGTCAGGGCACAGACACGGGGGTCAGGGCACAGACACGGGGGTCAGGGCACAGACACGGGGGTCAGGGCACAGACACGGGGGTCAGAGCACAGACACGGGGGTCAGAGCACAGACACGTGGGTCAGAGCACAGACACGTGGGTCAGGGGGGCACAGACACGGGGGTCAGGGCACAGACACGTGGGTCAGGGCACAGACACGGGGGTCAGGGGGGCACAGACACGTGGGTCAGGGCACAGACACGGGGGTCAGGGCACAGACACGTGGGTCAGGGCACAGACACGTGGGTCAGGGGGCACAGACACGGGGGTCAGGGGGGGTCACAGACACGTGGGTCAGGGCACAGACACGTGGGTCAGGGGGGCACAGACACGTGGGTCAGGGCACAGACACGTGGGTCAGGGGGGCACAGACACGTGGGTCAGGGCACAGACACGTGGGTCAGGGCACAGACACGTGGGTCAGGGCACAGACACGTGGGTCAGGGCACAGACACGTGGGTGAGGGGGGCACAGACACGTGGGTCAGGGCACAGACACGTGGGTCAGGGGGGCACAGACACGTGGGTCAGGGCACAGACACGTGGGTCAGGGGGGGTCACAGACACGTGGGTCAGGGCACAGACACGTGGGTCAGGGCACAGACACGGGGGTCAGGGCACAGACACGTGGGTCAGGGCACAGACACGTGGGTCAGGGGGGCACAGACACGTGGGTCAGGGCACAGACACGTGGGTCAGGGGGGGTCACAGACACGTGGGTCAGGGCACAGACACGTGGGTCAGGGCACAGACACGGGGGTCAGGGCACAGACACGGGGGTCAGGGCACAGACACGTGGGTCAGGGGGCACAGACACGTGGGTCAGGGCACAGTCACGGGGGTCAGGGCACAGACACGGGGGTCAGGGCACAGACACGTGGGTCAGGGGGGCACAGACACGTGGGTCAGGGCACAGACACGTGGGTCAGGGCACAGACACGTGGGTCAGGGCACAGACACGTGGGTCAGGGCACAGACACGTGGGGGGGAGGGGGGGGCACAGACACGTGGGTCAGGGCACAGACACGGGGGTCAAGGCACAGACACGTGGGTCAGGGCACAGACACGTGGGTCAGGGGGGCACAGACACGTGGGTCAGGGCACAGACACGTGGGTCAGGGGGGGCACAGACACGTGGGTCAGGGCACAGACACGTGGGTCAGGGGGCACAGACACGTGGGTCAGGGCACAGACACGTGGGTCAGGGGGGGTCACAGACACGTGGGTCAGGGCACAGACACGTGGGTCAGGGCACAGACACGTGGGTCAGGGCACAGACACGTGGATCAGGGGGGCACAGACACGGGGGTCAGGGCACAGACACGGGGGTCAGGGCACAGACACGTGGGTCAGGGGGGGTCACAGACACGTGGGTCAGGGCACAGACACGTGGGTCAGGGCACAGACACGTGGGTCAGGGCACAGACACGTGGATCAGGGGGGCACAGACACGTGGGTCAGGGCACAGTCACGGGGGTCAGGGCACAGACACGTGGGTCAGGGGGGCACAGACACGGGGGTCAGGGCACAGACACGGGGGTCAGGGGGGCACAGACACGGGGGTCAGGGCACAGACACGTGGGTCAGGGGGGCACAGACACGGGGGTCAGGGCACAGACACGTGGGTCAGGGGGGCAGTCACGGGGGTCAGGGCACAGACACGTGGGTCAGGGGGGCACAGACACGGGGGTCAGGGCACAGACACGTGGGTCAGGGGGGCACAGACACGTGGGTCAGGGCACAGACACGTGGGTCAGGGCACAGACACGTGGGTCAGGGGGGCACAGACACGTGGGTCAGGGCACAGTCACGGGGGTCAGGGCACAGACACGTGGGTCAGGGGGGCACAGACACGGGGGTCAGGGCACAGACACGGGGGTCAGGGCACAGACACGTGGGTCAGGGCACAGACACGTGGGTCAGGGGGGCACAGACACGTGGGTCAGGGCACAGACACGTGGGTCAGGGGGGCACAGACACGTGGGTCAGGGCACAGACACGTGGGTCAGGGGGGCACAGACGCGGCGGGAGGGGGGGGGGGCGCTGTAGTGCACAGCGGCCGCGGGGCCTGCTCACCGGCGGTGCCGGCGTACTGCCCCACGCGGATCTTGTAGAGGCCTCCCGGCTCGCCCACCGAGAAGCTGTCGTAGGTGGCGAACACGGACTCGGCGCCGCTGCGCAGGTCCACACGCAGCTCGTAGCGCCCCTGGGACGTCAGCGCGTGCACGTCGCGCAGCCCTGGGGGCACGCACGGGGGAGGAGGAGGAGGGGGGAGGAGGAGGAGGAGGGAGAGGGTCACTCACCACCCAGTCCACACGTCACTCCCCTCTCCCCATCCACACGTTCTGTCCATCCCCCCCTCCCCCTCGTTACACTCCTTGCTCCACCACTCCACCCCCCACTCCACCCCCCACTCCACCACCCACTCCACCCCCCACTCCACCTCCACTCCACCCCCCACTACACCCCCCACTCCATCCCCCACTCCACCACCCACTCCACCCCCCACTACACCCCCCACTCCACCTCCACTCCACCCCCCCCACCCCCCACTCCACCCCCCACTCCACCCCCACTCCACCCCCCACTCCACCCCCACTCCACTCCCCCCCACCCCCCACTCCACCCCCCACTCCACCCCCCACTCCACCCTCCACTCCACCCCCCACTCCACCCCCACTCCACCCCCCCCCACCCCACTCCACCCCCACTCCACCCCCACTCCACCCCCACTCCACCCCCACTCCACCCCCCCCCACTCCACCCCCACTCCACCCCCACTCCACCCCCACTCCACCCCCCCACCCCCACTCCACCCCCACTCCACCCCCCCCCACCCCCACTCCACCCCCCACTCCACCCCCATTCCACCCCCCACTCCACCCCCACTCCACCCCCCCCCACCCCCCACTCCACCCCCCACTCCACCCCCCACTCCACCCCCACTCCACCCCCCACTCCACCCCCCACTCCACCTCCACTCCACCCCCCACTCCACCCTCCACTCCACCCCCCACTCCACCCCCCACTCCACCCCCCACTCCACCCCCCACTCCACCCCCCCCACCCCCCACTCCACCCCATGCACCCCCCCTCCACTCCACCCCTCACTCCACCCCCCACTCCACCCCCCACTCCACCCCCCACTCCACCCCCCCCCGCGTACCGAACCAGAACTCGTCCGTGAGTTCCCCGAATCCCTTCTCGTACTCCTTCCAACCGCGCATGAAGTTGGTCTTCCCGTTCTGTCTCCTCTGCAGGACCTGCTCGCCACGGCACGCACACACAGCGTGTGTGTGTTACAGCGCGTGTGGTGTGTGTGTGTGGTGTGTGTGTGGTGTGTGTGTGTGTGGTGTGTGTGTGTGTGGTGTGTGTGTGTGGGGTGTGTGTGGTGTGTGTGGTGTGTGTGGTGTGTGTGGTGTGTGTGTGGTGTGTGTGTGTGGTGTGTGTGTGTGTGGTGTGTGTGTGTGGTGTGTGTTGTGTGTGTGTGTGTGGTGTGTGTGTGTGTGGTGTGTGTGTGTGTGTGGGGGGTGTGTGTGGTGTGTGTGGTGTGTGTGGTGTGTGTGTGTGGTGTGTGTTGTGTGTGTGTGTGTGGTGTGTGTGTGTGTGGTGTGTGTGTGTGTGTGTGGGGTGTGTGTGGTGTGTGTGGTGTGTGTGGTGTGTGTGTGTGGTGTGTGTGTGTGTGGTGTGTGTGTGTGGTGTGTGTTGTGTGTGTGTGTGTGGTGTGTGTGTGTTACAGCGTGTGTGTGTGGTGTGTGTGGTGTGTGTGTGTGGTGTATGTGTGGTGTGCGTGTGTGTGGTGTGTGTGGTGTGTGTGTTACAGCGTGTGTGTGTATGTTACAGCGTGTGTGTGTGTGTGGTGTGTGTCTTGGTGTGTGGTATATGTGTGTATGGTGTGTGGTGTGGTGTGTGTGTGTTACAGCGTGTGTGTGTGGTGTGTGTGTGGTGTGTGTATGTGGTGTGTATGTATGGTGTGTGGTGTGTGTGTGTGTGGTGTGTATGTATGGTGTGTGTGTTTGTGTATGTTACAGCGTGTGTGTGTGTGTGTGTGCGCGTGCGTGTCGGTACGCACGATCCATCCGCCCCCGTCGGTCTCCATGTCACAGTAGACCTGCAGCGGCCGCGCGGGGTCCCCGCTCAGGTAGACGGTGGTCACACCGCTGGTGCGCTCGCCATCCAGAAGCGCCTCGGCGCAGTCACGAGGGTTCGCGTGGCGGCGTCCGACTGCGCTCCCCAGGGCAGAGACGACAGACAACGTGTTTTTGACACGTCGCACCGAGTACTCATTTGAGGCCGAGTCGACCTAAGGGGGGGGAGGCCCC
>NC_083845.1:4780667-4783167 GCF_015708825.2 Lethenteron reissneri
TGCCCATAGACTCAACACTGCCCATCGACTCAACACTACCCATAGACTCAACACTACCCATAGACTCAACACTGCCCATAGACTCAACACTGCCCATCGACTCAACACTACCCATAGTGTTGAGTCTATGGGTAGTGTTGAGTCTATGGGCAGTGTTGAGTCTATGGGCAGTGTCTCTCTCTCTTACCCTTTTTCTCTGTGTCTCTTTCACCCTCTCTCTGTCTGTCTCACCGTCTATCTGCCTCTCTGTCCATCTCTGTGTCTCTCTGCGACTTCCCACCGAACCCGGCCCCTCGCAGGACGCGAAGGATCAATCCACGCGGCCTCTCTCTTGCGAGCGGTGGTGACCCGCCCAGACACCCACGGCTTGTCCGAGACGAGGAGGTCACCACCCACGCCACTGACTCTCCGTCTCTCTCTATCTCTGTGTCTCTCTCTGTCTGTCTCACCGTCTCTCTGTCTCTCTGTGTCTCTGTCTCTCTCTCTGTCTATCTCTGTGTCTCTTTCTCTCCATCTGCCTCTCTCTCTCTGCGTGTGTCTGTCTCTCTGTCTCTCTGTGTCTCTGTCTCCCTCTCTGTCTATCTCTGTGTCTCTTTATCTCTGTCTGCCTCTCTGTCTATCTCTCTCTCTGTGTCTCTCTCTGACTCTCTCTCTCTCTGTGTCTCTCTCTGCCTCTCTCTCTGTCTGTGTCTCTATCTGCCTCTCTCTCTGTCTGTGTCTCTCTCTGCCTCTCTCTCTGTCTGTGTGTGTCTCTCTGCCTCTCTCTCTCTCTGTGTCTCTCTCTGCCTCTCTCTCTGTCTGTGTCTCTCTCTGCCTCTCTCTCTGTCTGTGTGTCTCTCTCTGCCTCTCTCTCTGTCTGTGTCTCTATCTGCCTCTCTCTCTGTCTGTGTCTCTCTCTGCCTCTCTCTCTGTCTGTGTGTGTCTCTCTGCCTCTCTCTCTCTCTCTGTGTGTCTCTCTCTGCCTCTCTCTCTGTCTGTGTCTCTCTCTGCCTCTCTCTCTGTCTGTGTCTCTATCTGCCTCTCTCTCTGTCTGTGTCTCTCTCTGCCTCTCTCTCTGTCTGTGTGTGTCTCTCTGCCTCTCTGCGACTATACACCGAACCCGGCCCCGCTCAGGACGCGAACGATCAATCCACGTGGCCCCGCTTGCTGGCGACCGACCCACGGCTTGTCCGAGACGAGGAGGTCCCCACCCACGCCACTGACTCTCCGTCTCTCTGTCTGTGTCTATCTCTGTCTCTCTCTCTCTGTCTGTCTCACTGTCTCCCTGTCTCTTTCTATTTGGATCTCCCTCCCTCGAGCTTCTCATTCCAAGGCCACGTGCACCACACACAGCAGCAGTAGCAGCAGCAGCGGCGGCGGCTCCGATCTGTGAACACCATTACAGTCAACTCGTAACACCGCGCACCAACTTTGACAAACAAGATTGAAAATGCGTCTTTTTGGAACTGCCTTTTTGTGATTTACAGCTTTCGTGACTGCAGGGATTCATCTTCTTGGTTCTTTCGCTAAAGTCACGTAGAATGGAAGTAATACAATAATAAAAATAAAACATAATATAATAATATACTAATATTATATTATTTCCATTCTACGTGACTTTACCGAAAGAGCCAAGAAGACGCCTTTTTGTGTTTTAGTATGTTGTACTACCCCTATCGCACCTCCCGATTAGCGCGGTTGGCGACGTACGGTGCGAAAGAAGTCCAACGCACAAACTTTGTGAAAGACCCAACACGGAAAATCCACCCCCGATGGTTTTTGATCTGCGATGCTGCTCAAGGTTCCACCATTGAACAGCATCCGCTGCACAAACTATGGCAGCATCAGCAGCGGATGATGCCTGATGCTCAAATAGAAGATTAAACAACAAAAAACTCTCTCTGGACTAATCTCCATCAGGTTCCCATCCGTACGGGGCAGAGGCCTCACAGCGTGTCACGACGCAACGCCCGATCCTTGCAATTTGACGTTTCGCTGGTTATTATGTGTTATTGTTTTATTTTTTATTATTTTTTATTTCCATTCTACGTGACTTTACCGAAAGAACCAAGAAGAGGTTTCGCTGATAATTAGTGGCATCACCCAGCATCGTCGGAAGATGTCGACACCTGCCACCGGTCTTAGGGGCCGATCATAAATGACGTCACGCACCTGGGTGGGGGGTCAGACATTTGTGACGATGTGTGACGAGGGGAGGGGGGGTTGAGAAATGTGACGTCACGTAAAATGCGTAAGTTTAGATAAATATAGACAACACGTTCTACTTGATTAAATAGACTTTTAATAAATGTTTTCTCCTACGACATCAGAGTGCAGCGCCACATTAAATACGCACTACAATGACAATAGTTTAAAGCGATTTGAAACATGTTTTATTTTGGGGGGGGGCAGAGCTTTGTGACGTTATATTTGAGGGGGGGGGGGCTCTGACTTTTTGTGACGCCGTGTGACGAGGGGGGGGGTGGTCAAAAATCGTCCAAAATCGTGTGACGTCATTTAT
>NC_083845.1:4790667-4801253 GCF_015708825.2 Lethenteron reissneri
GGAAATGAAATCCCCAGAGGATGGAGATGGAACGGAGAAAAGGGAGCAGAGGGTGCAGGAGAGATGAGGAGAGGCAGCAGGAGGAGGCTGCGTGCGAGGCTTTGACACTGCTGCTGCTACTACTGCTGCTGCTGCTACTGCTACTACTGCTGCTACTGCTGCTACTACTGCTGCTACTACTGCTGCTACTGCTGCTGCTACTACTGCTGCTACTACTGCTGCTACTGCTACTACTGCTGCTACTACTGCTGCTACTACTGCTGCTACTACTGCTGCTACTACTGCTGCTACTACTGCTGCTGCTGCTGCTGCTACTGCTGCTGCTACTACTGCTGCTACTACTGCTGCTGCTGCTGCTACTGCTGCTGCCGCTGCTGCTACTGCTGCTACTACTGCTGCTGCTGCTGCTACTGCTGCTACTGCTGCTGCCGCTGCTGCTACTGCTGCTACTACTGCTGCTGCTGCCGCTGCTGCTGCTACTGCTGCTGCCGCTGCTGCTACTGCTGATACTGCTGCTGCCGCTGCTGCTGCTGCTGCTACTGCCGCTGCTACTGCTGCTGCTACTACTGCTGCTGCTGCTACTACTGCTGCTGCTGCTGCTTCTGCCGCTGCTGCTGCTACTACTGCTGCTGCTACTGCTGCTGCTGATGCTGCTGCTACTGCTGATGCTGCTGCTGCTACTACTGCTGCTGCTACTGCTGATGCTGCTGCTACTGCTGATGCTGCTGCTGCTACTGCTGCTGCTACCGCTACTGCTGCTACTACTGCTGCTGCTGCTACTGCTGCTGCTGCCGCTGCTGCTACTGCTGCTGCTACCGCTACTGCTGCTACTACTGCTGCTGCTGCTACTGCTGCTGCTGCCGCTACTGCTGCTACTACTGCTGCTGCTGCTACTGCTGCTGCTGCCGCTACTGCTGCTACTACTGCTGCTGCTGCTACTGCTGCTGCTACCGCTACTGCTGCTACTACTGCTGCTGCTGCTACTGCTGCTGCTACCGCTACTGCTGCTACTACTGCTGCTGCTGCTACTGCTGCTGCTGCCGCTGCTGCTGCACAGAGGAGAAGGAACGGCTTCTGTTTTCACAGTGGGCAGGGAGACGAGAGGGGTTCAGAGTGGGAGGGCGTGGCCATAGAAGTCACGTGGTTCACGGGAGGCTTGAGCCGGTTTATGAAGAGAGGCGGAGCTATGTAGATCACGTGGGAGGGGTTCAGAGTGGGGGGGGGGGGGGGCATAGAAGTCACGTGGTTTAGGGGAGGCTTGAGCTGGTTTATAAAGAGAGATGAAGCCACTGAACATCCCCTGTAAAGCTTTCGTGACTGCAGGGATTCATCTTCTTGGTTCTTTCGGTAAAGTCGCGTAGAAGGAAAATAATAAAATAATAAAAATAAAACGTAATAAAATAAAATTCTCACGACGTTTCGGCCACACCGCACGCAGCCGTCCTCAGGTGAAGAATGAATTTACCGAAAGAACCAAGAAGATGAATCCCCAGTGGAGGTTCGCTGAATGTCGTCGCTGCTGTCGATGAGAGCCGAGCAGCGAGGGTTGCCCCGCTGACTGATGGCATGAGGAGGGGGGGGGGTGCCACCGGTAGAATACACAAACAAAGACAAAGATCCCCCATATAGCCTTTGACATACTGTTGGGGCAAAGTGCTCTTTGTGAACGAGCACCTATGAAGTGGGTGGCGTAGCCAGCGGCACACCCGGCTGCCTTTGTCTCTCCGCCAGTGCTCAAGTTTACACACCATAGCGGGCACTTAATTGAGGCCGAGCCGACCTAGGAGAGGCTCAGACCCCCGGTTCAAGATATTTGCTGCCACGAACTTGGGTCGCCGGGTTCCTGGCGCTGTGCGATAACCACGACGCTGCCGCTCCCCACCATCAGCGAGCAACTAGCGAAGGCCGGCACGCCACACGAGGGAGGGTGGGTGGTCAGCACCACGCCCGGCCGCCTTTGTCTCCCCGGTGGCGATCACGCACAGACACACACACACAGACACACACGCACAGACACACACACAGACACACACACACAGACACACACGCACATACACACAGACACATACACACAGACACACAGACACACGCACAGACACACACACACACACAGACACATACACACAGACACACACACGCAGACACACACACACAGACACACACACGCAGACACACACACAGACACACACACGCAGACACACACACAGACACACACAGTCACAGACACACACACACAGACACACACACACAGTCACACACACACAGACACACACACACAGACACACACACACAGTCACACACACAGTCACACACGCACAGACACACACACAGACACGGAGAGGCAGCTCTGGTTTGCAGCAGGAGTTTTATTTGAGTCAAGAGGACAGCAACGCAGCGAGACGCTGTGTGGGTGAGTGGGTGTGTGGGTGAGTGGGTGAGTGGTGGAGGAGGAGGCGGGGTGAGGTGAGGCTGACGAGGTTGCCCCACGTGACACCTCGTTACACCGGGGGGCGGGGCGGGGGGGGTGGGTAACGAGGTGAATGAGGGCGCCCACCAACACGGGCGGACGAGAGTGGAGGTCTGCGCGCAGCCGCGGCTGCTGCGTCAACGGAACCGGTTGAGCCGATTGCTGGGGTCGGAGTGGGTGTGAGTGGGGTCCCGCGGTGTGAGTGGGGCCTGTGGGGTCACGGAATGAGTGGGCCCTATCAGGTCAGGGTGTGAATTGGAACCTATAGGGTCACGGTATGAGTGGGCCCCACGGTGCCAGAGTGGGTGTAAGAGGGCCCTGTGGGGTCACGGAATGAGTGGTCCCTGTGGGGTCACGGAATGAGTGGGTCCTGTGGGGTCACGGTGTGAGTGGGCCCCGTGGGGTCACGGTATGAGTGGACCCTATGTGGTCACGGTATGAGTGGGCCCCATGGTGACAGGGTATGAGCGGACCCTACGGGATCAAGGCGTGAGTGGGCCCTATGGGGTCACGGTATGAGCGGGCCCTACGGGATCAGGGCGTGAGCGGGCCCTATGGGGTCACGGTATGAGTGGGCCCCGTGGGATCAGGGTGTGATTGGGCCCCACGGTGACAGGGTATGAGTGGGCCCTATGGGGTCAGGGTGATGTGTGAGTGGCCCACCCCCTCCATGCGGTTGTTCGAGGCCATGGGGGGCTGTTCGTCAGCTGTGCGGTCGAACGCTCACCCCCCACCCCCACCCCCGTGTCTCTCCTGTGTGCGTCTCTCACTCTCTGTGTGTGTGGGGTCCCACGTGGAACCCCTCTTGTGGACCCCCCCCCAGTAAGGGGGGTGGGTGGGTGGGGGTCTCGGGGGGTGGCTGCTCACTTCAGGCAGGGCATGGTGCACACGGGCCCCGAGGAGCACACGTTCAGGCTGCACGGGTCCTTGCCTGCGGGGGGGGGGAGAGGGGGGGGGAGAAGGGGGGGGAGAGGGGAGGGCAAGAGAGGGGGGGCAAGAGAGGGGGGGCAAGAGGGAGGGGAGGAGAAGGGGGGGCAAGGGTGGGGGGCACGGACAGGGGTGAGCGGGGGGGTGAGCTGTGTCACGTGTGTGCTATGTTTGTGTATGCTGTGTGTATGTTGCTTGTGTATTCTGTGTGTATGTTGCTTGTGTATGCTGTGTGTATGTTGCTTGTGTATTCTGTGTGTATGTTGCTTGTGTATGCTGTGTGTATGTTGCTTGTGTATTCTGTGTGTATGTTGCTTGTGTATTCTGTGTGTATGTTGCTTGTGTATTCTGTGTGTATGTTGCTTGTGTATGCTGTGTGTATGTTGCTTGTGTATTCTGTGTGTATGTTGCTTGTGTATGCTGTGTGTATGTTGCTTGTGTATGCTGTGTGTATGTTGCTTGTGTATGCTATGTTTGTGTATGCTGTGTGTGCTGTGTTTGTGTATGCTATGTGTGTGTATGCTGTGTGTGCTGTGTTTGTGTATGCTATGTGTGTGTATGCTGTGTGTATGTTGCTTGTGTATGCTATGTTTGTGTATGCTGTGTGTGTGTGCATGCTATGTGTGTGTGTATGCTATGTGTGTGTATGCTGTGTGTGTGTGTGCTGTGTGTGTGTGTATTTATGCTGCGTATGTATGATATGTGTGTGCATGTTGGGTGTGTGCCGTGTGTATGTGTATGCTATGTGTGTGTGCATGCTATGCGTGTGTGTGCATGCTATGCGTGTGTGTGCATGCTATGTGCGTGTGTGTGCATGCTATGTGTGTGTGCATGCTATGTGTGTATGCTATGTGTATGCTGTGTGTGTGTGTATGCTGTGTGTGTGTGTATGCTATGTGTGTGTATGCTGTGTGTGTGTGTGCATGCTATGTGTGTGTGCATGGTATGTGTGTGTGTATGCTATGTTTATGCTATGTGTGTATGCTGTATGTGTGTGTGTATGCTGTGTGTGTGTATGCTGTGTGTGTATGCTGTGTGTGTATGCTGTGTGTGTGTGCTGTGTATGTGTATGCTATGTGTGTGTGTATGCTATGTGTGTGTCTATGCTGTGTGTGTCTATGCTATGTGTGTGTGTATGCTATGTGTATGTGTATGCTATGTGTGTGTGTCTATGCTATGTGTGTGTGTATGCTATGTGTGTGTATGCTATGTTTGTGTGTGCTGTGTGTGTGTGCTGTGTGTGTGTGCTGTGTGTGTGTATGCTATGTGTGTGTGCATGCTATGTGTATATGCTATGTGTGTGTGTGTGTATGCTATGTATGCTGTGTGTGTGTGCTGTGTGTGTGTGCTGTGTGCGCTGTTCTCACCGCAAGGCATGGGGAGGGAGGAGCAGACTCTGCTGGAGCCGCAGCACGCGGGGTTACAGCGAACCTCACTGCTCAGCCTGCAGCACCACACACAGCGCCGCACACGCCGGCTCACTCACCCACTCGCCCACTCACCCACCCACTCACCCACTCGCTCGCCCACTCACCCAGTCACTCACCCACACACCCACTCACTCACTCACTCACCCACTCGCCCATACACTCACCCACTCATTCACCCACTCATTCACCCACTCACTCGCCCACTCACTCATCCACCCACTCGCCCATACAAATGCTACGGGCCCCGCACGTTCAAGGGCCCCGCGCTAAATGCTTTCAAGCTATCAATTCCGGTTCAGTGATTCTGCACTTGCTCTATTACTATAGTACTATACCGCCTTCAACTTTACGAATATTTACGTTTTTTTATTATTTAGAGCCCCCTTTATAACAACATGTTCTACAGGCACTGCATACAAAGACAAAGATCCCCGTATAGCCTTAACAGACTGTAGGGGCAAGTGCTGTTAGTGAGCACCTATGAAGGCCAGAACGGTACACGAGAGGGTGGGTGGCCAGCACCACGCCCGACCGCCTTTGTCTCCCCAGTGGCGATGTTTACACACCGCACCAGGTACTCATTTAAGGCTGAGTCGACCTAGGGGAGGCCCAGGGACCGGTTCAGATAATCGTCACTGGGTGTTGGCCGTGAGCGGGAATCGAACCCGTGTCACCGGGTTCATAGCCCAGCGCGCTAACCGCTACACCACCGCATACACACGCACATACACACACACATACACACACACATACACACGCACACACACGCACACATCCACACGCATACACACACACACGTACACACACACACGCACACATACACACACATACACACACACAGACACATACACACACACATACACACACACACGCGCGCACAAACCTCTCCTACCCCCAACCCTCTCCTCACCTCGAGTCCTCGCCCTCGATGAGACACTTGTAGGTGGAGATCTCCATCTCCAGACCCATCTTGATGTTGAGCAGCGACTCGTACTCGTGCAGCTGACGCTCCACGTTGGCGCGCACGTCCGAGTACTCGGCCTCCAGACGCGACAGGACCTCGGCGAGGCTGCGCACCTCCACGCTGAAGCGCTCCTCCGTCTCCGCAAGGTTGTCCTCCAACGTCGCGTTCTGCCGTTGCGGGGAGCAGAGCGGCAGAGAAGGGGTACGGGGTGGGGTGGGGGAGAGGTGTGTCACGTAGGAGCCACCAGGTGATCGTGTGGTGGCTCCGACGAGCCAAAGGATGGCTCTGTGAGTCAAAGGATGGCTCTGTGAGCCTTAGAATGACTCTGTTCATCTGTGTGGCTCTGTGAGCCTTAGGGTGGCTCTAAGTCTCTAAAGGGCTCTGTGAGCCATAAGATGACTGTTCCTCTGTGTGGCTCTGCGAGCCATAGGATGACTGTTCCTCTGTGTGGCTCTGTGAGCCCTATGGTGGCTCTGTTCCTCTGTGTGGCTCTGTGAGCCATAGGATGACTCTGTTCCTCTGTGTGGCTCTGTGAGCCCTATGGTGGCTCTGTTCCTCTGTGTGGCTCTGTGAGCCTTAGAATGACTCTGTTCCTCTGTGTGGCTTTGTGAGCCCCATGATGGCTCTGTTCCTCTGTGTGGCTCTGTGAGCCATAGGATGACTCTGTTCCTCTGTGTGGCTCTGTGAACCCCATGGTGACTCTGTTCCTCTGTGTGGCTCTGTGAGCCATAGGATCACTCTGTTCCTCTGTGTGGCTCTGTGAGCCATATGATGACTGTGTTCCTCTGTGTGGCTCTGTGAACCCCATGGTGACTCTGTTCCTCTGTGTGGCTCTGTGAGCCATAGGATGACTCTATTCATCTGCGTGGCTCTGTGAGCCATAGGATGACTCTGTTCCTCTGTGTGGCTCTGTGAACCCCATGGTGGCTGTGTTCCTCTGTGTGGCTCTGTGAGCCATAGGATGACTCTATTCATCTGCGTGGCTCTGTGAGCCATAGGATGACTCTGTTCCTCTGTGTGGCTCTGTGAGCCATAGGATGACTCTGTTCCTCTGTGTGGCTCTGTGAGCCCTATGATGTCTCTGTTCCTCTGCTTGGCTCTGTGAGCCATAGGATGACTCTGTTCCTCTGCGTGGCTCTGTGAGCCTTAGGATGACTGTTCCTCTGTGTGGCTCTGTGAGCCATAGGATGACTCTATTCATCTGCGTGGCTCTGTGAGCCATAGGATGACTCTGTTCCTCTGCGTGGCTCTGTGAGCCATAGGATGACTCTGTCCCTCTGTGTGGCTCTGTGAGCCCTATGATGACTCTGTTCCTCTGCGTGGCTGTTGTGAACCCTCGGATCGATCTGTGCCTGTGTGGCTCTACGTGCCCTAGGATGGCTCTGTGCGAGCCAGATCCGTGCCCCCCCCCCATCCGTGCCCCCCACCCCCAATCCGTTGCCCCCCACCCCTCCCCAATCTGTTGCCCCCCCCCCCCCCCCCGTCGTTGCTTACCGCGCTGCGGAGTGACTCCATCTCCACCTCCAGAGTCTGGAACTGTTGCCGCAGGTGGTGAGCCTGGCTCTTAGCGGCCGACAGCTCCCCGTGGGAGTGCACGGCCGATGCCTCGGCAGCCTCCAGCTGATGTGGGGGGGGCAGGGGGGCAGGGGGGGGCAGGGGGGCAGGGGGGGGCAGGGGGGGAGGGAATGGGGGAGACACACGAGGGGGGGGTGGCAAGAGTGGGGACAAAGTGGAGACACGGTGGGGGCACAGAGACATGAACGAGATATGAGTGCAGATATGGTGATGGTGGTGCTGATGATGTTGGTGGTGGTGGTGGTGGTGTTCGTGATGTTGGTGGTGGTGTTCGTGATGTTCCTGGTGGTGTTGTTATTGTTGTTGCTGGTGTTGGTGGTGTTGGTGTTGGTGTTCATGATAATGTTGTTGGTGTTGTTGTTTGTGGTGTTGTTGTTGTTGTTGTTGGTGGTGGTGGTGTTACTGGTGTTGGTGGTGGTGGTGATGGTCATGATGATGTTGTTGTTGTTAGTGGCGGTGTTGGTGTTGCTGGTGGTGCTGTTGTTGCTCGTGTTGTTGTTGTTATTATTGGTGTTGTTCCTGGTGTTGCTGGTGGTGGTGTTCATGAAAATGTTGTTGGTGTTGTTACTGCTGGTGTTGTTGTTGGTGGTGGAGGTGTTGTGAGTGTTGTTGGTGTTGTTAATGATAGTGTTGTTGATGGTGTTGATGTTGTTGTTGTTGCTGCTCGTGTTGTTGTTGTTGTTAGTGGCGGTGTTGTTGTTGTTGGTGATGTTGTTGTTGTTAGTTGTGTTGTTGTTGCTGCTCGTGTTGTTGGTGTTGTTGTTAGTGGTGTTGTTGTTGGTGGTGGACGTGTTGTGAGTGTTGTTGGTGTTATTAATGATAGTGTTGTTGGTGGTGTTGGTGTTGATGTTGTTGTTGTTGCTGTTCGTGTTGTTGTTGTTGTTGGTGGGCCGGTCCATACCTTGCTGTGCAGCATGCACTCGGCCTCGTGGCGGTTGTTGTGGATCATGGTCTCGTACTGTGCACGGATCTCGCTGATGATACCGGCCGTGTCGGCCCCGGGGGAGTTGTCCATCTCCACCTTGGTGGTGGAGCTGCTGTAGTCCATGCGGAGCGACTCCATCTCCTGCGGACGTCACCACCACCACGCACAGCACCGCCGGCGACAGCAAACAGCTGGGATTATTTCACCTCCACCACTACCACCACCACGACCACCACCCCCCCGTGTCTCTCTCTCTCTCTCTCACCCCCCGTGACTCTCTCTCTCACTCACCCCCCGTGTCTCTCTCTCTCTCTCACCCCCCGTGACTCTCTCACCGTGTTCAAGAAGTATCTCAGAAATCTAAATCTGTATTCATACTGGAGGAATCCGATGAGCTGTAAAGCTCTTTTTTTCACAGATGTCCAGCAGTCTCGCCCACGTGGCCAAGTGTCTGTCTCTATGTTTTTCTCCCCCGAGTTTCTCCCCGTGTCCCAATGTCTCCCCCCGCCGTGTCCCCGTGTCTCTCTCACCCATGCCCAATTGTCTCTCTCTCTCTCCCCATGTGTCTCCCCCCCCCCGTGCCCCAAGACCCCTCTCCCCCGTATCCCCCACCCCGAATTCCCTCCCCTGTGTCCCCCCCCCCCCGTGTCCCCCCCCCCCGTGTCCCCCCATGTTAGCACCCCCCCCATTAACACCCATGCCTCCCTCCCCCGTGTCCCCCCCCCCCCCCTCATGTCCCACCCCCCCCCCCCCCGTGTACCCCACGTGTCTCCTCCCCTCTCCAACACCCATCCCTCCCTCCCCCGTGTCCCTCCCCCCCGTGTCTCCCCCCCCCCCGTGCCCCTCCCCTCCCCCGCGTGCCCCCCCCGTGTCTCCCCCCCCATGCCCCCCCCCGTGTCCCCCCCCCATGCCCCCCCCCCCGTGTCCCCCCCCCGTGTCCCCCCCCCGTGGCTCCCCCCCCCTCCAACACCCATGCCTCCCTCCCCCATGCCCCCCCCCCGTGTCCCTCCCCCCCTCCCCCCGTGTCCCCCCCCCCGTGCCCCTCCCTCCCCCCCGTGCCCCCCCCCACCCCACCCCGCGGTGATGGTCCTTGAGCGTGTGGATCTCTCCCTGCAGCACGTTCTGCTCGCACGCCAGCTGATTGCGGCACGCGCAGTACTCGGCCGACAGGCGGCGCAGCTCGTGAGCGTCCGCCTCCACCGTCTCGCGCAGCGCAGACTCCGCCTCCCACCTGGAGGGCGGGGGCAGCGGAGGGGCAGGGGGGCAGGGGGAGGGCAGCGCAGAGGAGGGCATGGGTGAGTATTGAGGTGAGTGCATGTGAATGTCAGGGGATTTACGGGTGAGTGCCCGTGTGAGTGTGCAGGTAAGAGCACAGGTGAGGGCACAGGTGAGTGGACGGGTGAGTGGGTGGGTGAGTGAGTAGGTGAATGAGTAGGTGAGTGGGTGAATAGGTGAGTGAGTGGGTGAGTGAGTAGGTGGGTGAGTGGGTGAATAGCTGAGTGAGTGGGTGAGCGAGTAGGTGGGTGAGTGAGTGGGTGAGTGAGTAGGTGGGTGAGCGAGTGGATGAACGAGTTGGTGAATAGGTGAGTGGGTGGATGGGTGCGTGAATAGGTGAGTGGGTGAGCGAGTGGGTGAATAGGTGGGTGAGTGGATCGGTGTGGAGGTGAGTGGGTGAGCGAGTGGGTGAATAGATGAGTGGGTGAATGGGTGCGTGAGTAGGTGAGTGGGTGAGTAGATGAGTAGGTGAGTGGGTGAGCGAGTGGGTGAATAGGTGAGTGGGTGAGCGAGTGGGTGAATAGGTGAGTGGGTGAGCGAGTGGGTGAGTAGATGAGTGGGTGAGCGAGTGGATGAGTAGGTGAGTGGGTGAGCGAGTGAGTGAGTAGATGAGTGGGTGAGCGAGTGGGTGAGCGAGTGGGTGAATAGGTGAGTGGGTGAGCGAGTGGGTGAGCGAGTGGGTGAGTAGGTGAGTGGGTGAGCGAGTGGGTGAGTAGATGAGTGGGTGAGCGAGTGGATGAGTAGGTGAGTGGGTGAGCGAGTGAGTGAGTAGATGAGTGGGTGAGCGAGTGGGTGAGCGAGTGGGTGAGCGAGTGGGTGAATAGGTGAGTGGGTGAGCGAGTGGGTGAGCGAGTGGGTGAGTAGGTGAGTGGGTGAGCGAGTGGGTGAGCGAGTAGGTGGGTGAGTGGGTGAGGCTCGCGCACTTTATGCGGAAGTCCTCGGACGCGAGTCTCGCGTTGTCGATCTCCAGCACGAGGCGCGTGTTCTCCAGCGTGGCCACCTCCACCTGGGGTCAGGGGCGGG
>NC_083845.1:4808983-4848942 GCF_015708825.2 Lethenteron reissneri
GTAAACAAAATCCTGAGGTAAATCCTCGGGTAAAACTTTGCCCATGTTAACATCATGGTAAAAGTAAACACTAATAGTACTGGCAGTGATCTTGAGGTGATATCTGATGTCAAACATTAAGTAAATACCGAGGCAAACCTGAGGTAAACATTGAGGTAAAAAATTGGTAAAGCTCTTTGACAGTGACATCTGCGGTAAAGCTGTTGACAGTGAAATAGTGAGGTCAAACTCTTGACAGTGACATCTTGAGGTAAATATTGAGGTCAAACTCTTGACAGTGAAATCTTGAGGTAAATATTAAGGTCAAACTCTTGACAGTGAAATCTTGAGGTAAATATTGAGGTCAAACTCTTGACATTGAAATCTTGAGGTAAATATTGAGGTCAAACTCTTGACAGTGAAATATGCGGTAAATATTGATGCAAAATTCTTGACTGTGAAATCTGGAGGTAAATATTGAGGTCAAACTCTTGACAGTGAAATCTTGAGGTAAATATTAAGGTCAAACTCTTGACAGTGAAATCTTGAGGTAAATATTGAGGTCAAACTCTTGACATTGAAATCTTGAGGTAAATATTGAGGTCAAACTCTTGACAGTGAAATATGCGGTAAATATTGATGCAAAATTCTTGACTGTGAAATCTGAGGTAAAACTCTTCGACAGTGAAATATGCGGTAAATATCTAGGTAAAACTCTTGACAGTGAAATCTTGAGGTAAATATTGAGGTCAAACTCTTGACAGTGAAATCTTGAGGTGAATATTGATGTGAAATTCTTGACTGAAATCTGAGGTAAAACTCTTGGACAATGAAATATGCGGTAAATATTTAGGTAAAACTCTTGACAGTGAAATCTTGAGGTAAATATTTAGGTAAAACTCTTGACAGTGAAATCTTGAGGTAAATATTGAGGTCAAACTCTTGACAGTGAAATATGCGGTAAATATTGATGTGAAATTCTTGACTGAAATCTGAGGTAAAACGCTTCGACAGTGAAATCCTGCAGTAAATATTGATGTAAAATTCTTGACTGTGAAATCTGACGTAAAACTCTTCGATAGTGAAATCTGCGGTAAATATTGATGAAAAATTCTTGACTGTGAAATCTGAGGTAAAACTCTTCGACAGTGAAATTTAAGGCGAAATCATGAGAAGATAAAAAAAACCCCGAGGTTCATCGTGAGGTGAAAAAATGTGAATGGTGCGCTAACAGCGAGGTAAATCCTAGCCGAGTCGTGAGGAATGTTGCGCCAACCACAGCAGATCCCACTCCTAACGGTGCCACCCGCAAGGCTTGTAACTCCGTCAAACAGCGGCGATAATACGAAGACGCCCTGGCAATAAAAACAACAGCAATAGCAGTAATTAACACGGCTGCGTTCGTGTCCACCTGTTTACAAGGCGGCCGTGGTGACCTGTGGTTTTGGCCATGAACAAATGGGGCGGACATCTATGGGTATAGGGGCGTGGGGGTTGAGTCACAATGATAGGGGCATGGCAGAGGGTTAGGGATAGGTGTTATTTATGGCTTAGTGATAACATGGGTTAGGGATAGGGGCAAGGGGTAGGGATAGAGGCATTGGATTATGATAGGGGCATGGATTAGGGATAGAGATAATGGGAAAGTGATAGGATACATACTCTTAGTTCTTTCGGTAAAGTCACGTAGGTAAACAATGAAATTAAAATTAATAATAATAATAATAAAATCACTTGATGCAGAAAATCTGGCTGTGACGGTCCCACCTGATGACGGAGACTTGTGTTGCCTCCGAAACGTCGTGATTTTATTTTTTATTAATTTCATTTTTTACCTACGTGACTTTACCGAAAGAACTAAGAGTATGAATCCTTGCAGTCACGAAAGCTTCAAATCTAGAATTTAAGTGATAGGAGCATGGGCTGTACTGTTGGAGGACTATGAAAATATTTGAGTGAAGCAGCCGGTTGCATCTCGAGTTGAGAGCATCGAGCTAGATATCACTGTGTGTGCACGGGCACCATCAGCAAGGTGATGGAGTCAGGAGCAAGGTTATTATTTTTCGATTTAAAGCTTTCGTGACTGCAGGGATTCATCTTCTTGGTTCTTTCGGTAAAGTCACGTAGAAGGGAAGTAATAAAATAATAAAAATAAAATAAAACATAATAAAATATAATAATAAAAATAAAATAAAACATAATAAAATATTTTATTATGTTTTATTTTTATTATTTTATTACTTCCCTTCTACGTGACTTTACCGAAAGAACCAAGAAGATGAATAAAATAATAAAATAAAACATAATAACATATTTTATTATGTTTTATTTTCATTATTTTATTACTTCCCTTCTACGTGACTTTACCGAAAGAACCAAGAAGAAGGTTATTATTGGTGGGGCCGGGCGCCACATTTCCAAGGCGCACGGTTTTGGGTTGGTGTGAGCTCTGGCTGGGTGAAGAGGCAGGCTGATTTATTGGCTGGACTGCACTTGGAGCGGCAGGCCCGGGACTTGAGCCGGTTTCCGGCCGTCCCGCACCACTTGACGAAGCCGGCCGTGTGGTGGTTAACCGCGGCGCTCGTATACCGGGAAATGCCAACGGCTTTCGTTGTGTGTGTGTGTCTCGCTCGCGTTGTGTGCGGGCTGCTGGCGATTGCCCTCCCAGTCAAGAGTGTGGAGTTGTTTTATTTTCGAGAACACTCGCTAGGCGATGCGAATGCAAGACACGCACATTTGCGGCGGCGATGGTTGAGGTGGTGGATGGCTCTTGATGGTAAAATTCGATATCTCGGTTTGTAAACCTTAACCTTTCTTTCCCAGTTTGTTCGGCGCTCGGCAGTGTAAAGTGCAGGCTTCGGCTATAAAAGTCGATCGTTCTTTTTGCCGACTCTTTAGGTACTGTAAAGAATTGCCATTGCCTGAACCGTCAGCTTTGTGTAAATGTTTATGTTATAAGGCAGTGTGAATGATCTATAATTGATTAATGTGGTGCTCATAATTGAATTGTGCCTAAGAGCCACTGCTAGCGCAGTACTGCAATGTTTTTGTTCATTTACATATGTTTTTATGAATTTTCTGTACTTGAATACAATACAGTGGAATTATATTTCTGTAGTGTAAGGTTGTAATCCCATGCAGGAGTGAATCACGATACAGTACAGTTCCTTCTGAAACTCCAAACTCCACTGATTGGCAGTGTCACCAGAAGATGGCAGTACAACGGTGTGTTGAAGAACCCTGTGTGAACCTCTGCATGTTATCCCATGTGTGGTGGGTTCTTGTGCTTGGCGAAGGCAGCTGCGGAGGATGAGAGGTGACGGGCGTCTCGTGTGACATGGCGAGCTTCCCCGGCGTGCGCGCCACCTCCACGCCGCGCCCCCATAACGGCGCCCTCGTCGCTGGCGACCACGGGGATGCGTGGTCGCGTGACGACCTCCTGGGCGACGGCGGCGGCACCGTGGGCTCCGCATGGCTCGATCGCAGCACCGACCTCGGCCTGCCCAGCTTTGGGCAGCGCTTGCACGAGCGGGCGACACCGGTGGGCCCCTACGCGAGCCCCCTCCCTGTGACGGCGCGCTCGCTACCCATGGGGCGGGTCCCCGGCTCCCCCGAGCGCGACCCAGGCCGGCCCCGTTTTGCCCGTGCGGTCTCGGAGTCGGACAGCGAAGAGGAGGATGAGGAGGAGGAGGAAGAGGAGGAGGAGGAAGAGGACTACCTGAGTCCCCTCAAGCGGCATGCAAGGAGCGGCGCCGAGCGATACTCGCGGCCCCGCGCCGATGCTGGAGATGAGACAGTGACGGATGGCGTGGAGTGGCGGGAGAGCGCCGGTGTGGCCACTCTGGCGAGCGTGGGGGGAGAGGAGCGAGTGGCAGGAGCGAGGGCGGCACCCGAGAGGCCAGAGCCCGACGCAGACAGAAAGGGAGGGCCCACTCGGGCCCCCGTGTGCCGGCATGCGCTGGGCCACGAGGTTTTGGCGCGCTGGTCCGACGGACTCTTCTACCTGGGCACCATCAAGAAGGTGGCACCGCTAGCGTGTACAGCTCTCTGTGAGCCACTTACAGGATGACAGCGGAGAGTTGTGTGTGTGTAGTCACCTCACCCATGATGTGTGTGATCACCTCACCCTTACTGTGTCTGCGGTCGTCATCTCCACAGCCCGCACAATCTGACCTCGCGTCTTGTGCTGCCACCCTGGGCAGGTGGACAGGAAGAAGGGGAGCTGCTACATTACGTTTGAGGATCGCTCCGAGTTCTGGGTCCTGTGGAAGGACATCCAAGCACGTAAGTCATGGAGGTGTGAGTTTGGGGTGTGTAGGTCTGTGTGTGGGTTGTCAAACAGATACCGTTTAACCCGTCACTGTCCTCGCAGTCGAGGAACCGGTACCATAAGTCAGGAGCCGCTACCGGATTCCGGTGGAATGTCAGGAGTGAACGGTCCATTTGGCACGCACGATCATACGAACCGCACGACGGCAGCCCAAAGTCACCACGTGGAATATTTAACTCGGTTAAAAAGGTAAAGATGCAGCCCTGCAATTGCTTTCTGCTCGAGTCACTGCTGATGGAAGGGCCTCCACGAAAGCGACTTTTAGAGGTTATTTGGTCTACTCTTCCACCCTGACCAGACATCTTGGGAGAGGTGGGTGTACGATGTATGTTGAACTTCTTTTGCACTGTACGTAGCCAACCGTGGTAATCGGGGGTGCGATTAGCACAGTATTAACACTATGCGACCTGATGGTGAACCCATTTATACTGCTGTTGGGTAGACAGGTGGCAGGAGGGGGATTTATAAATCTGCCCCCATTGTTTCAACTGCCGCACCTGGAGGTGGAATCGATCCGTCGATCTCTGGATTCCAAGTCCATGCTCACCCTTACAACTACAACAGCTTCCTAGTGTGTGTGCGTGGGTGATTTAATTTGAGGCTGTGCAACAGGCGTTTCAAGATTGGGCTGACCTCGTGCTGCAATACAATTTAGATATAAAACAGTTAAAAGCTGTTGTGGAGCTAAGTTGTGGGCAGCAGAGGGCAGTGCAGAAAAATCCAATGTATTTTTATATTTTCCCACGTCTGTACTCCCCACCTCCACCGACCCACAGTGACTAGTGTGGCAAAGTTTCGTCGGATAACCCTCATGTACCGCACTGTGTGGAGAACCCCCTCATCCAGCAGTGGATTGACATAAAATTGGCCGTCTGTGTGGCCTGACCATCCTTGTTGACATGTGGCTTGGCGCCATCCAAATCAACGCGTGCGTGTGTGCGTGTATGTGCGCTCCGTGCAGTGGGGAGCCCCCCTAGCGGAGAGATGGTCTGCACCATATGCCAGGAGGGGTCGTCGGACTCTCCCAACGAGATCGTCATCTGCGACAAGTGTGGGCAGGGTAAGGGAGCCTCGTTCATGCGCGCTGCCCCGCAACCAGTGCCCCTGCGTCCCACACCCCGCACAGCCGATGCAGCGCGTGCCGCGGCATTGGCTTAGTAGGAGACTCGCATACAGCCCTACAAGCGCGTGGTCATGCCACTGAAAGCAGAAAGGCCTCCACTAGATCGTCAGTCCCAGCTCGCGAACGGTGAAATTCTTTACTGTAATTCCAAAAATACCGGCAGCACACCTGGAACTTTGCCGGTTTGCGAAGCGCTGCACGAGATGGAGCTCCATAGCTCCCTCTAGAGCTCCCTCTAGATATCCCTCTCGTAGATTGCATGTTAAAATTAGATTTTTTTGCTTGGATCAGCCATCTCGTATGTTCCGCCCTGTTCTGTCTTGCATTCATAAAACATGAACATAATTAGATAAACATTGATTCCTACATGCAAAATTCCAGACATGATTCCTTCGGGGGCAAGAACTGATTTGAATTGACAATTATTTACAAGCCCATTTAGATTTCATAATTAGTAGTGCTGTGACATGACAACTACAAATTATGTGAAATACAACGGAGAGCCATACTAAATCTCTCTTGACGGTTTTCATTCTTAATTGCTGTGGTTCAGAGTCTGACTAAGGCACCTTTTAGGATTGCTATGGCTCAGTGTTATTGGGTGAAACTCACAATGCCGGAGCAGCGTGCCTGCGGACAACTGTTTAGTTAATCGTAATAATGAGACAACCGGTGATGAGGGGGGTCTCCCCGTGGATTCGCGTGCGTTCCCTGAACGACGCTCCGTGCCCCCCCCAGGATACCACCAGCGGTGCCACATCCCCAACATCGACTCAGAGCTCATCGCGTGCGAGGCCTCCTGGCAGTGCCGCCAGTGCATCTTTGTCACCACTACCAAGGTGCTCCGGATTCCTCGCCACATTAATGGAGTTGGCTAAACATCCCAAACATGGGACCACAAAGCTTGGGAATTTGTTGGCTCCAGTTCATGCTTTATCTGTTGCCCCACTACAAATCCTACGGCGTTTTGAGATGCGATTTGCATGAACGACACCGCTGCTACTTGCAAAATAAAAAATACAACTTACATTATATGTTCTTTGGTTCTTTCGGTAAAGTCACGTATAAATAAAAAATAAAAATAATAGCATACGACGTTTCGATTGCAACACAAGCAATCATCATCAGGTATAATGAAATAGCGGCATAAAATCTAACCAGAAAAAATTATAGACAGACATATAAGCAGACAGATATCACCTAGATACACAGAGCGGGCAACACAGGTACAGAGAGGGGTGATCGTCTCTATTTAAGGCCACCCCACAGAGACGATCACCCCTCTCTGTACCTGTGTTGCCCGCTCTGTGTATCTAGGTGATATCTGTCTGCTTATATGTCTGTCTATAATTTTTTCTGGTTAGATTTTATGCCGCTATTTCATTATACCTGATGATGATTGCTTGTGTTGCAATCGAAACGTCGTATGCTATTATTTTTTCTTTATACGTGACTTTACCGAAAGAACCAAAGAATAATTCCTGCAGTCACGAAAGCTCCAAAGTTAAGATTACATTCTATGTGTGCGGTCCCCAGCGTGGCGGGGCGCTGAAGAAAGGCCCCCAGGCACGTGCGCTGCAGACGGTGAAGCTGACACGGCCGTACAGCCTAGAGGAGTTGGAGTGGGATGCTCAGCACCGCACCAACATGCAGCAGGTTTACTGCTACTGCGGGGGGCCTGGAGAGTGAGTAGGCGGCATGGTGGACACACGCGGGGAGAGACACGCGTACACACATATAAAGACAAACACAGATGCACAGAATGACACGTAGATACAACAACAGTGGCCTCCATTCACCACTCAGTGACAGCAATAAGCCACCTGTTAATATTGTTCTTATGATGCTTATTTACCCAGGAAAATGTCGTGCAGGAGGGTCCTGCCACTGTTTCTCAGTCAGGGTGATGTTGCTATGTGTAAGCCCAATTGAATACATTTCAGGTGATTATTCAGCATTGTGATCTTTGACCAATGTCAGTTAGTCTGTGTGTGTGTTTAGCTATGGGAGGAACCGAAAAAAACTCAGAGGAATCCCATGCAGAACTGGGAGAAAATATACAAACTCCAACAAAAACAACTGCCATTCGCTACTAAGAAGTGATGATGTCACCACAGCGCTTGTGCCAGGCGATGTGCACTTGAAAGCCACGTGAAGTGTCGAAGGCTCGGTGACAGAACAGACCCATAATGCCATGGGTTAACTGTTTGAGATGACTGACAGATGCACCACCTGTGCCTCCACTGTGAAAACTTGCGTTTTAGGCGCCTGGTGCGCCGCTTGTAGTTGTTAGCATGACTCCTCTGCCCTCGGTTGTTATCGGAAGATGACTTGCTTCAACTGCCCAGTTGTGCCCTTCAAGAACCTCTTCCACAGGCCGATCTTTACACCTCTTGTACCAGTTATTGGCAAGTCCGCTCATCTTCACATTCTCCTGTACCACATCACCCAATCTCTTGTGTAGCCCGTGCTGCGCCCATTTAGGCCCCTTTATCCAGCCAACACAGATAAGCTACTTGGGCATGCCGTGGCTGGGCATGCAGCCTGCGTAACCCAACCAACGCAGCCTTGCCTACAGGAAAAGTTCATACGTTCTCCAGATCACACAATCCAGTCTTGTTAAAGCCAAGATGGATCATAGGCAAGCCAGTCCGAATGTTTAAAACCGGCGCATATGTTCCTTTAGAGGGGTCCACGTTTCGCAATTATGGAAAAAGGACATAACTGACCGAGAAAACCCAAAGCTTTATATGGATCAACAGGCCTGGCAACTTCCACAGTGTTGTGAAGCTGATGAGAAGATGCCACTCGGCTGATTCAGAGCGAGACCTCTACTATCAAGCACGGGGCTGTGGTGAGCGTGCTGGTAACAGTGGTGGTGGTGTCTGTCCCAGGTGGTACCTGAAGATGCTGCAGTGCTGCAGTTGTCGGCAGTGGTTCCACGAAGCGTGCACGCAGTGCCTGGAGCGACCCATGCACTTCGGAGACCGGTGCTCACCTCACCTTTCTCACCTCGCTCACTCGCCTACCTCACTCACCTACTCACTCACCCCGCTCACCAAGCTCAGTCACTATACCTCACTTTGACACCTAAGTCACCGAACTCACTCGCCACACTGCGCTCAATCTTGGTCACCACACCTAGCTTCACTGCAGTGCACTCACCTACTCACTCACCCCGCTCACCAAGCTCGGTCACTATACCTCACTTTGACACCTAAGTCACCGAACTCACTCGCCACACTGCGCTCAATCTTCGTCGCCACACCTAGCTTCACCGCGGTGCACTCACCTACTCACTCACCCCGCTCACCAAGCTCAGTCACTATACCTCACTTTGACACCTAAGTCACCGAACTCACTCGCCACACTGCGCTCAATCTTGGTCACCACACCTAGCTTCACCGCAGTGCACTCGCCTAGTTCACCTCACGTCACCTCACGTCACCTTCATCTTATAGTACCTGCTCACTTACCTTGCTCAGTCGTGCTACTCTCACGTTCACCTTGGTCTTCTTGATAATGAACTCCACGTCTCCCCCGCAGGTTCTACCTGTTCGTGTGCTCCGTGTGCAACGCAGGACCAGAGTACATCAAGCGGCTCCCCCTGCGCTGGTGAGAGCTCCGAGCCTGCTACGGGGCGAGGCTGGCCCAGAGGCAGGCTCGATGAGTAAGGTCAGGGAGGGAGTGAGAGTCGGTGAACAAGGTTAGGGAGTGAGGTCAGAGTGAGGGTTGAAGAGTAAAGTTATGGAGGGAGTGAGAGTCAGAGAGATATAGTCAGTGAGTGATGTTGAGAAATGAAGGTCCAAACATGAGCGGGGTATGGGACGGTGAACTCAGGGAGTGAAGAGTCGGTGAACAAGGTAAGGGAGTGAGGTCAGAGTGAGGATTATTCTTTGGTTCTTTCGGTAAAGTGACGTATCAAGATAAAATAATAAATTAAATTAAATACTAGCATACGACGTTTCGATTGCAACACAAGCAATCATCATCAGGTATAAATTAAATAGAAACGCAAATCTAGTATACTCAGAAATATAATGTAATACAACAGAGAGTCGGATAACATAACAGTCAACACCCTACCTGGTTGATTACGTTCTTCCTGAGAATGCTAAATTGATCTCTCTCTCAAATTTAGCATTCTTAGGAAGAACGTAATCAACCAGGTAGGGGGGTTGACTGTTATGTTATCCGACTCTGTTGTATTACATTATATTTCTAAGTATACTAGATTTGTGTTTCTATTTAACTTTTACCTGATGATGATTGCTTGTGTTGCAATCGAAACGTCGTATGCTAGTATTTTACTTATTATTTTATCTTGATACGTGACTTTACCGAAAGAACCAAAGAATAATTCCTGCAGTCACGAAAGCTCCAAATTAAGTCAGAGTGAGGGTTGAAGAGCAAAGCTATAGAGGGAGTGAGAGTCAGAGAGAGAGATGTAGTCAGTGAGTGAGGTTGAGAAATGAAGGTCCAAACATGAGCGGGGTATGGGAGGAGGTGAACTCAGGGAGTGAGAGTTGAACGAGCAGGGTTGGGTTCTGGGGGTTGGTGAGTGAGTTCCAGAGTGAAGTGAGTCGAGAGAAGAGAGGGTGGGGTGTTGGATGGAGCGGTGTAGTGGTGTTGGGGTCGGGGTGTTTGTTGAGCCCCGATCTCCGTGTCCCTTGCTCTGACGTGGCCGCGTGTGCTGGCTTGCAGGGTGGACATCACGCAGCTGTGCATGTACAACCTTACAGTGGTGCACAAGAAGAAGTACTTTGACTTTGAGAAAGAGGTGATGCCGTTCGTGCATGACAACTGGGACAGCCTGCAGCTCGGCGAGGTATGTGTGCATGCGTGCGATGGGTATCGAGCAGTATCGTGGCGGTGAGCGCACTACGCTGCAAACGCCGGTGACCTAAGTTTGAATCGCGACCATGGCTAACATTTGTGTTGATTATCGGAACTGACCTTGGGCCTCTCCTTCGTCGACTCGTACAACTTATAATCATCGGCGCTGACGAGACAAAGGTGGCAGGGCGTGGCGCTGGCCAGACCAACCCCTCGTGCGCCGTGCCAGCCTTCATAGGCATCCACCAACAGGCTTTGCCCCAACAGCCTGGTAAGATATTCTTAGGTTTTTTCGGTAAAGTCACATAGGTAAAAACAATAAAAAGTATAATAAAATAAAAAATAAAAATCACGACGTTTCGGAGGCAACACAAGCTTCCGTCTTCAGGTGGTGATTTTTATTTATTTAACTTTTAATGTTTTTACCTACGTGACTTTACCGAAAAAACCTAAGAATATGAATCATTGTAGTCAGGAAAGCTTCAAATCTAGAATTAAAGCCTGGTAAGACTATTTTACAAGAATCAATGAAAACGTCGACCCTTCTGCGTGCAGGTGGAACCTTTCTCGTGCTGAAGGACAAAACGCAATGCAGACATGCATCTATTGCCTGACTGAGAGATACAGGACTAGTCTCGCGGAGTTTTCACACTTATGGCAATTCGTTTGTTTGTCACGATTGGGGTTGTCACGATTCAAGAATCTAATTTGTCCATTGTCACGTTCTATTAAGTTTTTGATTGCTTATGTTATGGTTAGGTAGTCGTGTAGGTATAATGTCGATGTTTTAACTACAACGCTAAATCAACCAGTAACAACCAATTAAATTGAGTTGTCACGTCATGGACAGATGTGACATTTTTAAATCCTTTATATTAAGTTCGCTTGCTTGCTTATGACCGTGCAAACCTTTCGGTCGTTTTTTAACCCACTTCCCGTGATCCAATCGAGCTGACATTTTGCACACAGACTCGTTGTGCGAGACAATTAATGTTCGTGAAAATTTTTTCCAAAATTTTACACTGTTTAGGGAAAACAAATTAAATATTTCATTACAAATTGTTTAATACTGGCAGACAATCATCTGACCCATAGGTGGCAGCCATCTCAAGCCAGAGGACGAGAGGACTCTAGCCGCCACGCATATAAAGGATTTATAGTGAGAAACTTTGTTTTTATGGGTTATACTTGTTTTTTCAGCAAACTGCTGGAATGTAGAAAATTGCAAGCAGAATTTTTGGCAATTGTGTACAAAACAACACTTCGCTGGAGATTACATCCAGCATTATCAGTGTGTTCACAAAAAGCTGAGCTCTCCTCACGTGAAAGAGTTTCCTGATCCAGGTCCTTAAGTAGGTGCTGTGATATAACCAGGAACAGCCATAATGCAGGTGAAGGTTTAATAATTAGAGTTCATTGTTGGATTGACAGGTGCAATTCACAATGCACCTTATGTACATTGAATGTATACTCTTTGTTTTTTTCCGGAAAGTCACGTAGTTAGAAATAAAATAAAACAAATCACGACGTTTCCATTGCAACACAAGTGGTCGTCATCAGGCAAAGGAGTCAGCCTCTAAAGTCAAACTGTTTATAAAGGTTTGGAGATGGGCGTGTAGCCCAAGTGTATCAACAGCACCAGGAGCATGGGCAGTGCATGAGTGCCAATGCAGCAACAATGCCAATGTAGCAGCAATGCCAATGTAGCAGCTATACACGTACTACTCGTATTGCAAGACCTCGCTCGTTTATCAAATTAATATTTATGTTAAAAATTTGCTCGTCTTGCAAAACACTCGCAGACCAAGCTACTCGCAATCCAAGGTTTTACTGTATCATGAATGATATTGGGCACAAAAGCCTTCATATCAAATCTGTGGGGACAGCCAGGAAGGGAAAGAGCAGGTTGGGTTATTTTGGGTGCTGCTGCGGTGGTGAGATGTTAACTAGGTCGCCTGGTAATCAGGAGCTCGTGGGTTCGATCCCGACCCTTATGCTCGTATATTTGAAGTTTGGGTGTCTCTCTCTCCGTGATCCCGCAGATTTTTCTCCGGGTCCTCCGGTTTTTCCCTCCACGTTTGATATCAACGTGCGTTTAGAGTATTTGGCTGCTATAAATGCACGTAATAAGCCACTTCGTTAAAGTATAATTTGTGGCCAGGTCGCTTTTGAAAAATAGCTTTTTAGCTCATTGAGCCTTACCTGGTAAAATTTAAATAGTTTAGTTTTTTTGGTGTCCTGTTTCTCCTGCTAAACGCAAATTCTGCCGGTTTGCCCGGCTGTGTTTGCAGCAGATGGCCGACACGACTCGGCAGAAGCGCTACCAGTGTGTGATGCACGCGCTCATCAGCAACAAGAGCAAGTGAGAGATGCCTCTTCTTACCATCTATTCAGCCGCTCAAACATGGTCGTGTGAACGAGTTGGTGGGACAGTCGGTGTGTGAGCGAGTCAGTATATGAATGTATAAACAAGTTAGTGTGTCGATGGGCGAGTGAGACCATGAATGAGTTGGGTGGATGGGTGAGCGTATAAGTGATGGAGCTAATGGGCAGATAAGTGAATGAGTTGGTGAGTGAGTGTTTAAAGGTGAGCATTTAAGCAAGTGGGTGGGTGTGTTAATGGTTTTGTACGCAGAGGGGTTGCGTCTGTGGATGAGTAAAGAGTGAGAAAGTAGGTCATTTGGTGGCTATTTTATTTGGTGAGTGAGTGAATGAGAAAGTATGTGAGTTAATCGTAGTGAATGATTTTTGTGAATGAATATATAAATTAACTTATGGATTGAAATCGGCCAAAACATCAAAGAATAGGACTAGAGGGCTTGGCAATTGTTGTCTGTGGCTATCCGTGCCCCAGTGCGAAAATCTCAGGAGGCGGCGGCATCACAGATTCTACAGCAGCGTTTAGATCTGCGATTTGCACGAATGATGCTGTATATAGATAAAAATTTGAAATCATAATTTCGATTTATAAAGCGCCCTCAAACAATTCTTCTGAGGGCACTACAATCGTACTCGGGGCGCTACGTGAGTAGTATGGTAGGTGTGCGGGTGAATGTGCGCTGGAGTGTGTCCGCTGCCCGATACCCGCATTGAATTGCGTCTGTTGCAGCGTGTGCGGCCAGTGGAGGGCGGTAGTGTAGTCGTTTGCGTGCTGCGCCACGAACTCAGCGACCCGGGGTTTGATTCCCGCTCACAGCCAACACCTTTGATGATTATTTGAACCAGTCCTGGGCCTTCCCTAGGTCGACTCAGCCTCAAATTAGTACCTGGTGCGGTGTGTGAACATTGGCAACGGGGAGACAAAGGCAGCCCGGCGCGGTGCTGGCCACCCACCCTCATGTGCCGTGCCGGCCTTCCTATATGCTACTCGCTAACAGCACTTGCCCCAACAGTCTACTAAAGGTTTACACGGGAGACCTTTGTCTTTGGCGCCACGTGCGTGCAGGTTCGTGTGCGGGCGCGAGATCAAGAAGAAGCAGCACCTGTACGGCCTGCGCATGCGCGTGCCACCCACTCCACCCTCCATCTCCCTTCCAGCCGCCCTGGGGTTCGCCGAGGGAGACGGCCCCCTCAGCCTCGCCAACATCTCCTACCCGTCCCCTCCTCGCCCCACGCGACGGTGAGAGCCCCCCCCACCCTCCCTACCTTGTCTCATCCCCGCCAAGACACCGTCGCGGGGAGGGGGCCACTGGGGTCCAAGCAAGGGTTGCCACACGTCCTGCTTTTTTGATGGGAATGCTCCCGTGTTGAAACAGCTGTCCTGGAAAATCTGTTGACTCTTCCCAGGACAAGCCCTACACTGTGTTGACTCACCACGCTGCAGGTCAACACTTCAATTTCTGCTTCTTCCCTCTCACTGCTCCACTTTGGAATTCCCCCCCCCCCCCCCATCATCATTGTCTCTTTTTCTCTCAAGCTCTCACAATAATGACCTTGCTCAGTTCAAGACAGATGTTACACTCTTCACCCATTACAACTCCTGACGCTTGCCACGCAGGCGCCGCCTGTCCGGCCATCCTCGCCGACCCGCGGCCAGAGCAGGGTCATCCTCGCTCACCGGACCAGCTGCCCTTGCAGCCTTCCCCAGGTGCCCAGCACGGGGCACGCTGCACTCAGTCACACACAAAGCCTACGAGGCACCCCGCACACCAGTACACAGCCCACACTCGACGCACGCCAGAGGTCGCAAACGGGTTTTGATTCCTTACCCATACCCGGCCGCACCAGGGTCGCAAACGGGTACCCGTACCCGGTTGGGTACGGGTAGCCGGGTATCGGGTAGGGTACGGGTATCGGGTACCCGGTTGCGACCTCTGACGCGCGCGTGTTTGCCGTTCTCCCCCCCCCCCCCCTCTTCTCCACCAGGACCGCCTTCGGCCTCGACTCCGTCAACCGGGCTCCGTCCCGCCTCAAGCGGGGGCTCGGGGGGACCGCACCCCTGCGCCGCTCCCCGCGCGTCCCGGGAGGCGGTTACCGTGGTGACGAGGGCCCCGGGGTCCCGGGCGGCGGGCTGGCGGGGGACGGGGACGCGGTGGGCCCGGGCCTGGGCGGGTTGCAGGCCTGCCTGTCCCGCCTGGCCCCCTCCCCCGGGCCCGCGTGCCTGGCGGGGGGCGGGGCCGAGGGCCGCGCGGCGTGCGGGGAGGCGTTCCGTGTGCTCGGCCGAAGGGTGGGCCCTGACGGGCGCGTGCAGTACCTGGTAGAATGGGCGGGCACCACACCCGGCTAGTGGGGGGAAGGGGGTGAGAGCGGAACCGGCCCTCGTTGTAGCCCCGGGCCCTGCTGGGCGAGAGGGCCCGGCTCGTTCGTGGCGAGCCGCGCCGGTTTTAATTTAATCCTGAGCGGAAATGAGATCAGAGGAACCGGCGGGTAAAGTCCAAACGAGCTTTAATGCTGAGGCGCTAGTGTTTGATTACCAATGATAAGAGGTGCGCGGACGGGAGTCTCACGTTGCCGGACGGTGTCTGTTGGTCTGCGGCTGGGGGAGCGCTACCCCCTCACAGCCCGTTGCGTGCCCCCTATGCGATGCGTGCTACCGCTAGACATGTGATGATCCACCCTCAGCGCCCCCCCCCCCCCCTCTTCCTCGCCTGCTATTCAATTTATTGGCGCGATCAGAGATCTGTCTCTTTCACTTCGATAGGCCCGCCTGCAGCGAGTTTGTCATTTGCAGAGATTCGCGGTTCGAATCCTGCAGGCCGTTGTGATTAATGCTGGCGTGTGTGTGTATTAATCGTAAAAAATACGCACCGCCATCTGCTTTGCAGTGGACGTTAAAAGATTCCTCGCGTCATTTGAAGAAGAGTTGGCCACTGCGGGCCATATTTGAAAAATCGCACGGCACATCACTTCAATGGGAAACGGTGAAGCCACTGGCAATACTGCCAAAAAATAAATGTCAGAGGCTTTCCTGGGTAAACAGACATCATAATCGTAATTAATAACACAAAACTTAATGCATGTTGCTGCTATTGTACTTTCCGTGCTTTCTGCGCACAACTCTTATACGAATCTGTTCTCGCACGTCGCGTGATGCTGCGTACATCGCGAGCTTGATAATCGGAATTTGACCACAGCTGCATCGTTACACACCTGCCGACCGAGGCATGCGTGTACGGCGTCGTAAGGCCGTAGCCTCGCACACAGAGTCGCGCACGGGGGGGGGGGGGGGGGGGAGCATGTACAGAGCGGACAGTCTATCCGCGCGTTGTGCAGCGTGGCTCAGCGGAATGAATGTACCCTTCGGATTATAAAATATACTGAGATACAGTTTATATACACGAGAGTTCTATATGTACGCCCCGCAAAGCCGAAGGCGCTCTTTTTTTTGTTATTAGATCCTGCATTTATTTGAGTTTGAATTAACTAGGGGGGGGGTGTTCCTCGCCGTGCCTTGTCGTTGGTTGCTACGTACGGTGTGAAAAGTTTCACGTAACGTACGCCGTGGCCTCGTTTCACCGCGCACACTTTAACCAAAAGCGTTTGACCCGGTGACCCCCACGACCCTGTTCTTGTATCTGGCCTCGTCTAATCCGTGCCCCGTCCAGGCCACGGTTACCAGGATGACAGCGAGGAGCTTGGCCAGGTCTCCGTTATTGCTGCTATTGAACTTTCTGCGCACAACCACCCCCCGACCCCCTCCTCAACCGCGTGCCCGCTCCCGTCACTGCCGCGCTGCCACAGACAAAGAAGAAAGTAAAACGCCTTTTGGCGTCATCTGGTCCAACCCATGTGAGACTAGGCTCTAAGGAAAGCTGTCTCGGGTGTGGACCAATCAACTCCAAGGACAGTGCACATTATCAGTTATGTCTTTTGTTTGTATTATGACTGCAGGTATTGTGGTCTATACAAACATGACTCGTTGTAAAAAGGTGTCAATTTTGTTGCCAGATAGAAGGGTAAAAAACAAATCATATTTTTACTGGCAAATGAGGTTCCCATAGTGCAACTCAAACATTTAAACAGCTTTAATAGGTCCGCGTTTAGGCTGCGCATCTCACAATGTTAAACACGAGCACTGCCCCGCGCATTTGCCCGGGGCGTAATTTCACCCTCGCCTTTGCTGCACGCGCACGTTATGGTAGGCGTTCGGCTTCAGGTGCGATGGTGTTGTCGCCGCATCATCCTTCAGCCCTCGAGGGCGACATCACCGAGGCAAAACGCCATCGGCGTGGGTTACGGGACTATGGTGTCGTGCCCAAACATAGGGTTTAAATTGAAGTCAATGGGAAAGGCACGTTTTTGGCTGCCATTAGTTTGTATTTGATGTTATTTTTTTTTATTTGGTGGGAGAGGGGGGGGGGGTTCAATGTTAATTGGGAGAGGTGACAATTTTGCGGCGATGTCCTCGGCAAGAGAAGCATTCGTCTTTAAATTAGTTTATTTTGTCCAATACACCGTACGCGAGGAAGCACTTAAGAAAGAGGCGGTGTGGGGCAATTGCCTCTTCTCACCTGTGCGTGACCCCAGCCGTAACGTCCTGGCCCTCCCCGATGCACTTAACCAGGAAGTATGGGGGAGGGCGGCGAGTGCCACTTGTGAGGGGAGTTGCCGGGGCCGGGCGATTGACAGGAATGGGGAGAGGTGGCACGAAGTGGTGGCTTCGACTGCAGCCTTGTTACTGAAAAACCTGGTTTCCACGTCTCCCCATTTAGCCGCGAATGATGTACGCATCACTCGCTATCATGGCACGGTAAATGTATTTGCGGCTCCTGGTCCCTTGTTCACGTCACGGTGACTCAAAAAGTCTGACAAATCGGTTAGAGCTCACGTCAAGAGGTCTAAAATTGCGTGTGATCGACCACAAGCGCGTTGCAGCCGGTACCTGGCTGTGACGTCGGCGTCAGTTTCGTCGTCTTTGAGTGAGCATCCATGATTTGGGCAGCGCGGTTTTGACTTTTTGAGAGGCCAGGGAAAAATGGGCTCCTTGCAGCTGTGTGATTGAGGGCTTGTACCAGAGCAGAATCTGTGGATAACGAGGGTTTGCATGTTTTAAAAATAATTTTTATGCTATTTGTCGGCTTTTAACGTTTTAAATTTCATATTTACCCGTCTTGTATCATTTATTTTGCGCGTTTCGGTGAAGTCCCATATTCATCTTCAACGCATCGTGTGGGTTTGGGTCCTTGGCCTCGTGTGCAGATCATCGCCGCTTTGGCGTTAGCCCCGTGTGTGAGCACGGGGGTGGAGAGAGAGCGGGTCCCCTGGGTGGGGGCTGCCCTGTCTGCCGGCCTGCAGGAGCCCCGTACATCCTACATTCCAGCCAGTTCATGGACCCAGTTCGCATGTTATTATTTCACTTGTATTGCCACCTGAGGTGACAGAACGTTCGTTGTATAATAAAGCAATGTATAATGCGTACATTTTCACGAAAAGGCAAATTCCCGGTCGTGACACGAAGGCTTCACGGAGCCAGGCTCAGTTCCTCATACGCCCCACGAAACAAATACAAGGCCTTCATCTGTCTTTTAAGTGTCGAATTTGATGCTGCTGCTGCGTGATGTGCAGCGGAAAAACGTCGATCTGCCAGAAGAGTCGTGGTTCGGCGGCAGGGGGTGGCGATCGAGTTGAGGGATGAGGTCCTTCGCAGTGCCTTGGGGTTGACTGACGGCCCCCTTAAACAATATCTAATGATCCTTTTAGATAGCGTCGTTCATGGAAATTGCATCTCACAATCGCTGAGGAGACAGACCAAGCTGAAAGGCTACCGGGCGTTGAGCCAGCTACAACAGTTGTTCTGCAGTTCTCTGTATATTAAGATGTTTTCAGCCAATTAGTGCTTATACATTTGGGAGGAAATCCACGCATGATAGGGGGCAGCACTATCCTAATCAGAAGAGACAGATAATGTTAGTCTACACTTTGCTGAATTCCAATCTGCATGGCACGCTGGGGTATTGACTCGATGCCCGTGAGAAGGGAGTTTGGCAACATTTGTCCGATCCACCAAAGCTCGTTTCCACAGTGTTTGATTAAAGGTTGACGTGCATCGCCATCACCGCCTGGCATGGGTTTTAAAGACGGCCAGATAATGTGGCCGACTATGGAGTATTATTAAGTCATCACGTATTCTGCCGAATCCATGCCGGTAGAACCAAACCCCCATCTCAAAGCCACGCGGACTGTGTTACTATTGTGCTCATACTAACGCAATCAGGGATTCATCTTCTTAGTTCTTTCGGTAAGTCACGTAGAAGGGAAATAATAAAAAATAAAACATTTTATTTGTATTTTATTGTTTTATTTTTATTTTTTTTTTAATTTCCCTTCTACGTGACTTTACCGAAAGAACCAAGAAGATAATGCAATCATTTCAATTTGTTTATATTGTTATGAACAGTGGTGGAAATGTGCCGGTATATGACCTTGTTTGCCAACCGGCACTTTTCAGAACCACACCAGCGCGACTCCGTACACCGAACAGGCCACGGCCGACACCGTTCCTCTTCCTCTGCAGAGGGGAAGCAGTAATGAAATTGGACTGCGGGACAAATGGGTTTCATACTGGGACGTTCCACCACTGCTTATAACCAATAGGTATGGTGTGTGAGCCCCAGACCTGTTGTAAATGTGTACAACTTGGGTGTCATAGTCCCTCTGGAACGAGATGGTCTATAGGGGTGACGGGGGCGCAGTGGTTTACATTCATGTCTCGCAACAAGAAGACCCTCGGTTTGATTCCAGATTCGGGCACATTTCTGCGTATGGAGTTTGTGTTCTTTACCACTGTTCCAAACGGGTTTCCTCCTACATGTAAATAATGTAACTGGTATTGGCCAAACATCCCAATGCTGAATAATGACCTGCAAACTTGGCAAGACCCTCTTTAAAAAAATGTTGAGACTGAGGCTTTCCTGGGTAAATGTACGTCGTAATAATAAACACGTGGCCAGGGAAGTGTAGGGGATTCAATTAGTCTTATTCTTAGGTTTTTTCGGTAAAGTCACGTAGGTAAAACAACACCCTTTTGGCCCAGCCCCCCCCTCCCTCCCGATACATTCCATTCATTGGCTACCACATTCTGATGAGCTCCCCCCTCTCCTCCCCCCTCAACTCGCTTTTAAGGGATTACATCTTGAATCATTGCCTCACTTGATGCAGCTAATCTGGCTGTGACGGTCCCACCTGATGACGGAGACTTGTGTTGCCTCCGAAACGTCGTGATCTTTATTTTATTTGTATTAATTTTGATGTTTTACCTACGTGACTTTACCGAAAAAAACCTAAGAATATGAATCATTGCAGTCACGAAAGCTTCAAATCTAGAATCAATTAGTCTTATCTGTCAAGACGAAAGTCTTGGCTTGGGCAGAACACACCACTCTATAAGAAGAGATGATGGACAAGACTGATGATGGAATGGCAGCCGAATGAGAGGACGACCACTGGACATTTGATAAACGAGAGCAGCCCATGCGCAGGAGATAGCCTTAAATCAGCAGTGGGTAAACCGCGAGTGGTAATGAACGTTCGTGGGCTGCCCGTGTGGGGTGGTATTAATGCCGTCTTTGCCTCGCGGACTAAGCTGCTGCTGCTGCTGACAACGCTAGAGCCATCGCACGGTTTAGCTTCTGCTGTTGAAGCAATGTTACATCTCCTGCACAATGAGCGGAATAAATATCTTCATTTTAATAGCTGTGGTGTGTGTGTGCGTGTTCACTGCGTACGTGTACCTTATGAACACGTATCTCAATCCTTCACACTCCGCGGTGGCAAGATGTTATTTCGCCACCGCGTTCCGATTATCACGGTTGGCAATGTACGGCACGAAAGAAGTTATACATATGTAGAGAAGTTCCGACGGACGTACTCGTAAACGGAGGTAAGTTAAGGGCTTCCGCCAGGGTTTATTAGAGCTGTTACAATATTACACAGCAGGGTGTACAACTCCCAGGGGCTAGGGGGATCCTACTCTGGAGTCCGGGTCCCTGCCGGCTAGCTCTGGTCTCTCTCTCGTGTCGGATCGGGGACTCTGCCGACTCCACCGAGCGGAGAGAGAAGCACCTATTCTTGGGTTTTTTCGGTAAAGTCACGTAGGTAAGAAATTAAAATTAATAAAAAGAAAATAAAAATCACGCTTCGGAGGCAACACAAGCTTCCGTCTTCAGGTGGAACCGTCACAGCCACGCTGAAGACGGAAGCTTGTGTTGCCTCCGAAGCGTGATTTTTATTTTATTGTTATTTTACTTTTATTAATTATAATTTTTTACCCACATGACTTTACCGAAAAAACCCAACTATGGATCCTTGCAGTCACGAAAGCTTCAAATATAGAGAAGCACCTCTACGGCTACCACCGGCTTCTCCCCAGACTCCCTATTCGATCTCTCTCTCTACCCACTGGTTCCCTCTTCACCCTGTTTACTTTACCCGTTCCCACAGTGACCCCGCTCCCGTCACGGGGTATCCCTTAAGTATTTCTAGATTTGAAGCTTTCGTGACTGCAAGGATTCATACTCTTAGTTCTTTCGGTAAAGTCACGTATGTAAAAAATGAAATTAATAAAAATCAAACAATAAAAATCACGACGTTTCGGAGGCAACACAAGTCTCCGTCATCAGGTGGATGCAGCAAATCTGGCTGTGACGGTCCCACCTGATGACGGAGACTTGTGTTGCCTCCGAAACGTGATTTTTATTGTTTTATTTTTATTAATTTAATTTTTTACCTACGTGACTTTACCGAAAGAACTAAGGGTATGTATCCCTTAAGTACCCTAGGAGGCGTGACGTCATCGCACTGAACGGCACACCTGACGTCATGTTCCCATTTTACTCCTCTACACATACATTTTCTTCGCCTGGTACTCGGGAGAATGTGAGTTCGATCTCGACCCTGACGCCTGTATTTCTGGAGTTCGCATGTCTCCTGTGATCGCGTGGATTTCGGTTTTTCCTTCAACACTAAGAAACACTGGTTTAGATTATACTGGTAAGAACCTGGTTACACCAGCCCACAGGGGATTATTGTGTCCGTCCGTCGTGCAGGGAGGGGCTGGGTGGGGAGGGAGGGGCTGGGTGGGGAGGGGCTGGTCACCCCGTGGTGCCCTTATAAAACTCAACGTTTCACCTACTCACGCCGGCTTGTGCCCGCCCTCACAGTCGGGCATATTTGCGGAATACACCACGCCGCCGTTGACCCTGGCCATTGACCGAGCAACCCGACGTTCCTACCAGCTCCCTCCGCAGGAATGTGTTCTGGCTAGACTAAATGGCCAACATCGATGTGTCGCCTCTGAAAACAAGCTAATAGCTCTGGGTTTTTAAACGATAAATAAAATAGTAAAAAATTAACCCGTAAAAACAAAGTTTTTCACTATAAATTCTTTATATGCGTGGCATCGGTTTTATTTTATTATTCATTTCTGTTTTTCTTGAGTAAGAGTTTCATTTTTATCACATTGGTATTTTAAATTAAATATAAAAAAAAATCCTAATGAGTGTAACATTTTGGGAAAAAAATGTTCACGAACATTAATTGTCACGCACAACGAGTCTGTGTGGAAAATGTCAGCTCGATTGGATCACGGGAAGTGGGTTAAAAAACGACCGAAAGATTTGCACGGTCGTAAGCGTGCAAGCAAGCAAGCAAGTGAACTTAATATAAAGGATTTAACAAGTATAACCCGTAAAAACAAAGTTTTTCACTATAAATCCTTTATATGCGTGGCGGCTAGAGTCCTCTCGTCCTCTGGCTTGAGATGGCTGCCACCTATGGGTCAGATGATTGTCTGCCAGTATTAAGCAATTGGTAATTAAATATTTAATTTGTTTTCCCTAAACAGTGTAAAATTTTGGAATTTTTTTTTTCACGAACATTAATTGTCTGGCACAACGAGTCTGTGTGCAAAATGTCAGCTCGATTGGATCACGGGAAGTGGGTTAAAAAACGACCGAAAGATGGCAGCCATCTCAAACCAGAGGACGAGAGGACTCTAGCCGCCCCGATGCCACGCATATAAAGGATTTATAGTGAAAAACTTTGTTTTTACGGGTTAATTTTTATTTTTTATTATTTCCCTTCTACGTGACTTTACCGAAAGAGCCAAGAAGATGATTCCCACGAGGATGTTTTGACAGTCGTAGACGAAGCACCGCGAGTCGCATCACAGTGCGCGCGACACGAAAACGTTCGGTCCAGGTGCGGCTCAGCGCTTAGGGCCGTCCATAAATGACGTCACGCACCTAGGGGGGGGGGTGGGGTCAGACATTTGTGACGACGTGTGACGAGGGGGGGGGGGTTTGAGAAATGTGACGTCACATCAAAATGCGCAACTTTAAATAAATATTGAATTGTTATAGCAACACGAATTGTTATAACAACACTCCTACAACATCAGAGTGCAGGGCCACATTAAATACGCACTACAATGACAATAGTTTAAAGCGATTTGAAGCATGTTTTTATTATGTTTTATTTTTTATTATTTTCCTTTTACGTGAATTTACCGAAAGAACCAAGAAGATGAATCCCTGCACTCACGAAAGAAGCTTTAAATCGAAATTACGCGGAATGTTTTGGTTCCGGCCGGAACAAATTCCTCCCGGAACCATTTCTCGCGTGACGTCACACCCCCCCCCCCCACCCCGAGCTCATCCTCTCCCCCAGCCTCTCCGAGCCACCTCCCCATTGGTCCGCTGCGCGACACGTGCCCCGCGCGGACCAATGGGAGACCTCGGCGTGTGTCCCCCACCACATTGGGGGCAAGGCGGTCCCGTGGCCTCGTCTCCTGGACGTTTGTGGTAGTGGTGGACTCACTGCTGTTGACGCCACCTCCACCTCCTCCACCACCTCCTCCACCTCCTCCACCTCCTCCTCTTGCTTCATGGCCTCGGGCCGCGATGGGAGCGGCTTCGGCGCAGCTGACGAGGTGCGAGGAGGAAGCGCTCCCACCCACCCCCCTCTTACTCCCCGCTCCTTCTCCTGTCGCCCGGAGCGCAGAGCGAACCCCGACACTTTGGGGTCGTCGTGTCGGCGGGCGCCAGGTGCAAGTCACTGTGGTGGCGGTGGTGGCGGTGGCGGTGGTGGCGGTGGTGGCGGTGGCGGTGGTGGCGGTGGCGGTGGTGGCGGTGGTGGTGGCGGTGGTGGGTGGCGGTGGTGGCGGTGGTGGTGGCGGTGGTGGGTGGCGGTGGTGGGTGGCGGTGGTGGTGGCGGTGGCGGGTGGCGGTGGCGGTGGTGGGTGGCGGTGGCGGTGGCGGGTGGTGGGTGGCGGTGGTGGCGGTGGTGGGTGGCGGTGGTGGGTGGCGGTGGTGGGTGGCGGTGGTGGGTGGCGGTGGTGGTGGCGGTGGCGGGTGGCGGTGGCGGGTGGCGGTGGCGGTGGTGGGTGGCGGTGGCGGTGGCGGTGGTGGGTGGCGGTGGCGGTGGCGGTGGTGGGTGGCGGTGGCGGTGGCGGTGGTGGGTGGCGGTGGCGGTGGCGGTGGTGGGTGGCGGTGGCGGTGGCGGTGGTGGGTGGCGGTGGTGGGTGGCGGTGGCGGTGGCGGTGGTGGGTGGCGGTGGCGGTGGCGGTGGTGGGTGGCGGTGGCGGTGGCGGTGGTGGGTGGCGGGGCGGTGGTGGCGGTGGTGGCGGCGGTGGCGGTGGTGGGTGGCGGTGGTGGCGGTGGTGGTGGCGGTGGTGGGTGGCGGTGGTGGCGGTGGTGGTGGCGGCGGTGGGTGGCGGTGGTGGCGGTGGTGGTGGTGGTGCAGTCTAGCGCCGTTGCCACCACCACCACCACACCGGTGACTGATCCTCCAGATTCCTGCTGTCACCCGCCGACGCGAACACCGCAGCTTACGACAATTTCCGGACAGGTGGCAACCGGAGGGGGAGTGGTGTGAGTGGGTGGGTGGGTGAGCTGGTGAGTGAGCTGGTGGGTGGGTGAGCGAATGGGTGAGCTGGTGGGTGAGCTGGTGAGTGGGTGGGTGAGCTGGTGAGTGGGATGGTTAAGTGGGCGAGTGAGTGAATGGTTTGAGAGGGTGAGTTTGGCGAGTGAATGAGTTCGTGGTTGGGTGAGCGAGTGAGTAGGTGAGTGAGTGAATGGTTGAGTTGAGAGGGTGAGTGAATAGGTGAGTGAGTGGTTTTATGAGCGAGTGAGTGAGTAGGTGAGTGGTTTGATTAGTGGATGAGTGAGTAGTTGAGTGACTGAGTGGATGAGTGAATGGTATAGTTAGTGGATGAGTGAATAGGTGAGTGAGTGGTTTTATGAGCGAGTGAGTGAGTAGGTGAGTGGTTTGATTAGTGGATGAGTGAGTGGTTGAGTGACTGAATGGTTGAGTGAGTGGATGAATGAATGGTTGAGTGAGTGAATGGTTGAGTTAGTGAATGGTTGAGTTAGTGCAGGGGTCGGCAACCTACGGCTCCGGAGCCGCATGCGGCTCTTTACGGGCTGCTTCTTGACGATGAGTACGTATGTACTCAGATGCATTGCGGCTCTTGAAATACTGAATTTTGTACCGAATTGGAAAGAAATGGCTCTTCTTGTTATTTTGGTTGCCGACCCCTGAGTTAGTGGATGAGTGAACAGGTGAGTGAGCGGCAGAGGTGGGACAAAGTCATTGTTATGCAAGTCCAAGTCGAGTCTGAAGTCATCAAATTCATGACTCGAGTCTGACTCGAGTCCAAGTCACATGACTCGAGTCCACATCTCAGAGGTGGGACAAAGTCATTGTTATGCAAGTCCAAGTCGAGTCTGAAGTCATCAAATTCATGACTCGAGTCCAAGTCACATGACTCGAGTCCACACCTCTGGTGAGCGGTAAGGCTACCACCACCTTCCCCACAGCACAGACCTAACCCGGATACGTTTCCTCGGTCAGCACCACCACCATCAGAACTGTGCTGCAGTTTTCTGGACTGCGATAAAGCTTAGCACAGACGATGCCAATCCCCGTCATCTGTGTACAAAGCATCTCCTGCAGCCACCCGCCCACACAGATGATGCCAATTCCCGTCATCTGTGTACAAAGCATCTCCTGCAGCCACCCGCCCACACAGATGATGCCAATCCCCGTCATCTGTGTACAAAGCATCTCCTGCAGCCACCCGCCCACACAGATGATGCCAATCCCCGTCATCTGTGTACAAAGCATCTCCTGCAGCCACCCGCCCACACAGATGATGCCAATTCCCGTCATCTGTGTACAAAGCATCTCCTGCAGCCACCCGCCCACACAGATGATGCCAATCCCCGCACTCTACGGGGTCAACCCGGGACGGGTGGCAACCCTCCACTACTCCCTCGTGTGCGTGATCACGGGGGGCGCCGGAATGCAGAGCCTGGAAATTAAACCGCGAGCGTGTTGTGTGTGTTTGTTCTGTGTGTTGTGTTCTGTGTGTTTGTTGTGTGTTGTGTGTGTGCGTGGTGTGTGTGCGTGTTGTGTGTGTTTGTTCTGTGTGTTGTGTTCTGTGTGTTTGTTGTGTGTTGTGTGTGTGCGTGGTGTGTGTGCGTGTTGTGTGTGTTTGTTCTGTGTGTTGTGTGTTCTGTGTGTGCGTGTTGTGTGTTTGTTGTGTGTGTTGTGTTGTGTGTGTACGTGTTGTGTTCTGTGTGTGTTGTGTGTTTGTCCTGTGTTGTGTGCGTGTTGTGTGTGTGTTCTGTGTTAATGTGTGTTGTGCGTTTGTTATGTGTGTGTTCTGTGTTAATGTGTGTTGTGCGTGTTGTGTGTGTTGTCTTGTGCGTTGTGTTTGTTCTCTGTTAATGTGTGTTTGTTATGTATGTGTGGCGCGTGTTGTGTGTTTGTCCTTTGTGTGTGTGTGTTTATGTGTGTTGTGTATTGTGTTTATGTGTGTTGTGTACGTGTATTGTGTGTTGTGTGTGTTTATGTGCGTTGTGCGTGTGTTGTGTGCGTGATGCCGCGTTGACAATTAGTCCACAGGCGCATGTAATAGGCGACGATCCGGCCAATGTCCGTTTTTAATGACGGAGGGGGGGGGGGGCGTTGGTGGGGCCTGGGCGACGTTTCAGGCCACGACCCTTCTGTAATAACTATAGAACGAAAAAGGCCGATTGAAAACCGTCGGCTGCTTAGCGGCAATGCCTCATCTTGGGGCTGCATCGCTGTTGGTGAATGCGTGGATCGTTCCGAGTGCTTGGAGTTCATTCCTGGTGTGGGGGGGCATGGGCCCCCCGTTATCTGTAGTTGCCACCTGTCCCGGTTTTCACGGGAACACCGCCTCTTGTTGTTGAGGTGGTCGTTTTGTAAACACATCTCCTCCTCCGAGTTGTTCAGACTCGAAGCTCCACCTCCCCGACGGGGTCGTGACCCGTGAACTTTGGGGTCGTGACCCCTGAACTTTGGGGTCGTGACCCCTGAACTTTGGGGTCGTGACCCCCCCCCTCCGCTGTGCCCCATAGGGCGTCCGCGTGGAGACGGAGCTGGAGCTGCTACCGCCGGGAGATTTGGATCTGACATCGGACGAGTGCATCCTGGACGAAGTGGACAGTGAGACACCCCGCCCCCCCCCACAGGGTCACACCCCCCCCCCACAGGGTCACTCCCCCCCCCCCCCCCCCCCACAGGGTCACGCCCCCCAGGGTCACGCCCCGCCCCCCCCAACGGGGTCACTCCCCCCCACCCCACAGGGTCATCACCCCCCCCCCCCCACAGGGTTCACGCCCCCTCCCCCCCAGGGTCACGCCCCCCCAGAGTCACTCCCCCCCAGGGTCAACTCATTGACCCACGACTGACGCCAGTCTCATCTGAGCTGACCTAGATGCAGCCCACATCCAGGACTCTGAAAGGCCGCGCCGGCGGCTGCGTTGGCTGGTGAAGGTTTCTTCCAAACGCATTGCTGGTGACGGTTGCGTTGCCGTCCCTCGTGAATGCGTTTGTGTCTCCGTGTGTCTCCGTGTGTCTCCGTGTGTCTCCGTGTGTCTCTGTGTGTCACCGTGTGTCACCGTGTGTCTCTGTGTGTCTCTGTGTGTCTCTGCGTGTCTCTGTGTGTCTCCGTGTGTCACCGTGTGTCTGTGTGTCTCCGTGTGTCTCTGTGTGTCACCGTGTGTACCCGTGTGTCTCTGTGTGTCTCCGTGTGACTCCGTGACGTCTCCGTGTGTCTCCGTGTGTCTCCGTGTGTCTCCGTGTGTCTCTGTGTCTCCGTGTGTCTCCGTGTGTCTCTGTGTGTCTCCGTGTGTCTCTGTGCCGCAGCTCACATCCAGGCGAACCTGGAGGATGAGCTGGTGAAGGAGGCGCTCCGCACGGTGAGGAGAGGAGGCCTCGGGCCACCAGCGTGCCTCTGTCTGTGTGTGTGTCACCGCGTATGTCTCACCGTGTCTCTCCGCTTGTGTCACCGCGTGTCTCCTCATGTGTCACCGTGTCTCTCCGCGTGTCTCACCGTGTGTCTCCTCGTGTGTCACCCTGCCTCTCTGTGTATGTGTGTCTCCGTGTGTCACCGTGTCTCTCTGTGTATGTGTGTCTCCGTGTGTCACCGTGTCTCTCCTCGTGTGTCACCGTGTCTCTCCGCGTGTCTGTCCGTGTGTCTCGGTGTGTCTCCGTGTGTCCCTGTATGTCCCCGGGTCTCAACGTGTCTCGCTGTGTCTCCCCGTATCTCACTGTCTCACCATGTCTCACCGTGTCTCCCCGTGTCTCCCCGTATCTCACTGTCTCACCGTGTCTCACCGTGTCTCACCGTGTCTCACCATGTCTCACTGTCTCACCGTGTCTCCCCTATCTCACTGTCTCACCATGTCTCACCGTGTCTCCCCGTGTCTCCCCGTATCTCACTGTCTCACCGTGTCTCACCGTGTCTCCCCGTGTCTCCCCGTATCTCACTGTCTCACCGTGTCTCCCCGTGTCTCACCGTGTCTCCCTGTGTCTCGCCGTGTCTCCCTGTATCTCACTGTGTCTCACCATGTCTGACTGTGTCTCCCCGCGTCTCACCAGTTCTCCCTGTGTCTCACCGTCTCTCACCGTGTGTACCCGTGTGTCACCGTGTCTCCTCGTGTGTCACCGTGTCTCTCCGCGTGTCTGTGCGTGTGTCTCCGTGTGTCCCTGTATGTCCCCGGGTCTCACTGTGTCTCACCGTTTCTCCCCGTATCTCACTGTCTCACCATGTCTCACCGTGTCTCACCGTGTCTCCCCGCGTCTCACCATTTCTTCCTATGTCTCACCAGTTCTCCCTGTATCTCACCGTGTCTCCCTGTGTCTCACCGTGTCTCACCATGTCTCCCTGTATCTCACCGTGTCTCCCTGTGTCTCACCGTGTCTCACCATGTCTCCCTGTATCTCACCGTGTCTCCCTGTATCTCACCGTGTCTCCCTGTGTCTCAATATCTCACCGCGTCTCACCAGTTCTCCCTGTGTCTCACCGTGTCTCCCTGTATCTCACCATGTCTCCCTGTGTCTCACCGTGTCTCTCCACGTCTCCCCGCGTCTCACCGTGTCTTCCCTGCATGTCCCCGTGTCTCACCGCGTCTTCCCGCTACTCACCGCGTCTTCCCGCTTCTCACCGCTTCTCACCGCGTGTCCCCGTATCTCACCGTATCTCCCTGTATCTCACCGCGTGTCCCTGTGTCTCACCGTGTCTCCCTGTATCTCACCATATCTCACCGTGTCTCACGTGTCTCACCGTGTCTCCCTGTGTCTCACCGTGTCTCCCTGTATCTCACCGTGTATCCCTGTGTCTCCCTGTGTCTCACCGGTTCACCGTGTCTCCCGTGTCTCACCTGTGTCTCACCGTGTCTCCCTGTGTCTCACCGTGTCTCACCGTGTCTCCCTGTATCTCACCGTGTATCCCTGTGTCTCCCTGTGTCTCACCGTGTCTCACCGTGTCTCCCTGTGTCTCACCGTGTCTCCCTGTATCTCACCGTGTATCCCTGTGTATCCCTGTGTCTCCCTGTGTCTCACCGTGTCTCACCGTGTCTCCCTGTGTCTCACCGTGTCTCCCTGTGTCTCACCGTGTCTCACCGTGTCTCCCTGTATCTCACCGTGTATCCCTGTGTCTCCCTGTGTCTCACCGTGTCTCACCGTGTCTCCCTGTGTCTCACCGTGTCTCCCTGTGTCTCACCGTGTCTCACCGTGTCTCCCTGTGTCTCACCGTGTCTCCCTGTATCTCACCGTGTATCCCTGTGTCTCCCTGTGTCTCACCGTGTCTCACCGTGTCTCCCTGTGTCTCACCGTGTCTCCCTGTGTCTCACCGTGTCTCACCGTGTCTCCCTGTATCTCACCATGTATCCCTGTGTCTCCCTGTGTCTCACCGTGTCTCACCGTGTCTCCCTGTGTCTCACCGTGTCTCACCGTGTCTCCCTGTGTCTCACCGTGTCTCCCTGTATCTCACCGTGTATCCCTGTGTCTCCCTGTGTCTCACCGTGTCTCACCGTGTCTCCCTGTATCTCACCGTGTCTCACCGTGTCTCCCTGTGTCTCACCATGTCTCACCGTGTCTCCCTGTGTCTCACCGTGTCTCCCTGTATCTCATCGTGTCTCCCCATGTCTCCCCGCATCTCGTCGTGTCAGGGCGTGGACCTCAGGCACTACTCGAAGCACGTGGAGAAAGAGCTGCAGGAGATCGAGAATGCGTCCATCAGGGACTGTATCCTCCACCCCCTCCAGTTGCTGGTGGTGCTCTTAGGGTGCCGGTGTGGTGGGTGTGGTGCTCTAGAGTGCCGGTGCGGTGAGTGTGGTGCCGCGTGTGTCGATCTAGGGGAGGTCCTGATCCTCCCCTAGGTCTACTCGGCCTCAAATGAGTACCTGGTGCGGTGTATAAACATCGCCACCGGGGAGACAAAGGCGGCCGGGCGTGGTGCTGGCCACCCACCCGTCGTGTGCCGTGCCGGCCTTCATAGGTGCTCGCTAACAGCACTTGCTATACCGGGGGATGTTTGCATGGGTGTGTAGAGTGCGGTGCGCTTAAGTACCGACAAAGTGAGTGTGTGGCGCTGTGAGTGTCGTGCCGTGAGCGAGTGGTGGTGCGGTGAGCGAGTGGTGGTGCGGTGAGTGAGTGGTGGTGTTCATCCGTAACGGAGCGTAGACATCAAGGAGAGTGAAAACATCGCAAGCCTGCACGGCCAGATCACCTCCTGCGACTCCATCCTGCAGGTGCCACATTCACCACCACCACAACGTCAACAACCACCACCGCAACAACCACCACCACAATATCAACAATCACCACCACAATATCAACAACAACCACCGCTACAACATCAACAGCAACCACCACCACATCAGCCACCACGGCAGCAGCGCGTGCGCCATTCGCGGCCAACACCGGGCCTCCCCTAGGTCGACTCGGCCTCAAATGAGTACCTGGCACGGTGCTGGCCGCCATCGCCCGTCGCGTAGCCGTGCCGGCCTTCATAGGCGCTGCAACTCGCTAACAGCACTTGCCCCGACAGTCTATTAAGGCTACTCGAGGGGGGTATCTTTGTCTTTTCTTTAATGCGTGTGTGTGTGTCTGTGCGTGTGTCTGTGCGTGAGTGTGTGTCTGTGTGTGTGTCTGTGCGTGTGTATGTCTGTGCATGTGTGTCTGTCCGTGTCTGTGCTTGTGTGTTTGTCCATGTCTGTGCGTGTTTGTGCGTGTTTGTGCGTGTCTGTGTGTGTGTCTGTGTGTGTGTGTCTGTGCTTGTGTGTGTCTGTGCGTGTGTGTCTGTCTGTGCTTGTGTGTTTGTCCGTGTCTGTGCGTGTGCGTGTTTGTGCGTGTCTGTGTGTGTGTCTGTGTGTGTCTGTGTGTGTCCGTGCGTGTGTGTGTCTGTGCGTGTGTGTGTGTCTGTGTATCTTCGCGTGTGTCTGTGCGTGTGTGTCTGTGCGCGTGTGTGTCTGTGCGTGGTGTCTGTGCGTGTGTTTGTGCGTGTGCGTGTTTGTGCGTGTCTGTGTGTGTGCGTGTGTGTCTGTGCGTGCGCGTGTGTGTCTGTGCGTGTGTCTGTGCGCGTGTCTGTGCGTGCGTGTCTGTGCGTGTGTGTCTGTGCGTGCGTGTGTGCGCGTGTCTGTGCGTGTGTGTCTGTGCGTGTGTGTCTGTGCGCGTGTCAGCGCATGGAGGAGATGCTGTCGTCGTTCCAGACGGATCTGAGCAGCATCAGCTCGGAGATCCAGACGCTGCAGGAGCAGTCGGTGGCCATGAACGTGAAGCTGCGCAACCGGCAGGCGGTGCGCGGGGAGCTGAGCCAGCTCGTGGACGAGCTGGTGGTGCCCGGCGCCATGATCACGTGCGCCACCACCAACACCACCACCACAACCATTGCTGCCACAGGCACCGCCGTCACCACCACAACCAACAACACCGCTACGACCATGACTACCACCGCCACCACCACTACAACCACCACCACTACAACCACCACCACTACAACCACCACCACTACAACCACCACCACTACAACCAACACCACCGACCACCGCCACGACCATTACTACCGCAGCCGCCACCAACACCACCACCACACCACCACCAACACCACCACCAACACCACCAACACCACCACCACCAACACCACCACCACCAACACCACCACCAACACCACCACCAACACCACACCAACACCACCACCACCAACACCACCAACACCACCACCACCAACACCACCACCACCAACACCACCACCAACACCACCACCAACACCACCACCACCACCAACACCACCGCCACCAACACCGCCACCAACACCACCACCAACACCACCACCAACACCACCCACCACCAACACCACCACCACCAACACCACCACCAACACCACCACCAACACCGCCACCACCAACACCGCCACCACCACACCGCCACCACCACCACCAACACCACCACCACCAACACCACCACCACCAACACCACCACCAACACCACCACCAACACCACCACCAACACCGCCACCAACACCACCAACACCGTTACTACTACAACCACCATCACCAACATCACCGACACCGCCACAACCATCACTACCACAAAGACAAACATCCCCCGTGTAGCCTTAACAGACTGTAGGGGCAAGTGCTGTTAGCGAGTAGCACCTATGAAGGCCGGCACGGCACACGAGGGGGTGGGTGGCCAACTGCTTTTGAAACCCTCCTGGCGATGTTTACTGCACACCGCACCAGGTACTAATTTGAGGCTGAGTCGACCTAGAGGAGGCCCAGGACCGGTTCAGATATTCGTCACCGGTGTTGGCCGTGAGCGGGAATCGAACTCGGGGTGCCGGATTTGTAGCGCAGCGTAGCGCTAACCGCTGCACCACAGCTCCCCACTTGCTACCACAGCCACCACCAACACCACCACCAACACCACCGACACAACCATTACTACCACAGCCACCACCATAACCACCACCAACACCACCGACACAACCATTACTAACACAGCCACCACAATCACCACAACCCACCTCTGCCACCAATACCACCGCCCGCCACCACAGCCACCACCATAACCACCACCAACACCACCACCAACACCACCGACACAACCATTACTACCACAGCCACCACCATCACCACAAAGATCCCTTGGATAGCCTTCACACACTGTTGGTGGCATACGCAGCGAACGAGCACCGCTGGCACTACTGCCACCATCGCCGCCACCACCATCACCACCACCGTCACCACCGTTACCACCACCATTAGCGCCATTACCGCCGTCACCACCATTACCACCGTCACCACCGTCCCCATCACTGTCACCATCGTCACCACCATTTCCGCCGCCACCACTGTCACCACCATTACCACCACCGCCGCAACCGTGATCACCACCGTCACCGCCACCACCATTACCACCACCATTGCCACCGTCACCACCATTGCCACCATCACCACCGTCACCACCGCCACCACCACTGACAACGACACAAATGGTGGGCCCGATGCGAGCGTCGCGTTTTGGGCGTCACCCAGTAACAACGTCACCCGCGTGCACTGCCCCCCGGGCCCCCCCCCCCCCCGGGCCCCCCCCCCCGGGCCCCCCGGCCCCCCCCTCCCGTGCCCGCCCCCTCCCGCTCCCGCAGTGCGATCCTGGACCTGCCTGTGACGGAGCGCGACTTCCTGGAGCAGCTGCAGGAGCTCAACAACAAGATCAACTACGCCAAGGAGCAGGCCTTCCGCGAGACGCTCGCCTGCCAGGACACGCACGACGTGCTGGCCAAGCTGAAGGCCAAGGTGCCACCATCACCCACCACCATCATCATCACCACCACCACTACCATCACCACCATCACCATCACCACCATCATCATCATCACCACCATCATCATCATCACCACCACCACTACCATCACCACCATCATCAGCGTCACCACCATCACCACCATCACCACCATCATCATCACCACTGCCAGGACATGCACGACGTGCTGGCCAAGCTGAAGGCCAAGGTGCCGCCACCACCATCACCACCACCGCTACCATCACCACCATCACCACTACCATCACCACCATCATCACCACCATCACCATCACCACTGCCAGGACATGCACGACGTGCTGGCCAAGCTGAAGGCCAAGGTGCTGCCACCATCATCACCAACATCACCAGCATCACCACCATCGCCACCATCATCACCATCACCACTACCACCATCATCACCATCATCACCATCATCACCACCATCACCAACATCACCACTGCCAGGACACGCACGACGTGCTGGCCAAGCTCAAGGCCAAGGTGCCGCCACCATCACCACCATCATCATCACCATCATCACCATCACCACCATCATCATCACCATCACCACCATCACCACCATAATCACCAACATCATCACCATCATCACCGTCACCACCATCATCACAATCACCACCGCCACCATCACCACCAACATCACCACTGCCAGGACACGCACAACGTGCTGATGAACCACATCGTCAGAACCAGTCCTGGGCCTCCCCTAGGTCGACTCAGCCTCAAATTAGTACCTGGTGCGATTTAGGGGGAGCGGTAGTGTAGCGGTTAGCGCTACGCAGCGCTATGAACCTGGCGACCCGGGTTCGATTCTCGCTCACGGCTAACACCAGTGACGATTATCTGAACCGGTCCTGGGCCTCCCCTAGGTCGACTCAGCCTTAAATGAGTACCTGGTGCGGTGTGTAAACATCGCCACTGGGGAAACAAAGGCGGTCGGGCGTAGTGCTGGCCACCCACCCCCTCGTTCGTGTACCGTTCCGGCCTTCACAGGTGCTCGCTAACAGCACTTGCCCCTACAGTCTGTTAAGGCTATACGGGTGATCTTTGTGTATATGCGTGTGTGTGTGTATGCGTGTGCGTGTGTGTATACTTGTGTGTATGCGTGTGTGTGTATACGTCTGTGTGTATGCGTGTGTGTGTGTATGCGTGTGTGTGTATACGTGCGTGTGTGTATGCTTGTGTGTATGCATGTGTGTGTATACGTGCGTGTGTATGCGTGTGTGTGTGTATATGTGTGTGTGTACGCGTGTGTGTGTATGCGTGTGTGCGTGTGTGTGCGTGTGTGTATGCGTGTATATGCGTGTATGTGTGTATGCGTGTGTGTGTGTGTATACGTGTGTGTGTATACGTGCGTGTGTGTATGCGTGTGTGTATGCGTGTGTGTGTATACGCGCGTGTTGTATGCGCGTGTGTGTATACGCGTGTGTGTATACGTGTGTGTATACGCGTGTGTATATGTGTGTGTATGTGTGTGTGTGTGTATGCTTGTGTGCAGGCCATCGCCAAGGTCCGTGAGTTCATCCTACAGAAGATTTACGCCTTCCGCAAGCCCATGACCAACTACCAGATGGCACAGAACACGCTGCTCAAGTTCCGGTGAGTGGCACTCGCACACACAGACAACAAAGATCCCCCTTATAGCCTTTGCAGACTGCTGGGGCAAGTGCTGTTAGCGAGCAATTACAAAAGGCCGGCACGGCGCACGAGGGGGTGGGTGGCCAACACCACGCCCGGCCGCCTTTGTCTCCCCAGTGCTAGCGATGTTTTTACACACCGCTACGAACCTGGCGACCCGGGTTCGATTCCCGCTCACGGCCAACACCGGTGACGATGATCTGAACCCGGTCCTGGGCCTCCCCTAGGTCGATTCGGCCTCAAACCAGTACCGAAGTGGGGTGTGCGAATAAATTGTCACCACCGTCACCACCGTCACCATCGTTACCCACCGTCACCACCGTCACCATCGTTACCACCGTCACCACCGTCACCATCGTTATCACCACCGTCACCATCGTCACCACCGTCACCACCGTCACCACCGTCACCATCGTCACCACCGTCACCACCGTCACCACCGTCACCACCGTCACCACCGTCACCATCGTTATCACCACCGTCACCATCGTTACCACCGTCACCCACCGTCACCACCGGTCACCATCGTTCATCACCACCGTCACCATCGTTACCACCGTCACCACCGTCACCACCGTCACCATCGTTATCACCACCGTCACCATCGTTACCACCGTCACCACCGTCACCACCGCCACCACCGTCACCACCGTCACCATTGTTATCACCACCGTCACCACCGTCACCACCGCCACCACTGTCACCACCGTCACTACCGTTACCACCGTCACCACCATTACCACCACCGTCACCACCGTCACCACCGTCACCACCGCTGACAACGCCACAAGTGGTGGGCCGGGACCCCTCGGCCGCACAGCGATGCGAGCGTCGCGTTTTGGGGCGCCGCCCAATAACGTGTCACCCACGTGCACCCCCCCCAACCCCGCCCCGTGCCCCCCCCCCCCCGGGCCCCCCCCCCCCCCCGTGCGTCGCCGCAGCTTCTTCTCGGAGTTCCCTGCTGGCGAACGAGCGTCCACGTGGCCAAGGAGGTGCGGGACGAGTACGTGGACACGATGGCGCGCATCTACTACTCGTACTTCAAGGCCTACACCAGCCGCCTCATGAAGCTGCAGGTGCCGCCACTGTGGGGCGGGGGAGGGGTGGTGACGATGGTGGTGGTGATGACGATGGTGATGACGATGGTGGTGATGACGATGGTGATGGTGATCGTGGTGATGGTGGTGATGACGATGATGGCAATGGTGGTGGTGGTGATGACGATGATGACGATGATGACGATGGTGGTGGTGATGGTGGTGATGGTGGTGATGACGATGATGACGATGGTGGTGGTGATGGTGGTGATGGTGGTGATGATGGTGATGACGATGATGACGATGGTGGTGGTGATGGTGGTGATGATGACGATGATGATGATGGTGGTGGTGATGGTGGTGATGATGGTGATGATGGTGGTGCTGTCCGCCTTCACTCACCCCGTGAGGTGCCGACGACCCCTCTAATGCCCCCACCCCCCCCCACTACCCCCCCCACTCCCCCCCCCACTCCCCCCCCACTCCCCCCCCACTCCCCCCCCACTCCCCCCCACCCCCACTCCCCCCCCACTCCCCCCCCACCCCCACTCCCCCCCCACCCCCACTCCCCCCCCACCCCCACTCCCCCCCCACCCCCACTCCCCCCCACTCCCCCCCCACCCCCACTCCACTCCCACCCCCACTCCCCCCCCACTCCCACCCCCACCCCCACTCCCACCCCCACCCCCACTCCCACCCCCCACCCGTGTCTCCGCAGTACGAGGAGGTGGCCGACAAAGATGACCTCATGGGGGTGGAGGACACGGCCAAGAAAGATATCCTCCCTCGCGACTGGGGGGAGGGGCGAGAGGGGGGAGGGGTGAGTGGGGGGAGGGGCGAGTGGGGGAGTGGGGGGAGGGGCGAGTGGGGGGGAGGGGCCAGTGGGGGGGGGGGTGAGTGTGGGGGGAGGGGTGAGTGGTGGGGGTGAGTGGTGTTCTCCGCTTGAGCCCTTCCCCTTGACGATCTGAACGTTTCTTCTCGAAGCCGTCGCCTCCGCAACCGCAACACCACCTTCACGCTGGGCAACCGCGGCGCCGTCATCTCCGGCGAGCAGCTGGAGGCGCCCATCCTGGTGCCGCACGCCGCCCAGAAGCAGGACACGCGGGTGGGCGACGCGCGGGAGCGGGGCGCACACGCGTCACGCACTAGCGTCACGCACTAGCGTCGCGCGCTAGCGTCACGCACTAGCGTCACGCACTAGCGTCACGCGCTAGCGTCACGCGCTAGAGTCACGCACTAGCGTCACGCACTCGCGTCACGTGCACGCGTCGCGCGCTAGCGTCACTCGCGTCACGCACTAGCGTCACGCACTAGCATCACGCACTAGCGTCACGCACTAGCGTCACGCACTAGCGTCACGCACTAGCGTCACTAGCGTCACGCACTAGCGTCACGCACTAGCGTCACGCACTAGCGTCACTCGCGTCACGCACTAGCGTCACGCACTAGCGTCACGCACACGCGTCACGCGCTAGCGTCACGCACTAGCGTCACGCACTAGCGTCACTCGCGTCACGCACTAGCGTCACGCACTAGCGTCACGCACTAGCGTCACGCGCTAGCGTCACGCACTAGCATCACGCGCTAGCGTCACGCACTAGCATCACGCGCTTGCGTCACGCACTAGCGTCACGCGCTAGCGTCACGCGCTAGCGTCACGCACTAGCGTCACGCGCTAGCGTCACGCACTAGCGTCACGCACTAGCGTCACTCACTAGCGTCACGCACTAGCGTCACGCACTAGCGTCACTCACTAGCGTCACTCACTAGCGTCACGCACTAGCGTCACGCACTAGCGTCCACTCGCGTCACGCACTAGCGTCAGCCGCTAGCGTCACGCGCTAGCGTCAGCGCTAGGTCACGCGCTTAGCGTCACGCGCTAGCGTCACCGCTAGCGTCACGCGCTAGCGTCACGCGCTAGCGTCACGCGCTAGCGTCACGCGCTAGCGTCACGCGCTAGCGTCACGCGCTAGCGTCACGCGCTAGCGTCACGCGCTAGCGTCACGCACACGCGTCACGCCCTAGCGTCACGCGCTAGCGTCACGCACACGCGTCACGCGCTAGCGTCACGCGCTAGCGTCACTCGCTAGCGTCACGCGCTAGCGTCACGCGCTAGCGTCACTCGCTAGCGTCACGCACACGCGTCACGCACTAGCGTCGCGCACACGCGTCACGCACTAGCGTCGCGCACACGCGTCACGCACTAGCGTCACGCACACGCGTCACTCTAGCGTCACGCACACGCGTCACGCACTAGCGTCACTCACTAGCGTCACGCACTAGCGTCACTCACTAGCGTCACGCACTAGCGTCACGCACACGCGTCACGCACTAGCGTCGCGCACACGTGTCACGCACTAGCGTCGCGCACTAGCGTCGCGCACTAGCGTCGCGCACAGCGTCACGCACTAGCGTCACGCACTCGTGTCATGCAAGGTGCCGCTGCGTGCGGGGTCGACTCGGGTCAGGTGGTGCATCAACCAGTCGATCTCGGTCATCTCGGTCAGTCGACCCGTGGCACCTGCGGGTCTGGGTTTGTGACCTCCTGCCGGCGGGCGTTCGACAACTTCACGTGGCCGTGAAAGTGCACCTTGCCTGCACAAGCGCCGTGGTGACGGCACCCCCAGTGGATGGTGAAGGGCGGCGGTTGTTGCTCGTTTGAGAGTCTGCTCCGTAACCATCGATGTGTGTGTGTGTCTGTGTGTGTGTTTCTGTGTGTGTGTTAGTGAGTATCTGTGTGTGTGAGTATCTCTGTGGTGTCTCTCTCTGTGTGTGTGTGAACTCCACTCCCAAACTCCCAATCGGTGATGGGGCAGTTGTGGAGAGAGTGGAGAGTTTCCCATATCTGGGCAGTGTGCTTATGACCGGCTCCAGTTTATCAGCAGAGGTCTCACTCCGAATCAGGTCGAGCGGCATTATCTTTTCATCGGTTGTCTAAACGCTGTGGGAAGCTACCTGATCTGTCGCTCCGCACGAAGCTTCAGGTCTTCTCGGCCACGGTCATTCCCTCTCTTCTCTACGGTTGCGAAACGTGGACCCCCCTAAATGGGGAGCATCTTCGCCGGTTGGAAACAATTAGGCTGGCCTGCCTACAATCCATCCTGGGTTTAACCAGGCTGGATGTGTGAGGAGCTCACAAAATCCTTGAAAGATCTGGGCAAAGTCCCATCGGTGAGCTCCTCCGGCAGGCAGGCTGCTGTTGGCTGGTCCATGTAGCCCGCATGCCACCAGCTACCGCATGCCTAAACAGCTTTGTTCGGCGGATCGAGGGGGCTAAACGGGCGCGGCACGGGCTAGAGAAAGAGATTGAGTGATGTGGTACAGGAGGACGTGGAGCTGAGTGGATTTGCCGATGACTGGTACCAGCGGTGTCAAGATCGGCCTCAGTGGAGAGGCTCGTGAAGGACGCTACTGGGCAGTGGAGGCCAGTCGCCCCAACAAC
>NC_083845.1:4856875-4876245 GCF_015708825.2 Lethenteron reissneri
GTGCTCTGCGCGTGCTCTGCGCGTGCTCTGCGTGTGCTCTGCGTGTGCTCTGCGTGTGCTCTGCGTGCTCTGCGCGTGCTCTGCGCGTGCTCTGCGCGTGCTCTGCGTGTGCTCTGCGGTGCTCTGCGTGTGCTCTGCGTGTGCTCTGCGTGTGCTCTGCGAGTGCTCTGCGCGTGCTCTGCGCGTGCTCTGCGCGTGCTCATGCGTGTGTGCTCTGCGGTGCTTGTGTCTGTGCGTGTGCGTCTGTGCTCTGCGGTGCTCTGCCGGAGTTCGGTGCTCTGCTGCTTGCGGTGCTCTGCGCGTGCTTCTGGCGTGCTTGCGTTCTTGAGTGCTCGCGTGTGCTCTGCGTGTGTGCTGCTGCGAGTGCTCTGCGCGTGCTGCTGCGTGCTTGCGTGCTCTGTGCTCGTGTGCTCTGCGCGTGCTTACGTTTGTGCTTGCGGTGCGTGTGCTCTACGTGTGCTCTGCGTGTGCTCTGCGTGTGCTCTGCGTGTGCACTGCTCCTCACTTGTCGAGGGCCGGCACGCCGCGCTTGGCCATGATGGCCTTGAAGCGCAGGATGACGTGGATGCACAGGAACACGGCGATGCTGTCGTAGCAGTCGGCCACGTACGCGTCCATGTGTTTCTGACGAGGACCCCAACGGAGGAGGAGGAGGAGGGAGGAGGAGGTGGACACGGGTTTGCTGCGTGCGATGTCTGTGGCTCGGCTCGTGCAAGCGGTGAATGGTGGCTGCTGTTGCTGTTGTTGAGTCGGTGAGTAGTTGAGTGGTTGGGTGAGTGAGCGGGTAAGTGGGTGGGTGAGTGAGTGGCAGTGTGTGTGTGTGTGAGTGAGTGGGCAGTTGAGTGGCTGAGTGTGTAAGTGGGTGGGTGAGTGTGTGGGTGAGCAAGTGGTCGAGTGGCTGAGTGAGTGGCCGAGCGAGTGGCTTAGTGGCTGAGTGTGTAAGTGGGTGGGTGAGTGTGTGGGTGAGTGGGTGAGTGAGTGAGCAAGTAGCCAAGTGGATGAGCGACTGGCTGAGTGGCTGGCTGAGCGAGTGAGCGAGCCAGTGGCCGAGCGAGTGGACGAGCGAGTGGCTTAGTGGCTGAGTGTGTAAGTGGGTGGGTTTGTGGGTGAGTGATTAAGTGAGTCGCCGAGCGAGCAAGTGGCAGAGTGGCTGAGTGACTGGCTGAGTGACTGGCTGAGCAAGTGAGCGAGCCAGTGGCCGAGCGAGTGGCTTAGTGGCTGAGTGTGTAAGTGGGTGGGTTTGTGGGTGAGTGATTGATTCAGTCGCCGAGCGAGCAAGTAGCCAAGTGGCTGAGTGAGTGGCTGAGTGACTGGCTGAGTGACTGGCTGAGTGAGTGGCTGAGTGAGTGGCTGAGTGAGTGGCTGAGTGAGTGGCTGAGTGAGTGGCTGAGTGACTGGCTGAGTGAGTGGCTGAGCGAGTGGCTGAGTGACTGGCTGAGTGATTGGCTGAGTGAGTGGCTGAGTGACTGGCTGAGTGAGTGGCTGAGTGAGTGGCTTAGTGAGTGGCTGAGTGACTGGCTGAGTGAGTGGCTGAGTGAGTGGCCGAGTGAGTGGCCGAGTGACTGGCCGAGTGACTGGCTGAGTGAGTGACTGAGTGAGTGGCTGAGTGAGTGGCTGAGTGAGTGGCTGAGTGAGTGGCCGAGTGAGTGGCCGAGTGAGTGGCCGAGTGACTGACTGAGTGAGTGACTGAGTGACTGGCTGAGTGACTGGCTGAGTGACTGGCTGAGTGAGTGGCTGAGTGACTGGCTGAGTGAGTGACTGAGTGAGTGACTGAGTGAGTGGCTGAGTGACTGGCTGAGTGACTGGCTGAGTGACTGGCTGAGTGAGTGACTGAGTGAGTGGCTGAGTGACTGGCTGAGTGACTGGATGAGTGACTGGCTGAGTGATTGGCTGAGTGAGTGGCTGAGTGACTGGCTGAGTGAGTGGCTGAGTGAGTGGCTGAGTGAGTGGCCGAGTGAGTGGCCGAGTGAGTGGCCGAGTGAGTGGCCGAGTGACTGGCTGAGTGACTGGCTGAGTGAGTGACTGAGTGAGTGGCTGAGTGAGTGGCTGAGTGAGTGGCTGAGTGAGTGGCTGAGTGACTGACTGAGTGAGTGACTGAGTGAGTGGCTGAGTGACTGGCTGAGTGAGTGGCTGAGTGACTGGCTGAGTGAGTGACTGAGTGAGTGACTGAGTGAGTGGCTGAGTGACTGGCTGAGTGACTGGCTGAGTGAGTGACTGAGTGAGTGGCTGAGTGACTGGCTGAGTGACTGGATGAGTGACTGGCTGAGTGATTGGCTGAGTGAGTGGCTGAGTGACTGGCTGAGTGAGTGGCTGAGTGAGTGGCTGAGTGAGTGACTGGCTGAGTGAGTGGCTGAGTGACTGGCTGAGTGATTGGCTGAGTGACTGGTTGAGTGACTGGCTGAGTGAGTGGCTGAGTGAGTGGCTGAGTGACTGGCTGAGTGACTGGCTGAGTGAGTGGCTGAGTGACTGGCTGAGTGACTGGCTGAGTGAGTGGCTGAGTGAGTGGCTGAGTGACTGGCTGAGTGACTGGCTGAGTGACTGGCTGAGTGAGTGGCTGAGTGACTGGCTGAGTGACTGGCTGAGTGAGTGGCTGAGTGACTGGCTGAGTGACTGGCTGAGTGAGTGGCTGAGTGAGTGGCCGAGTGAGTGGCCGAGCGAGTGGCTTAGTGGCTGAGTGACTGTTTGAGTGACTGGCTGAGTGACTGGCTGAGTGACTGGCCGAGCGAGTGGCTGAGTGACTGGCTGAGTGAGTGGCTGAGTGAGTGGCTGAGTGACTGGCCGAGCGAGTGGCTGAGTGACTGGCTGAGTGAGTGGCTGAGTGAGTGGCTGAGTGGTCGAGCGTGCGGGCGAGCGAGTTTGCGTGCCCCCGCGTGTCGGCGGTGCGTGCGCTCACCATGAACATGGAGAGGGAGCGGCCCATGACGCTGGTGAAGAGCTCGTGGGCAGAGGCGCCGCTCACCATGAAGAAGTCGCAGAGGAAGAGGAACTCGCGGCAGCAGTTGTCCAGCAGCGCGTAGTGCTGGCTGCGGAACAGACTCTCAAACGAGTACTGCACTCACACACACGGAGACACACAGAGACACACAGAGATACTCACACACACACAGAGACACACACACACACACAGAGACACACAGAAACACTCACACACACAGAGACACATACAGAGACACACACACACAGCGCGTAGTGCTGGCTACGGAACAGACTCTCAAACGAGTACTGCACTCACACACACGGAGACACACAGAGATACTCACACACACAGAGACACACAGAGACACACACAGAGAGACACACACACACAGCGCGTAGTGCTGGCTACGGAACAGACTCTCAAACGAGTACTGCACTCACACACACAGAGACACACAGAGATACTCACACACACAGAGACACACAGAGACACACACAGAGAGACACACACACACAGCGCGTAGTGCTGGCTACGGAACAGACTCTCAAACGAGTACTGCACTCACACACACGGAGACACACAGAGATACTCACACACACAGAGACACACAGAGACACACACAGAGAGACACACACACACAGCGCGTAGTGCTGGCTACGGAACAGACTCTCAAACGAGTACTGCACTCACACACACGGAGACACACAGAGATACTCACACACACAGAGACACACAGAGACACACACAGAGAGACACACACACACACAGCGCGTAGTGCTGGCTACGGAACAGACTCTCAAACGAGTACTGCACTCACACACACAGAGACACACAGAGACACACAGAGAGACACACACACAGAGACACACTCACACACACGGAGACACACAGAGACACACACAGAGACACACAGAGATACTCACACACACACAGAGACACACTCACACACACAAAGACACACAAAGACACACACAGAGACACACACAGAGATACTCACACACACACAGAGACACACTCACACACACAGAGACACACAGAGATACTCACACACACACAACAACAAACGCCATTCACCACTAAGTGGCGGTGACGTCACCACGATTGTGCCAGGCCAAGTGCACCTTGAGGCCACGTGAAGTGTCGAACGCCCGCTGGCAGGAGGTCACGGGGCAGACCCAGCAGGTGCCACGGGTCGACTGACCGAGATGACTGGCTGATGCACCACCTGTGCCCCCTACTGTGCCAACTTGCTGTGCTTTAGCCACCCGGCGCTCCGCTCTTGTTGGGAGCGTCGCTCCTCCGCCCTCCGTTGTTGTTGGAGGGCGACTGCCTCCAACTGCCCAGTAGCGTCCTTCACGAGCCTCCTCCACTGAGGCCGATCTTGACACCGCTGGTACCAGTCATCGGCAAATCCACTCAGCTCCACGTCCTCCTGTACCACATCACTCCATCTCTTCTCTAGCCCGTGCCGCGCCCGTTTAGCCCCCTCGATCCGGCCGAACAAAAGCTGTTTAGGCATGCGGTAGCTGGGCATGCGGGCTACATGACCCAGCCAACGCAGCCTTGCCTGCCGGAGGAGCTCACCGATGGGACTTTGCCCAGATCTTTCAAGGATTTGTGAGCTCCTCACACAATCCAGCCTGGTTAAACCCAGGATGGATTGTAGGCAGGCCAGCCTAAATGTTTCCAACCGGCGAAGATGCTCCATTAGGGGGGTCCACGTTTCGCAACCGTAGAGAAGAGAGGGAATGACCGTGGCCGAGAAGACCTGAAGCTTCGTGCGGAGCGACAGATCAGGTAGCTTCCACACAGCGTTATGCAACCGATGAAAAGATAATGCCGCTCGACTGATTCGGAGTGAGACCTCTGCTGATAAACTGGAGCCGGTCATAAGCACACTGCCCAGATATGGGAAACTCTCCACTCTCTCCACAACTGCCCCATCACCGATTGGGAGTTGTGGGAGTGGAGTTCACACACACACAGAGAGACACACAGAGATACTCACACACACAGATACTCACTAACACACACACAGAAACACACACACAGACACACACACACATCGCTGGTTACGGAGCAGACTCTCAAACGAGCAACAACCGCCGCCCTTCACCACCACGTGGGGGTGACGTCACCACGGCGCTTGTGCCAGGCCAGGTGCACTTTCACGGCCACGTGAAGTTGTCGAACGCCCGCCGGCAGGAGGTCACAAACCCAGACCCAGCAGGTGCCACGGGTCGACTGACCGAGATGACCGAGATCGACTGGTTGATGCACCACCTGACCCGAGTCGACCGGCCGCACGCAGCGGCACCTTGCATGACACGAGTGCGTGACGCTAGTGCGTGACGCGTGTGCGCGACGCTAGTGCGCGACGCTAGTGCGCGACGCTAGTGCGTGACACGTGTGCGCGACGCTAGTGCGTGACGCGTGTGCGTGACGCTAGTGCGTGACGCTAGTGAGTGACGCTAGTGCGTGACGCTAGTGAGTGACGCTAGTGCGTGACGCGTGTGCGTGACGCTAGAGTGACGCGTGTGCGTGACGCTAGTGCGTGACGCGTGTGCGCGACGCTAGTGCGTGACGCGTGTGCGCGACGCTAGTGCGTGACGCGTGTGCGTGACGCTAGCGAGTGACGCTAGCGCGTGACGCTAGCGCGTGACGCTAGCGAGTGACGCTAGCGCGTGACGCTAGCGCGTGACGCGTGTGCGTGACGCTAGCGCGTGACGCTAGCGCGTGACGCGTGTGCGTGACGCTAGCGCGTGACGCTAGCGCGTGACGCTAGCGCGTGACGCTAGCGCGTGACGCTAGCGCGTGACGCTAGCGCGTGACGCTAGCGCGTGACGCTAGCGCGTGACGCTAGCGCGTGACGCTAGCGCGTGACGCTAGCGCGTGACGCTAGCGCGTGACGCTAGCGCGTGACGCTAGCGCGTGACGCTAGTGCGTGACGCGAGTGACGCTAGTGCGTGACGCTAGTGCGTGACGCTAGTGAGTGACGCTAGTGAGTGACGCTAGTGCGTGACGCTAGTGAGTGACGCTAGTGCGTGACGCTAGTGCGTGACGCTAGCGCGTGACGCTAGTGCGTGACGCTAGCGCGTGACGCTAGTGCGTGACGCAAGCGCGTGATGCTAGTGCGTGACGCTAGCGCGTGATGCTAGTGCGTGACGCTAGCGCGTGACGCTAGTGCGTGACGCTAGTGCGTGACGCTAGTGCGTGACGCTAGTGCGTGACGCGAGTGACGCTCGCGAGTGACGCTAGTGCGTGACGCTAGTGCGTGACGCTAGCGCGTGACGCGTGTGCGTGACGCTAGTGCGTGACGCTAGTGCGTGACGCGAGTGACGCTAGTGCGTGACGCTAGTGCGTGACGCTAGTGCGTGACGCTAGTGACGCTAGTGCGTGACGCTAGTGCGTGACGCTAGTGCGTGACGCTAGTGCGTGATGCTAGTGCGTGACGCTAGTGCGTGACGCGAGTGACGCTAGCGCGCGACGCGTGCACGTGACGCGAGTGCGTGACGCTAGTGCGTGACTCTAGCGCGTGACGCTAGCGCGTGACGCTAGTGCGTGACGCTAGTGCGTGACGCTAGCGCGCGACGCTAGTGCGTGACGCTAGTGCGTGACGCGTGTGCGCCCCGCTCCCGCGCGTCGCCCACCCGCGTGTCCTGCTTCTGGGCGGCGTGCGGCACCAGGATGGGCGCCTCCAGCTGCTCGCCGGAGATGACGGCGCCGCGGTTGCCCAGCGTGAAGGTGGTGTTGCGGTTGCGGAGCGACGGCTTCGAGAAGAAACGTTCAGATCGTCAAGGGGAAGGGCTCAAGCGGAGAACACCACTCACCCCCACCACTCACCCCTCCCCCCACACTCACCCCCCCCCCCACTGGCCCCTCCCCCCACTCGCCCCTCCCCCCACTCCCCCCACTCGCCCCTCCCCCCACTCACCCCTCCCCCCTCTCGCCCCTCCCCCCAGTCGCGAGGGAGGATATCTTTCTTGGCCGTGTCCTCCACCCCCATGAGGTCATCTTTGTCGGCCACCTCCTCGTACTGCGGAGACACGGGTGGGGGGTGGGAGTGGGGGTGGGGGTGGGAGTGGGGGTGGGGGTGGGAGTGGGGGGGGAGTGGGGGTGGGAGTGGAGTGGGGGTGGGGGGGGGAGTGGGGGGGGAGTGGGGGTGGGGGGGGAGTGGGGGTGGGGGGGGAGTGGGGGTGGGGGGGGAGTGGGGGTGGGGGGGGAGTGGGGGGGGAGTGGGGGTGGGGGGGAGTGGGGGGGGAGTGGGGGGGGAGTGGGGGGGGAGTGGGGGGGGAGTGGGGGGGTAGTGGGGGGGGGTGGGGGCATTAGAGGGGTCGTCGGCACCTCACGGGGTGAGTGAAGGCGGACAGCACCACCATCATCACCATCATCACCACCATCACCACCACCATCATCATCATCGTCATCATCACCACCATCACCACCACCATCGTCATCATCGTCATCACCATCATCACCACCATCACCACCATCACCACCACCATCGTCATCATCGTCATCACCACCATCACCACCATCACCACCACCATCGTCATCATCGTCATCATCGTCATCACCACCACCACCATTGCCATCATCGTCATCACCACCATCACCACGATCACCATCACCATCGTCATCACCACCATCGTCATCACCATCGTCATCACCACCACCATCGTCACCACCCCTCCCCCGCCCCACAGTGGCGGCACCTGCAGCTTCATGAGGCGGCTGGTGTAGGCCTTGAAGTACGAGTAGTAGATGCGCGCCATCGTGTCCACGTACTCGTCCCGCACCTCCTTGGCCACGTGACGCTCGTTCGCCAGCAGGAACTCCGAGAAGAAGCTGCGGCGACGCACGGGGGGGGGGGGGGGGCCCGGGGGGGGGGGGGGGCACGTGGGTGACACGTTATTGGGCGGCGCCCCAAAACGCGACGCTCGCATCGCTGTGCGGCCGAGGGGTCCCGGCCCACCACTTGTGGCGTTGTCAGCGGTGGTGACGGTGGTGACGGTGGTGACGGTGGTGGTAATGGTGGTGACGGTGGTAACGATAGTGACGGTGGTGACAGTGGTGGCGGTGGTGACGGTGGTGACGGTGGTGATAACAATGGTGACGGTGGTGACGGTGGTGGCGGTGGTGACGGTGGTGACGGTGGTGACGGTGGTGACGGTGGTGATAACGATGGTGACGGTGGTGACGGTGGTGACGGTGGTAACGATGGTGACGGTGGTGATAACGATGGTGACGGTGGTGACGGTGGTGACGGTGGTAACGATGGTGACGGTGGTGATAACGATGGTGACGGTGGTGACGGTGGTGGCGGTGGTGACGGTGGTGACGGTGGTGACGATGGTGACGGTGGTGACGGTGGTGACGGTGGTGACGATGGTGACGGTGGTGATAACGATGGTGACGGTGGTGACGGTGGTAACGATGGTGACGGTGGTGACGGTGGTAACGATGGTGACGGTGGTGACGGTGGTGACAATTTATTCGCACACCCCACTTCGGTACTGGTTTGAGGCCGAATCGACCTAGGGGAGGCCCAGGACCGGGTTCAGATCATCGTCACCGGTGTTGGCCGTGAGCGGGAATCGAACCCGGGTCGCCAGGTTCGTAGCGGTGTGTAAAAACATCGCTAGCACTGGGGAGACAAAGGCGGCCGGGCGTGGTGTTGGCCACCCACCCCCTCGTGCGCCGTGCCGGCCTTTTGTAATTGCTCGCTAACAGCACTTGCCCCAGCAGTCTGCAAAGGCTATAAGGGGGATCTTTGTTGTCTGTGTGTGCGAGTGCCACTCACCGGAACTTGAGCAGCGTGTTCTGTGCCATCTGGTAGTTGGTCATGGGCTTGCGGAAGGCGTAAATCTTCTGTAGGATGAACTCACGGACCTTGGCGATGGCCTGCACACAAGCATACACACACACACACATACACACACATATACACACGCGTATACACACACGTATACACACACGCGTATACACACACGCGCATACAAACACGCGCGTATACACACACACGCATACACACACGCATACACACACGCACGTATACACACACACGTATACACACACACACACGCATACACACATACACGCATATACACGCATACACACACGCACACACACGCACACACGCATACACACACACGCGTACACACACACATATACACACACACACGCATACACACGCACGTATACACACACATGCATACACACAAGCATACACACACGCACGTATACACACACACGCATACACACACACACGCATACACACAGACGTATACACACACACGCATACACACAAGTATACACACACGCACACGCATACACACACACACGCATATACACAAAGATCACCCGTATAGCCTTAACAGACTGTAGGGGCAAGTGCTGTTAGCGAGCACCTGTGAAGGCCGGAACGGTACACGAACGAGGGGGTGGGTGGCCAGCACTACGCCCGACCGCCTTTGTTTTCCCCAGTGGCGATGTTTACACACCGCACCAGGTACTCATTTAAGGCTGAGTCGACCTAGGGGAGGCCCAGGACCGGTTCAGATAATCGTCACTGGTGTTAGCCGTGAGCGAGAATCGAACCCGGGTCGCCAGGTTCATAGCGCTGCGTAGCGCTAACCGCTACACTACCGCTCCCCCTAAATCGCACCAGGTACTAATTTGAGGCTGAGTCGACCTAGGGGAGGCCCAGGACTGGTTCTGACGATGTGGTTCATCAGCACGTTGTGCGTGTCCTGGCAGTGGTGATGTTGGTGGTGATGGTGGCGGTGGTGATTGTGATGATGGTGGTGACGGTGATGATGGTGATGATGTTGGTGATGATGGTGGTGATGGTGGTGATGGTGATGATGATGGTGGTGATGGTGATGATGGTGATGATGATGGTGGTGATGGTGGCGGCACCTTGGCCTTGAGCTTGGCCAGCACGTCGTGCGTGTCCTGGCAGTGGTGATGTTGGTGATGGTGGTGATGATGGTGATGATGGTGATGATGGTGGTAGTGGTGATGGTGATGATGGTGGCGATGGTGGTGATGTTGGTGATGTTGGTGATGATGGTGGCAGCACCTTGGCCTTCAGCTTGGCCAGCACGTCGTGCATGTCCTGGCAGTGGTGATGGTGATGGTGGTGATGATGGTGGTGATGGTAGTGGTGATGGTGGTGATGGTAGCGGTGGTGGTGATGGTGGTGGCGGCACCTTGGCCTTCAGCTTGGCCAGCACGTCGTGCATGTCCTGGCAGTGGTGATGATGATGGTGGTGATGGTGGTGATGGTGGTGATGATGATGGTGGTGATGGTAGTGGTGGTGGTGATGATGATGATGGTGGTGATGATGATGATGGTGGTGATGGTGATGGTGGTGATGGTAGTGGTGGTGGTGATGATGATGGTGGTGGTGATGGTGGCACCTTGGCCTTCAGCTTGGCCAGCACGTCGTGCGTGTCCTGGCAGGCGAGCGTCTCGCGGAAGGCCTGCTCCTTGGCGTAGTTGATCTTGTTGTTGAGCTCCTGCAGCTGCTCCAGGAAGTCGCGCTCCGTCACAGGCAGGTCCAGGATCGCACTGCGGGAGCGGGAGGGGGCGGGCACGGGAGGGGGGGGCCGGGGGGCCCGGGGGGGGGGGCCCGGGGGGGGGGGGGCCCGGGGGGCAGTGCACGCGGGTGACGTGTTACTGGGTGACGCCCAAAACGCGACGCTCGCATCGGGCCCACCACTTGTGTCGTTGTCAGTGGTGGTGGCGGTGGTGACGGTGGTGATGGTGGCAATGGTGGTGACGGTGGCAATGGTGGTGGTAATGGTGGTGGCGGTGACGGTGGTGATCACGGTTGCGGCGGTGGTGGTAATGGTGGTGACAGTGGTGGCGGCGGAAATGGTGGTGACGATGGTGACAGTGATGGGGACGGTGGTGACGGTGGTAATGGTGGTGACGGCGGTAATGGCGCTAATGGTGGTGGTAACGGTGGTGACGGTGGTGGTGATGGTGGTGGCGGCGATGGTGGCAGTAGTGCCAGCGGTGCTCGTTCGCTGCGTATGCCACCAACAGTGTGTGAAGGCTATCCAAGGGATCTTTGTGGTGATGGTGGTGGCTGTGGTAGTAATGGTTGTGTCGGTGGTGTTGGTGGTGGTGTTGGTGGTGGTTATGGTGGTGGCTGTGGTGGCGGGCGGTGGTATTGGTGGCAGAGGTGGGTTGTGGTGATTGTGGTGGCTGTGTTAGTAATGGTTGTGTCGGTGGTGTTGGTGGTGGTTATGGTGGTGGCTGTGGTAGTAATGGTTGTGTCGGTGGTGTTGGTGGTGGTGTTGGTGGTGGCTGTGGTAGCAAGTGGGGAGCTGTGGTGCAGCGGTTAGCGCTACGCTGCGCTACAAATCCGGCACCCCGAGTTCGATTCCCGCTCACGGCCAACACCGGTGACGAATATCTGAACCGGTCCTGGGCCTCCTCTAGGTCGACTCAGCCTCAAATTAGTACCTGGTGCGGTGTGCAGTAAACATCGCCAGGAGGGTTTCAAAAGCAGTTGGCCACCCACCCCCTCGTGTGCCGTGCCGGCCTTCATAGGTGCTACTCGCTAACAGCACTTGCCCCTACAGTCTGTTAAGGCTACACGGGGGATGTTTGTCTTTGTGGTAGTGATGGTTGTGGCGGTGTCGGTGATGTTGGTGATGGTGGTTGTAGTAGTAACGGTGTTGGTGGTGTTGGTGGCGGTGTTGGTGGTGGTGTGGTGGTGGTGTTGGTGGTGGTGTTGGTGGTGGTGGTGTTGGTGGTGGTGGTGTTGGTGGTGGTGGTGGCGGTGTTGGTGGTGGCGGTGTTGGTGGTGGCGGTGTTGTGGTGGTGTTGGTGGTGGTGTTGGTGGTGGTGGTGTTGGTGGTGGTGGTGTGGTGGTGGTGGTGGTGGTGGTGGTGTTGGTGGCGGTGTTGGTGGCGGTGGTGTGGTGGTGGTGGTGGTGTTGGTGGTGGTGTTGGTGGTGGTGTTGGTGGTGGTGGTGTTGGTGGTGGTGGTGTTGGTGGTGTTGGTGGTGGTGGTGTTGGTGGTGGTGTTGGTGGTGGTGTTGGTGGTGGTGTTGGTGGTGGTGGTGTTGGTGGTGGTGGTGTTGGTGGTGTTGGTGGTGGTGTTGGTGGTGGTGTTGGTGGTGGTGTTGGTGGCGGCTGCGGTAGTAATGGTCGTGGCGGTGTCGGTGGTGTTGGTTGTAGTGGTGGTGGTTGTAGTGGTGGTGGTTGTAGTGGTGGTGGTTGTAGTGGTGGTGGTTGTAGTGGTGGTGGCGGTGGTAGTCATGGTCGTAGCGGTGTTGTTGGTTGTGGTGGTGACGGCGGTGCCTGTGGCAGCAATGGTTGTGGTGGTGGTGTTGGTGGTGGCGCACGTGATCATGGCGCCGGGCACCACCAGCTCGTCCACGAGCTGGCTCAGCTCCCCGCGCACCGCCTGCCGGTTGCGCAGCTTCACGTTCATGGCCACCGACTGCTCCTGCAGCGTCTGGATCTCCGAGTGATGCTGCTCAGATCCGTCTGGAACGACGACAGCATCTCCTCCATGCGCTGACACGCGCACAGACACACACGCACAGACACACACGCACAGACACGCGCACACACGCACGCACAGACACACACGCACAGACACGCACGCACAGACACGCGCACAGACACACGCACAGACACACACGCGCACGCACAGACACACACGCACACACACAGACACGCACAAACACGCACACGCCACAAACACACGCACAGACACCACGCACAGACACACACGCGCACAGACACACACGCACAGACACACGCGAAGATACACAGACACACACACACGCACAGACACACACACGCACGGACACACACAGACACACACAGACACACCACACAGACACGCACAAACACGCACACGCACAGACACGGACAAACACACAAGCACAGACAGACACACACGCACAGACACACACAAGCACAGACACACACACACAGACACACACACAGACACGCACAAACACGCACAAACACGCACAGACATGGACAAACACACAAGCACAGACACGGACAGACACACATGCACAGACATACACACGCACAGACACACACACAGACACACACTCACGCACAGACACACGCACAGACACACACACACGCATTAAAGAAAAGACAAAGATACCCCCCTCGAGTAGCCTTAATAGACTGTCGGGGCAAGTGCTGTTAGCGAGTTGCAGCGCCTATGAAGGCCGGCACGGCTACGCGACGGGCGATGGCGGCCAGCACCGTGCCAGGTACTCATTTGAGGCCGAGTCGACCTAGGGGAGGCCGGTGTTGGCCGCGAATGGCGCACGCGCTGCTGCCGTGGTGGCTGATGTGGTGGTGGTTGCTGTTGATGTTGTAGCGGTGGTTGTTGTTGATATTGTGGTGGTGATTGTTGATATTGTGGTGGTGGTTGTTGCGGTGGTGGTTGTTGACGTTGTGGTGGTGGTGAATGTGGCACCTGCAGGATGGAGTCGCAGGAGGTGATCTGGCCGTGCAGGCTTGCGATGTTTTCACTCTCCTTGATGTCTACGCTCCGTTACGGATGAACACCACCACTCACTCACCGCACCACCACTCGCTCACCGCACCACCACTCGCTCACGGCACGACACTCACAGCGCCACACACTCACTTTGTCGGTACTTAAGCGCACCGCACTCTACACACCCATGCAAACATCCCCCGGCCTATAGCAAGTGCTGTTAGCGAGCACCTATGAAGGCCGGCACGGCACACGACGGGTGGGTGGCCAGCACCACGCCCGGCCGCCTTTGTCTCCCCGGTGGCGATGTTTATACACCGCACCAGGTACTCATTTGAGGCCGAGTAGACCTAGGGGAGGATCAGGACCTCCCCTAGATCGACACACGCGGCACCACACTCACCGCACCGGCACTCTAGAGCACCACACCCACCACACCGGCACCCTAAGAGCACCACCAGCAACTGGAGGGGGTGGAGGATACAGTCCCTGATGGACGCATTCTCGATCTCCTGCAGCTCTTTCTCCACGTGCTTCGAGTAGTGCCTGAGGTCCACGCCCTGACACGACGAGATGCGGGGAGACATGGGGAGACACGATGAGATACAGGGAGACACGGTGAGACACAGGGAGACACGGTGAGACATGGTGAGACACAGGGAGACACGGTGAGACACGGTGAGATACAGGGAGACACGGTGAGACACGGTGAGACACAGGGGAGACACGGGGAGACACGGTGAGATACGGGGAGACACGGTGAGACACAGGGAGACACGGTGAGACACGGTGAGACACAGGGAGACACGGTGAGACACGGTGAGACACAGGGAGACACAGGGATACATGGTGAGATACAGGGAGACACGGTGAGACACGGTGAGACACAGGGAGACACGGTGAGACACAGGGAGACACGGTGAGACACGGTGAGGACACAGGAGACACAGGGATACACGGTGAGATACAGGGAGACACGGTGAGGACACAGGGAGACACGGTGAGACACGGTGAGACACAGGGAGACACGGTGAGGACACAGGGAGACACGGTGAGACACGGTGAGACACAGGGAGACACAGGGATACACGGTGAGATACAGGGAGACACGGTGAGACACGGTGAGACACAGGGAGACACGGTGAGACACAGGGAGACACGGTGAGACACGGTGAGACACAGGGAGACACAGGGATACACAGGGATACACGGTGAGATACAGGGAGACACGGTGAGACACAGGGAGACACGGTGAGACACGGTGAGACACAGGGAGACACAGGGATACACGGTGAGATACAGGGAGACACGGTGAGACACGGTGAGACACAGGGAGACACAGGGAGACACGGTGAGACACGGTGAGACACAGGGAGACACAGGGATACACGGTGAGATACAGGGAGACACGGTGAGACACAGGGAGACACGGTGAGACACGTGAGACACGGTGAGATATGGTGAGATACAGGGAGACACGGTGAGACACAGGGACACGCGGTGAGATACAGGGAGATACGGTGAGATACAGGGAGATACGGTGAGATACAGGGACACGCGGTGAGAAGCGGTGAGAAGCGGGAAGACGCGGTGGAGTAGCGGGAAGACGCGGTGAGACACGGGGACATGCAGGGAAGACACGGTGAGACGCGGGGAGACGTGGAGAGACACGGTGAGACACAGGGAGACATGGTGAGATACAGGGAGACACGGTTGAGACACAGGGAGAACTGGTGAGACGCGGTGAGATATTGAGACACAGGGAGACACGGTGAGATACAGGGAGACACGGGGAGATACAGGGAGACACGGTGAGACACAGGGACACGCGGTGAGATACAGGGAGACATGGTGAGATACAGGGAGATACGGTGAGACACAGGGAGACACGGTGAGATACAGGGAGAACTGGTGAGACATAGGAAGAAATGGTGAGATGCGGGGAGACACGGTGAGACACGGTGAGACATGGTGAGACAGTGAGATACGGGGAGAAACGGTGAGACACGGTGAGACCCGGGGACATACAGGGACACACGGAGACACACGCACAGACACGCGGAGAGACACGGTGACACACGAGGAGACACGGTGACACACGGGTACACACGGTGAGAGACGGTGAGACACAGGGAGAACTGGTGAGACGCGGGGAGACACAGTCAGACATGGTGAGACACAGTGAGATACAGGGAGACACGGCGAGACACAGGGAGACACGGTGAGACACGGGGAGACACGGTGAGACATGGTGAGACAGTGAGATACGGGGAGACACGGGGAGACACGGTGAGACACGGTGAGACAGTGAGATACGGGGAGACACGGGGAGACACGGTGAGACATGGTGAGACAGTGAGATACGGGGAGACACGGTGAGACAGTGAGACATGGTGAGACACGGTGAGACACGGTGAGACACGGTGAGACAGTGAGATACGGGGAGACACGGGGAGACACGGTGAGACATGGTGAGACAGTGAGATACGGGGAGACACAGCGAGACACGTTGAGACCCGGGGACATACAGGGACACACGGAGACACACCGAGACACACGGACAGACACGCGGAGAGACACGGTGACACACGAGGAGAGACACGGTGACACACGGAGACACACATACACAGAGAGACACGGTGACACACGGAGACACACATACACAGAGAGGCAGGGTGACACACGAGGAGACACACGGTGAGACACGCGGAGAGACACGGTGACACATGAGGAGACACGCGGTGACACAAGCGGAGAGACACGGTGAGACATACGCGGTGACACACACACAGACAGAGGCACGCTGGTGGCCCGAGGCCTCCTCTCCTCACCGTGCGGAGCGCCTCCTTCACCAGCTCATCCTCCAGGTTCGCCTGGATGTGAGCTGCGGCACAGAGACACACGGAGACACACAGAGACACACGGAGACACACGGAGACACAGAGACACACGGAGACACACGGAGACACACGGAGACACACGGAGACGTCACGGAGTCACACGGAGACACACAGAGACACACGGGTACACACGGTGACACACAGAGACACACGGAGACACATAGACACACGGTGACACACGGAGACACACAGAGACACGCAGAGACACACAGAGACACACAGAGACACACGGTGACACACGGTGACACACAGAGACACACGGAGACACACGGAGACACACGGAGACACACGGAGACACAAACGCATTCACGAGGGACGGCAACGCAACCGTCACCAGCAATGCGTTTGGAAGAAACCTTCACCAGCCAACGCAGCCGCCGGCGCGGCCTTTCAGAGTCCTGGATGTGGGCTGCATCTAGGTCAGCTCAGATGAGACTGGCGTCAGTCGTGGGTCAATGAGTTGACCCTGGGGGGGAGTGACTCTGGGGGGGCGTGACCCTGGGGGGGAGGGGGCGTGAACCCTGTGGGGGGGGGGGGGTGATGACCCTGTGGGGTGGGGGGGAGTGACCCCGTTGGGGGGGGGCGGGCGTGACCCTGGGGGGCGTGACCCTGTGGGGGGGGGGGGGGGGGGAGTGACCCTGTGGGGGGGGGTGTGACCCTGTGGGGGGGGGCGGGGTGTCTCACTGTCCACTTCGTCCAGGATGCACTCGTCCGATGTCAGATCCAAATCTCCCAGCGGTAGCAGCTCCAGCTCCGTCTCCACGCGGACGCCCTATGGGGCACAGCGGAGGGGGGGGGTCACGACCCCAAAGTTCAGGGGTCACGACCCCAAAGTTCAGGGGTCACGACCCCAAAGTTCACGGGTCACGACCCCGTCGGGGAGGTGGAGCTTCGAGTCTGAACAACTCGGAGGAGGAGATGTGTTTACAAAACGACCACCTCAACAACAAGAGGAGGCGGTGTTCCCGTGAAAACCGGGACAGGTGGCAACTACGGATAACGGGGGGCCCATGCCCCCCCACACCAGGAATCAACTCCAGGGACTCGGAACGATCAACGCATTCGCCAACAGCGATGAGGCATTGCCGCTAAGCAGCAGACGGTTTCAATCGGCCTTTTTCGTTCGATAGTTATTACGGAAGGGTCGTTGCCTGAAACGTCGCCCAGGCCCCAGCAACGCCCCCCCTTCCTCCGTCATTAAAAACGGACATTGGCCGGATCGTCGCCTATTACATGCGCCTGTGGACTAATTGTCAACGCGGCATCACGCACACAACACACGCACAACGCACATAAACACACACAACACACAATACACGTACACAACACACATAAACACAATACACAACACACATAAACACACACACACAAAGGACAAACACACAACACGCGCCACACATACATAACAAACACACATTAAACAGAGAACAAACACAACGCACAAGACAACACACACAACACGCACAACACACATTAACACAGAACACACACATACACAAACGCACAACACACATTAACACAGAACACACACACAACACGCACACAACACAGGACAAACACAACAACACACACAGAACACAACACGTACACACACAACACAACACACACAACCAAACACACAACACGCACACACAGAACACACAACACACAGAAACAACACACACAACACGCACACACACCACGCACACACACAACACACACAAACACACAGAACACAACACACAGAAACAAACACACACAACACGCAACACCCACCACGCACACACACAACACACAACAAACACACAGAACACAACACACAGAACCAAACACACACAACACGCTCGCGGTTTAATTTCCAGGCTCTGCATTCCGGCGCCCCCCCGTGATCACGCACACGAGGAGTAGTGGAGGGTTGCCACCCGTCCCGGGTTGACCCCGTAGAGGCGGGGGGATTGGCATCATCTGTGTGGGCGGGTGGCTGCAGGAGATGCTTTGTACACAGATGACGGGAATTGGCATCATCTGGGTGGGCGGGTGGCTGCAGGAGATGCTTTGTACACAGATGACGGGGATTGGCATCATCTGTGTGGGCGGGTGGCTGCAGGAGATGCTTTGTACACAGATGACGGGGATGGCATCATCTGTGTGGGCGGGTGGCTGCAGGAGATGCTTTGTACACAGATGACGGGAATTGGCATCATCTGTGTGGGCGGGTGGCTGCAGGAGATGCTTTGTACACAGATGACGGGGATTGGCATCGTCTGTGCTAAGCTTTATCGCAGTCCAGAAAACTGCAGCACAGTTTGATGGTGGTGGTGCTGACCGAGGAAACGTATCCGGGTTAGGTCTGTGCTGTGGGGAAGGTGGTGGTAGCCTTACCGCTCACCAGCGGTGTGGACTCGAGTCATGTGACTTGGACTCGAGTCATGAATTTGATGACTTCAGACTCGACTTGGACTTGCATAACAATGACTTTGTCCCACCTCTGAGATGTGGACTCGAGTCATGTGACTTGGACTCGAGTCAGACTCGAGTCATGAATTTGATGACTTCAGACTCGACTTGGACTTGCATAACAATGACTTTGTCCCACCTCTGCCGCTCACTCACCTGTTCACTCATCCACTAACTCAGGGGTCGGCAACCAAAATAACAAGAAGAGCCATTCTTTCCAATTCGGTACAAAATTCAGTATTTCAAGAGCCGCAATGCATCTGAGTACATACGTACTCATCGTCAAGAAGCAGCCCGTAAAGAGCCGCATGCGGCTCCGGAGCCGTAGGTTGCCGACCCTGCACTAACTCAACCATTCACTAACTCAACCATTCACTCACTCAACCATTCATTCATCCACTCACTCAACCATTCAGTCACTCAACCACTCACTCATCCACTAATCAAACCACTCACCTACTCACTCAACTCGCTCATAAAACCACTCACTCACCTATTCACTCATCCACTAACTAACCATTCACTCATCCACTCAGTCACTCAACTACTCACTCATCCATAATCAAACCACTCAACTCACTCACTCGCTCATAAAACCACTCACTCACTATTCACTCACCCT
>NC_083845.1:4876745-4930967 GCF_015708825.2 Lethenteron reissneri
GTCATAATGCAAACAAAAAACACAACTCTGATAATGTATGCATTGTCCTTGAAGTTGATTGGTCCACACCCGAGACAGCTTTTCTTAGAGCCTAGTCTCACATGGGTTGGACCAGATGATGCCAAAAGGCGCCGTAATAAGTATAACCCGTAAAAACAAAGTTTTTCACTCTAAATCCTTTATATGCGTGGCGGCTAGAGTCCTCTCGTCCTCTGGCTTGAGATGGCTGCCACCTATGGGTCAGATGATTGTCTGCCAGTATTAAGCAATTGGTAATTAAATATTTAATTTATTTTCCCTAAACAGTGCAAAATTTTGGAAAAAATTTTCACGAACATTTATTGTCTCGCACAACGAGTCTGTGTGCAAAATGTCAGCTCGATTGGATCACGGGAAGTGGGTTAAAACGACCGAAAGATTTGCACGGTCGTAAGCAAGCAAGCGAACTTAATATAAGGATTTTAAAAAGTCAACAATCTTAATTTTGGAGCTTTCGTGACTGCAGGAATTATTCTTTGGTTCTTTCGGTTAAGTCACGTCTAAAGATAAAATATAATAAATTAAATAATAGCTTTTTAAAAATTTATTATTTTATCTTTAGACGTGACTTAACCGAAAGAACCAATGAAAAAGTCAACATCTGATCGATCGCCAGTGGTGCACAAACAACGACAACAACAACAACACGTTCATTAATAACACCGTATGTGTAGCCTTACAAGAGGGAGGGGGGGGTATATAACAGGCAACGTTTCGGACAACGACCCCTCCACTCGTTGAGTGAAGCCGTCGTCCGCCATCTTACGTCGGGAGGCACTCCACGTTGAGTCAATTGCAGAGTGGGAGAAGGTCAGGTGAGTGGGGTCAACGAGTAGGTCAGCTAAGGTCAAGTGGGTGGGTCAACGAGTAGGTCAGCTAAGGTCAAGTGGGTGGGGTCAACGAGTAGGTCAGCTAAGGTCAGGTGAGTGGGGTCAGCGAGTAGGTGAGGTCAGCTAAGGTCAGGTGAGTGGGGTCAGCGAGTAGGTGAGGAGGTCGGCTAAGGTCAGGTGAGTGGGGTCAGCGAGTAGGTGAGGAGGTCGGCTAAGGTCAGGTGAGTGGGGTCAGCGAGTAGGTGAGTAGGTCGGCTAAGTTCAGGTGAGTGGGGTTAGCGAGTAGGTGAGGTCGGCTAAGGTGAGTGGGTTAGCGAGTAGGTGAGGTCGGCTAAGGTGAGTGGGGTTAGCGAGTAGGTCAGCAAGTGACCATACCTTGTCAACCCACACGGTTCACCCCGTATTCTTGTACAGGAGGAAATTGAGTTTTCAGGTCCATACGGCGTGATACAGCCGTTTCAATAGTGGCACATTTTTTATATATTTTGATTGTGTTTTCTCCCTTGTGATGGGACTTTGTAGGATGAACGTTCAGATTTACGACGGCACGGGGTGACCAATAAGGTCTAAATTGGTCTGTGATAAGGTAGGCACTGGTGAGACACTGCCTCACCAATACATACTTCACCTGGAATGGGACATTCTACAAACAAACTGAAGGCACCTCAATGGGTTATCCCTTATCTCCGGTTGTAGCCGATGTTTTCATGGAAAATTTTGAGACAGACGCCATCCAGGCATCCACTCTACGCCCGTGCTTGTGGAAGAGATACGTGGATGACACGTTTGTCATCTGGCCACATGGCCGACCGGCTCTGAACCAATTCCTCAACCACATCAATTCCATACACTTAGCCATCAACTTCTTGGTTCTTTCGGTAAAGTCACGTAGAAGGGAAGTAATAATAATAAAAATAAAACATAATAAAACAATTCTCACGACGTTTCGGCCACAACGCAAGCAGCCGTCCTCAGGTGAAAACCAGGTCCGTCGAGGCGACAGAGTCTGAATGAAACAGCACACGAGCTTGGAGCATATATAAGCTGGGCGCATTGACAAAGGAATTTGCATATCAAAAGGAATTTAGCATATTTATGGGAAATGCAGGAATGTGATTAGTACTGCATATGCATTGTATATGCAGGATTAACATCAAAGGGAGCTGCAGTTGCTGCTGCTGCAGCAGTTGCTGCTGCTGCTGCAGTTTGCTGCTGGCTGCTGCTGCAGTTGCTGCTGCTGCTGCACTTGCTGCTGCTGCTGCAGTTGCTGCCTTATCCATTTTAATATAACACTATGTATTATTCTACCCACCCTAATGTGTATCATACTGCTATATGTTACTGTACAATTACGACACCATACATTACTCTGCACACTGCACCATGCCAGTGAGTGGAACGCGGTCTGAAAGTCACCGTAAACGTGAACACAATCAGTTAAGATCCGAAATGGTTTATTACGTCCTTCCAATGATTGCTAAGCCAGAATCCATCTTCTCGGTTGAAATTGTCTCTGTGTTTGTATATGTGGATCGCCTCATGAACGAATCTCTCATGATAGCCAGATGGCTTGCAGAGAACCTCTGTCTTGGAGAAGTCAATGTCATGTGAGCCCACTGAATTGTAACAGTGATCTGCCACGGCTGAGGTGTTTGTCCTACCGTGTTTCAGGTCTGCCTTATGTTCACGGATGCGGTCCGAGACATGTCGTTTGGTTTCTCCAATGTAACTGCTACCACAGAGGAAACTTAGTTTGTAGCAGTTACATTGGAGAAACCAAACGACATGTCTCGGACCGCATCCGTGAACATAAGGCAGACCTGAAACACGTAGGACAAACACTCAGCCGTGGCAGATCACTGTTACAATTCAGTGGGCTCACATGACATTGACTTCTCCAAGACAGAGGTTCTCTGCAAGCCATCTCGCTATCATGAGAGATTCGTTCATGAGGCGATCCACATATACAAACACAGAGACAATTTCAACCGAGAAGATGGATTCTGGCTTAGCAATCATTGGAAGGACGTAATAAACCATTTCGGATCTTAACTGATTGTGTTCACGTTTACGGTGACTTTCAGACCGCGTTCCACTCACTGGCATGGTGCAGTGTGCAGAGTAATGTATGGTGTCGTAATTGTACAGTAAACATATAGCAGTATGATACACATTAGGGTGGGTAGAATAATACATAGTGTTATATTAAAATGGGATAAGGAAGCAACTGCAGCAGCAGCAGCAAGTGCAGCATGCAGCAGCAAGTGCGCAGCAACTGCAGCAGCACAACTGCAGCAGCAGCAGAAACTGCAGCAGCAGCAACTGCTGCAGCAGCAGTAACTGCAGCTCCCTTTGATGCTGTTAATCCTGCATAATGCACATGCATATGCAGTACTAATCACATTCCTGCATTTCCCATAAATATGCTAAATTCCTTTTGAATATGCAAATTCCTTGTCAATGCGCCCAGCTTATATATAGCTCCAAGCTCGTGTGCTGTTTCATTCAGACTCTGTCGCCTCGACGGACCTGGTTTTCACCTGAGGACGGCTGCTTGCGTTGTGGCCGAAACGTCGTGAGAATTGTTTTATTATGTTTTATTTTTATTATTTTATTACTTCCCTTCTACGTGACTTTACCGAAAGAACCAAGAAGATGAATCCCTGCAGTCACGAAAGCTTTAAATCGAAACTTAGCCATCAAATTCACCATGGAGGTAGAAAAGGATGGCAAGCTACCTTTCTTGGATGTCCTAATAAAAAAAAAAAAATACCAGATGGCTCATGAGCCATTCTGTCTACAGGAAAGCAACCCATACTGATGCCTACTTAAAACCTGACTCCCACCACTATCCATCCCAGAGAATTCCCTAATCAAAATTCTACACCATAGAGCTCAATGTATTTCCGACAATGAACACCTAACCGGTGAACTAAAACACATACACCAAGCTCTCGAGGCGAATGATACTCTGACTACACAATCTGCAAAGCCATCACCCCAATCCTGAGGAAGGAACCATCTTAGGATCCAATCAAAACCATCACCTTGCCATACATAGCAGGGGCAAACCACAATATTTCCAAATCATGAACAACACAAGATCCAGGTCCGATTTAACACAGTACATAAAATTTGTGATCTGATCCCATCTGTGAAAGACAAGATCCCTGACATGCAATATCCCTGCGTCTACAAACTGAGTTGCAGCTGTGGTGATTGTTATAATGGAGAATCGAAACGTCATATCTCTGATCGTGTCCGCGAGCACAAGTCAGATCTGAAACACGGCAAAATTGAGTCTTCCGCTGTTGCCGATCATTGCTACAACGCTGTGGGCTCTCATGATATTGTCTTTTCCGAGACTAAGCGACATGTCTCGACCGTGTTCGTGAACACAAGGCAGATTTGAAACACGACAGGACCAATACTTCTGCTGTGGCTGATCAGTATTTTAATGCGGCTGGCTCACGCGAAATTGATTTCTCTAAGACGAAGCTACTTTGCAAACCCACTATCAACAAAGATTCGTTCATTAAGCCATCCATATATACAGACAGACACAATTTCAACCGAGAAGAAGGGTACAAACTCAACAATCACTGAAGGACGTTATCAACCAGTTAAAGTCATAACTGGCTGTAATGTTTCCATTCTAGATCTGGCAGCCCTTTAATTGGTGAAAGCCCACCACCAGGACCATCACTGCCCACTACTACCATCACCTCTAGCAGCAACCTCCACCGTCAACAGTGAGGAGATCCCTTGTCTTCTTGGTTCTTTCGGTAAAGTCACGTAGACTCTGTCTACTTGACAGACCTGTTCTCCACCTGAGGACGGCTGCTTGCGTTGTGGCCGAAACGTGGTGAGAATTATTTTATTATGTTTTATTTTTATGAGAATGATTTTATTATGTTTTATTTTTATTATTTTATTATTTTCCTTCTACGTGACTTTACCGAAAGAACCAAGAAGATGAATCCCTGCAGTCACGAAAGCTTTAAAATCGAAATTTGAGATCCCTTGTATAAAGGTGTCAGTTTTTGTACCAGTTGAAAGGTAAAAACCTATTTCTATATTTTGCCACTGGTAAAGGAGATGTCTCATAGTGTCACAGTGAGTTTGTAAAGCGAGGTGCAATGATTACCCGCAGCCCTTTGATTGGTGGAAACCCAAAATGAATAAAAAATAAATAAAAATCACGACGTTTCGGAGGTAACACAAGTCTCCGTCATCAGGTGGGACCGTCACAGCCAGATTTGCTGCATCAAGTGAGGAAGTAATTAATAATTTTAATTTAAATTTCGATTTAAAGCTTTCGTGACTGCAGGGATTCATCTTCTTGGTTCTTCGGTAAAGTCACGTAGAAGGGAAGTAATTATTATTTATTACTTCCCTTCTAACGTGACTTACCGAAAGAACTAAGAGTATGGTGGAACCCACCACCAGCACCATCGTTGCCCATCACCCACATTAACATTTGGTGCCTCCACCCATGCTGCTACACCTGAGCTACGTCCATGTTAAAACTTGACCTGGCAGCCCCTTTAATTTAGGCCTCGGCAAGGGAAGGTAAAAGTGTAAAACACGAGCCTACCTTTACCCTACCTTTTACCTTACCAACATACAATCACTCGACCCTACCTTTTAAATCCTTTATATTAAGTTAACTTGCTTGCTTGCTTACGACCGTGCAAATATTTCGGTCGTTTTTTACCCCACTTCCGTGATCCATCGAGCTGACAGTTTGCACACAGACTCGTTGTGGGTGACAATGTATTTTCGGGAAAATTTTTTCCCAAAATTTTAACACTTTTTAGGGAAAAAAAAATTATATGTAATACCATTGCTTAATGGTGGCAGCCATTCATCGGACCCATAGGTGCAGCCATCTCAAGCCAGAGGGACGAGAGACTCTAGCCGCCACGCATATAAGGATTTATAGTGAAAAGTTTTGTTTTTACGGGTTAATTTTTACCCTTTAGTAGATAAGGTAAAAATGTAAAAAAGCAACGAGCCTACCTTTTACCCTGCCCTTTACCCTTACCCCTTGGCAATGTCGACACCTTACCTGTACCCTTTTAAACCCGGTAAAAAGGGTACAATTACCTTACCTTGCCGAGGACTACTTTAATTGGTGGAAACCCACCACCATCACCGTCCTTGCCTACTAATACCATCACTTACATTAACATTAGCTGTCCCGCCCATGCTGCTGGCACTTGGGCTACGCACATTTGAAACCTTTATAAACAGTTTGCCTTTAGAGGCCAACCCCATGTTCCTGATGACGATCGCTTGTGTTGCGATGGAAACGTCGTGGTTTCTATTTTATTTTTATTAAATCCTTTATATTAAGTTCGCTTGCTTGTTCTCTTCTTGGTTCTTTCGGTAAAGTCACGTAGAAGGGAAGTAATAAAATAATAAAAATAAAACATAATAAATAAAAATAAAACATAATAAAGATATTTTATTTTATTATATTTTATTTTTATTATTTTATTACTTCCCTTCTACTGACTTTACCGAAAGAACCAAGAAGAAAAAAAAAAATTCGCTTGCTTGCTTGCGCGCTTACGACCGTGCAAACCTTTCGGTCGTTTTTAACCCACTTCCCGTGATCCATCGAGCTGACATTCCCAAAATGTTACACTTTTTAGGAAAAAATAAATTATATTTAATTACCATTGCTTTATGGTGGCAGGCAATCATCTGACCCATAGGTGGCAGCCATCTCAAGCCAGAGGACTAGAGGACTCTAGCCGTCACGCATATAAAAGGATTTATAGTGAAAAACTTTGTTTTTACGGGTTATTTTTTCACTTTTTTTCTATCTACGTGACTTTACCGAAAGAACCAAAGAATAAGGTAGGCACTGATAAGGGGTTGACAGGTGTGCTGAGTGGGTGAGTCCTTTGGAAGTTACTTTAAATTGGGCTCTATAATCAGCTGCAGTAGAAAGCAAGGCTGATGATGCTTCCGTTGTTCCATCACATCATAATCAGCTTCGAGAATTCATGATGCGCTGATGATTCTGTATGATGATTTAAAGTGGCTTCAACAGACCACGAGACAAGAGGATGCAAGTGAGACTCACTCACCTACCCTGTCACTCATCCACTCACCCACCCCCACTCACCCTCTTGCTCCGTGCCAGCTAAATGAACTAACCAATATGGACGCGCCGCTCAAATGAACTAATCAACATGGGCGCCCGCGAATTGATGACGCTTCCATCATCCGTTTCAAGCAATGATGATGATGATGATACAGAATCATTAGCAGCACATGATGATGCATCATCAGAATATAATGATGCTTTTGCTGTTCTATCAGCAGCAGAACCAGTAAAAGCAGCATCTGCAATTGCAAGCGATGGCAATGCTGATTTCTTCGTCATCAGCAGCAGCGTACTTTGGTCCCCATTAAAAGACAATGATGCACCTACCCACTCACCTATCATCCCACTCACTCACCCACTGACTCACCAACCCACTCACCTTGCCTCTGCATCTCTGTCACTCGCTCTGTGCCCGCTAAATTAACTAACCATCATCAGTAAGCCAATGCTACTGATGAAGATTCTGCTGTTCCATCATCAGGAGTAGCAGTATCATAATCATCAGCAGTCGGTGCATCATTATCAACAGCGGTAGCAGTACAAGCGATTGCTGATGATGTTGCTGTTGTTACATCAGGAGCAGCAGCATCATCATGAGCTTCAAGCAATGAACACCCTACTGCTACACCATGAACACACTGCTTGCTACACCATGACACCCTACTCTCTGCACAAAACCGAACTGAGAATCCTGATACTCGGACTACGAATCCACAAACCTGAATTAGCAACCCATCAACCCGAGACCAAGATACCGCGGTGGGCTAGGAGATGTTAACTACCTCGCCTGGTGTACAGGAGGTTGTGGGTTCTATCCTGACCCTGACGCCTGCTGCTGTATATTTGAGTTGCGTGTTTCCTCATCATCATCACGGTGGCTAGGATATGTTAACTACCTCGCCTGGTATACAGGAGGTTGTGGGTTCGATCCTGACCTTGACGCCTGCTGCTGTGTATTTGGAGGTTTGCGTGTCTCTCTCATCATCATCATCATCATCACGGTGGCTAGGAGATGTTAACTACCTCTCCTGGTGTGCAGGAGGTCGTGGGTTCGATCCCGACCCTGACGCCTGCTGCTGTATATTTGGAGTTTACGTTCCTCATCATCATCATGGTGGCCAGGAGATGTTAACTACCTCGCCTGGTATACAGGAGGTCGTGGGTTCGATCCTGACCTTGACGCCTGCTGCTGTATATTTGGAGTTTGCGTTCCTCATCATCATCACGGTGGCCAGGAGATGTTACAGCTACCCTCGCCTGGTATACAGGAGGTTTGTGGTTCGATCCTGACACTGACGCCTGCTGTATATTTGGAGTTTGCATTCCTTTCTCATCATCATCACGGTGGCTAAATGTTACTCCCTCGCCTGGTATACAGGAAGTCGTGGGTCTGATCCCTACCCTGACGCCTGCTGCTGTATATTTGGAGTTGCATGTGCTCCCCTGTGGTCGCGTGGATTTTTCTCCGGTTTAAAAACATGCCTTTAGAGTATTCGGCTGCTATAAATTTTCCACATTGGTAAGCCACTTCGTTGAGCATCATCAGTGGCCAGGTCGCTTATGAAAAAAGATACTGTATATATCTCAGTGGGCCTCACCTGGTAAAATAAAAAGTGTACTTCTAGATTGAAGCTTTCGTGACTGCAAGGATTCATACTCTTAGGTTTTTCGGTAAAGTCACGTAGGTAAAAAATAAACAAATAATAGAAATAAAATAATAAATTTACAATTTCGCTGTGACGGTCCCACCTGATGACGGAGACTTGTGTTGCCTCCGAAACGTCGTGATTTACTATTTAATTAAAATTATTTCAATTATTTTTGATTTTTACCTACGTGACTTTACCAAAAAAACCCAAGAGTATAAAAAGTTTACATTTATCAACCACTGATGCCGAGCTTGTCGGACAGATCACCCCATGGGAGAATTTTGTTTAGGCCTCAAAGAGATGGGTCCTTCAGCAGTATTTTTTTTTGACTAAACTCCCAGCTTCTCTGACGTCAATTGGGAAGGTCATTCCACAACGTGGGAGCCAAACAATGGAATGAGGACCGTCTCAAAGTAACACAACCCAGCACTCCTTGAAGCCAAAGAATGCCTTCTGACTTTTTTTTAAACGGAGAAAACTCACAATGAGTTCTTCCAGGAGGTGACCTGCAGAATTGGGATGGATACTTGGCCCAACACCAATGCCGTTCTTGTGTGTTCGGCTTTGGGAGTAAACTAAACTGAAACTTTTAGGTTCTTTCGGTAAAGTCACGTTGAATGGAAATAATAAAATAATACAATTAAAACATAATAAAATAATTCTCAACGACGTTTCGGCCACACGCAAGCAACCGTCCTCAGGTGGAGAACAGGTCTGTCGAGAAGACAGAGTCTGAATGAAACACCCCAGGCTTGGAGCGTCTATTTAAGCTGGGTTGGAGGGGGAAGAGCGCCTTGACAAAATAATTTGCATATCAAGAGGAATTTAGCATATTTATGGGAAATGCGATATGCGATTAGTACTACTTGTGAAATGCGTAGGGGGGTTTTGGCGGGGAGTTTAAAGTCATATTATGCCCGTGCATTATGCAGGATTAGCAGCATCAAAGGGAGGGGATAGGGGTAACATTATTATTTTATTATTCCATTCTACGTGACTTTACCGAAAGAACCAAGAAGATGAATCCCCTGCAGTCACGAAAGCTTTAAATCGAAATTTAAACTCAAACTTTCAACTTGTTTTTATTTACCATGTAAGGGCCCCACTGAGCAACATGGCTCTGCTTATAAGAAGCGAGCTAATTCTAGATTTGAAGCTTTCGTGACTGCAAGGATTCATACTCTTAGGTTTTTTCGGTAAAGTCACGTAGGTAAAATGAAATAATAAAAATAATAGAAATAATAATAGAAATAAAATAATAAATCACGACGTTTCGGAGGCAACACAAGTCTCCGTCATCAGGTGGGACCGTCACAGCTAAATTTACTGTATCAAGTGAAGAGAAATCCAAGAGAACAATATCTTATATACTGGTTCAGGGGAGGGGGGAGGAGCTTATTTAGATATAAGCTCCTCCCTTATCTAAATAAGCTCCTCCCCCCTCCCTGAACGCAGTATATATAAGGATCTTGGCTCTTGGATTCTTCTTCACTCGATACAGTAATTTAGCTGTGACGGTCCCCTGAAGACAGAGACTTGCGTTGATTTATTATTTAATTTCTATACAGTAATTATTTCTATTATTTTTTATTTTTAAATCCTTTATATTAAGTTCGCTTGCGTGCTTGCTTGCTTGCTTACGACCGTGCAAAACCTTTCGATCGTTTGTTTAACCCACTTCCCGTGATCCAATCGAGCTGACATTTTCCACACAGACTCGTTCTGCGTGACAAGTAATGTTCGTGAAATTTTTTTTCCAAAATTTTACACTTTTTAGGACAAAAATATTATATTTAATTACCAATTGCTTAATGGTGCAATGCATCATCTGACCCATAGGTGGCAAGCCATCTCAAGCCAGAGGACGAGAGGACTCTAGCCGCCACGCATATAAAGGATTTATAGTGAAAAACTTTGTTTTTACTGGTTATACTTATTACCCTACGTGACTTAACGAAAAAACCTAAGAGTAAGAAGCGCCTGGCCGTTACAAATGAGAGCTCAACGAAGGTGGATTATTGATAATTACGTGAAATGTATAGCGGCAGCCAAATAATCTAACGCGTGACGTGAATTCTAAACGTGGATGGAAAAACCGGAGGACCCGGAGAAAAAATCCACGCGACCACACGGGAAAGAGAGAGACACGCAAACTACAAATATACAGCAGCAGGCGTCAGGGTTGGGATCGAACCCACGACCTCCTGCACACCAGGCGAGGTAAGTTAACATCTCCTAGCCACCGTGATGATGATGATGAGAGAGAGACACGCAAACTCCAAATATACAGCAGCAGGCGTCAGGGTTTGCGATCGAACCAACGACCTCCTGCACACCAGGCGAGTAGTTAACATCACCTAGCCACCGGTGGCACCCCACAGGAGAAATCCAGAGAAAGCCAGCGTCTCTGCGGTGAGCTCCGTGTCAGCGCCAGCGGTGATAACGCCATCGGAACACTTCCTCGTTGCTTCGGAGGACAGGGTCCCTCGGAGATCAAACGACAACTTTCATGGGGGATGACGAGAGGGAGCATTAGTCGCATTCACGGTGAGAACCCCAAAAGTCCCCCGATCCCCCACTCACACTCCTCCCCTATCTTCCACTAACCCCATCCAATCCTCCCATACCCCCCTCACCTACCCCAATCCCCCCTCACCTACCCCCCACTCCCCCCTCACCTACCCCACTCCCCCTCACCGACCCCCCACTCCCCCCTCACCTATCTCCCACTCCCCCCTCACCTACCCCCCCACTCCCCCCTCACCTACCCCCCACTGCCCCCTCACCTACCCCCCACTGCCCCCTCACCTACCCCCCTGCCCCCTCACCTACCCCCCACTCCCCCCTCACCTACCCCCCACTCCCCCCTCACCTACCCCCCACTCCCCCCTCACCTACCCCCTACTCCCCCCTCACCAACCCCCGACTCCCCCCTCACCTACCCCCCACTGCCCCCTCACCTACCCCCCACTCCCCCCTCACCTACCCCCCACTGCCCCCTCACCTACCCCCCACTCCCCTCTCACCTATCCCCCACTCCCCCCTCACCTACCCCCCACTCCCCCCTCACCTACCCCCCACTGCCCCCTCACCTACCCCCCACTCCCCCTCACCTACCCCCCCTGCCCCCTCACCTACCCCCCACTCCCCCTCACCTACCCCCCACTGCCCCCTCACCTACCCCCCACTCCCCCTCACCTATCCCCCACTCCCCCCTCACCTACCCCCCTCCCCCATCACCTACCCCCACTCCCCCCTCACCTACCCCCCACTGCCCCCTCACCTACCACCCACTCCCCCCTCCCTACCCCCCACTCCCCCTCACCTACCCCCCACTCCCCCTCACCTACCCCCCACTCCCCCCTCACCTACCCCCCACTGCCCCCTCACCTACCCCCCACTCCCCCCTCACCTACCCCCCACTCCCCCCTCACCTACCCCCCACTCCCCCCTCACCTACCCCCCACTCCCCCCTCACCTACCCCCCACTCCCCCCTCACCTACCCCCCACTCCCCCCTCACCTACCCCCCACTACCCCCTCACCTACCCCCCACTGCCCCCTCACCTACCCCCACTCCCCCCTCACCTACCCCCCATTGCCCCCTCACCTACCACCCATTGCCCCCTCACCTACCCCCCACTCCCCCTACCCCCACTCCCCCCTCCCTACCCCCCACTCCCCCCTCACCTATCCCCACTGCCCCCTCACCTACCCCAACTCCCCCCTCACCTACCCCCCACTACCCCCTCACCTACCCCCACTGCCCCCTCACCTACCCCCCACTGCCCCCTCACCTACCACCCACTGCCCCCTCACCTACCCCCCACTCCCCCTCACCTATCCCCCACTCCCCCCTCACCTACCCCCCACTCCCCCCCCTCACCTACCCCCCACTACCCCCTCACCTACCCCCCACTCCCCCCTCACCTACCCCCCACTCCCCCCTCACCTACCCCCCATTGCCCCCTCACCTACCACCCACTCCCCCTCACCTATCCCCCACTCCCCCTCACCTACCACCCACTGCCCCCTCACCTACCCCCCCTCCCCCCTCACCTACCCCCCATTGCCCCCTCACCTACCCCCCACTCCCCCCTCACCTACCCCCCACTCCCCCTCACCTATCCCCCACTGCCCCCTCACCTACCCCCAACTCCCCCCTCACCGACCCCCCACTACCCCCCTCGCCTACCCCCCACTGCCCCCTCACCTACCCCCCACTGCCCCCTCACCTACCACCCACTGCCCCCTCACCTACCCCCCACTCCCCCTCACCTATCCCCCACTCCCCCCTCACCTACCCCCCACTCCCCCCTCACCTACCCCCCACTACCCCCTCACCTACCCCCCACTCCCCCCTCACCTACCCCCCACTCCCCCCTCACCTACCCCCCATTGCCCCCTCACCTACCACCCAAATCCCCCTCACCGATCCCCCACTGACCCCCTCACCTTACAACCCACTGCCCCCTCACCTACCCCCCACTCCCCCTCACCTACCCCCCACTCCCCCCTCACCTATCCCCCACTGGCCCCCTCACCTACCCCCAACGCCCCCCTCACCTACCCCCACTACCCCCCTCACCTACCCCCCCCACTGCCCCCTCACCTACCCCCCAACTGCCCCCTCACCTACCACCCACTGCCCCTCACCTACCCCCCCCACTCCCCCTCCCTACCCCCACTCCCCCCTCACCTACCCCCCACGCACCTACCCCCCACTACCCCCTCACCTACCCCCACTCCCCCCTCACCGACCCCCCACTCCCCCCTCACCTACCCCCCATGCCCCCTCACCTACCCCCCACTCCCCCCTCACCTACCCCCCATTGCCCCCTCACCTATCCCCCACTCCCCCTCACCTACCCCCCACTCCCCCCTCACCTATCCCCCACTGCCCCCTCACCTACCCCCCACTCCCCCCTCACCTACCCCCACCCCCCTCACCTATCCCCCACTGCCCCCTCACCTATCCCCCACTCCCCCCTCACCTATCCCCCACTGCCCCCCTCACCTACCCCCCACTCCCCCCTCACCTACCCCCCATTGCCCCCTCACCTACCCCCCACTCCCCCCTCACCTATCCCCCACTGCCCCCTCACCTACCCCCCACTCCCCCCTCACCTACCCCCCACCCCCCCTCACCTATCCCCCACTCCCCCCTCACCTACCCCCCACTCCCCCTCACCTACCCCCCACTCCCCCTCACCTACCCCCCACTCCCCCTCACCTACCCCCACTCCCCCCTCACCTACCCCCACTCCCCCCTCACCTACCCCCCACTCCCCCCCTCACCTACCCCCCACTCCCCCCTCACCTACCCCCCACTACCCCTCCACCTACCCCCCCCCCCCTCACCTACCCCCCAACTCCCCCCTCACCTACCCCCCATTGCCCCCTCACCTACCACCCATTGCCCCCTCACCTACCCCCCCACTCCCCCCTCACCTACCCCCCACTCCCCCCTCACCTATCCCCCACTGCCCCCTCACCTACCCCCACTCCCCCCTCACCTACCCCCCACTACCCCCTCACCTACCCCCCTGCCCCCTCACCTACCCCCCACTGCCCCCTCACCTACCACCCCTGCCCCCTCACCTACCCCCCACTCCCCCTCACCTATCCCCCACTCCCCCCTCACCTACCCCCCACTCCCCCCTCACCTACCCCCCACTCCCCCCTCACCTACCCCCCACTCCCCCCTCACCTACCCCCCACTCCCCCCTCACCTACCCCCACTCCCCCCTCACCTACCCCCCTCCTCACCTACCCCCCACTCCCCCCTCCCTACCCCCCACTCCCCCCTCACCTACCCCCCACTCCCCCCTCACCTACCCCCCCTCCCCCTCACCTACCCCCCACTGCCCCCTCACCTACCCCCCACTCCCCCCTCACCTACCCCCCACTCCCCCCCTCACCTACCCCCCACTCCCCCCTCACCTATCCCCCCCCTCACCTACCCCCCACTGCCCCCTCACCTACCCCCCACTGCCCCTCACCTATCCCCCCTCCTCACCTACCCCCCACTCCCCCCCTCACCTACCCCCCACCTCCCTCCTCACCTACCCCCCACTGCCCCCCTCACCTACCCCCCACGTCCCCCCTCACCTACCCCCCACTCCCCCCCTCACCTATCCCCCTCCTCACCTACCCCCCACTCCTCCCTCACCTACCCCCCACTCCCCCCTCACCTACCCCCCACTCCCCCCTCACCTATCCCCCCTCCTCACCTACCCCCCACTCCCCCCTCACCTACCCCCCACTTCCCCCCTCACCTACCCCCCCACTCCCCCCTCACCTACCCCCCACTCCCCCCTCACCTACCCCCCACTCCCCCTCACCTATCCCCCTTCCTCACCTACCCCCCACTCCCCCCTCACCTACCCCCCACTCCCCCTCACCTACCCCCACTGCCCCCCCTCACCCATCCCCCACTCCCCCCTCACCTACCCCCCCCACTGCCCCCTCACCTACCCCCCACTCCCCCCTCACCTATCCCCCCCTCACCTACCCCCCACTCCCCCTCACCTACCCCCCCCCTCCACCTACCCCCCACTCCCCCCTCACCTACCCCCCCCCTCACCTACCCCCCACTGCCCCCCCCCCTCACCCATCCCCCACTGCCCCCCCCCCCGTTTGAATTTCCCGCGCGTGCGCGTGCTGGCCGCGTCACGTGGACGACGCCGGCCAATGGGCGCGCGGCAGGGAGGAGGAGGCGGCTCACAATGGCGCGGCGGCTCTAGCCCCGCTCGTCGCGACTCCCGCCGATCGGACACCGCCGCTCCCTCCCTACCCGCGCCGCCGCGCTCAGCACCCCCCGTGCCGATCGCCCCGCAAGCCCCGTCTCCCCCCCCCACTCAACGCCGCCGTCGTCGTTGTCGCCTCCCCCCCCCGCCTCAGGTTCGCTTCGCCCCCCTCGCCCGACCCCCGCGCCGCGCGCCTTGCCGCCATTTCGTCTCTTCCCCCAACTCGGCGTCGCCTCCTGCCCCCTCGTCCCCTCGTCTCCCCCTCCTCCTCCTGGCGGCCTCGGTCTCCTCCTTCTCCTCAGCGCCGCCTCGTTCCCCGCGCGGCGAACGCGCTCGGCGGACGAGGTGCGCGGCGCAGCGAGGCCCAGCGGTGGGACTGGGGGGGGGGGGGGTGCAGGCAGGGGGGCCCCTCGGCTAGTTTCTCTGCCGGGATCGCGCGACCTGATCCCGCGGGAGCCGCCGCGCTGGTCCCGTCTAGGCCGCGCCGGGGTCACGGGCCCCGCGTCTTTCCCGCCCGCAACGCGTCTCGGGGTCTCGGGTCGCAAGGCGACTACGAGTCGCTTGCGGTGAAGCGGCTAATGTTGTGGTTTGTGTGCGTTCTCCTCTCATAACCACAACCCCTACCCAACCACGACCCCTACCCCCTGAACCCCACGGAGTCGTGCTGCTCTTTACCCCCCAGGCGCTGTTGCTGCTGCTGCTGATGGCGGGACAGTGAGGCAGTAAAGCGGCTGTCTCCACAGCCATCGCCTCTTTCCCCTCTCTCCCCTCTCTCCCTCCCATCCCTATCTCTCATCTCATCCATCCCTTCGCCTTGCACCGATTCCCCTCCTCTGCTTCCCACTCGCGTCCCATAAAACTCGTTCGCTCCCCTCCTGTCGTTGCATCTTCCCCGCTACGTCCCCCTCCCAGCTCATCCTCTCAACTCTTCTCTCTCTCTCCCGTCCACCCTTCCCTGCTTGTCCTCTCATCTCCTCTCTCTCTCTTCCCGCCTCTGCTCCACAGCTCTCCCCTCTCCTGGCCTCTCCTCCCTCGGGACCATGGAGCAGCCCGCGCCGCCGCAACCCGCGCCCAAGGCCGGCGGCCCGAACCCGCCGCCTCCCGAGACGAGCAACCCGGCCAAGCCGGGCCGACTCACCAACCAGCTGCAGTACCTGGCCAAGGTGGTCCTCAAGGCTCTGTGGAAACACCAGTTCGCGTGGCCCTTCCACACGCCCGTGGACACAGTCAAGCTCAATCTTCCGGTAGGGATGGGATTTCTCCCGTGGGTCAGAGACCACCTGGACCGCCCGCACTGCACTGCACACCCCCTCCAACTTTCACTCGTCTCATGCTGGGATCGGGGTTTGGTTTTTGTTTGCACGCTTGCTAGCTGAGCAAAGGATCAAACAACGTCAAGCAACCACAACAGCACGATGGAAGTTGTAACTGACCGGCGTTAACGATTTTAATTTTGGAGGTTTTTTTTTTAGCTTTCGTGACTGCAGGAATTATTCTTTGGTTCTTTCGGTGAAATACGTGACTTTACCGGCGTTATCGAGTTTCCTGAATTGAGCGGCGATTTTGAGAGGTGGGCAACTTTTGCCAGGGGCCACGACGCATTTGGTAAACTACGTGTATTGGGTTTGACAGCATTGATGGGGTGTTTTCACATTTGTGTATTGTCAGGGGCTGCACTAAAGGCCACCAGGGGCCGCTAGGGACTCGCGGAAGGAATTCCAAAGTGGAGTCTTGTGATGGACAAAGTGCTGTGACCTGCAGTTGCAGCGGTTAAACACAATGTGTTGTGGGATGACATGAAGCGGTCGGTGCCCAGTCGACTCGAGTCCTCAATATAAGTGCCACCAATCGACGGGCGAAGTTCTACAGGAATAGTAACCATGGTAGTAGCTACAGAAGAGTGATTAGAAGGTGATTTGACCCGCTGGTTGAGCAGTTGACTGGGGGCCAAACCAGCGGCTGCATTGAAAACAAAGACTTTTTTTAAAAATGTAAAGGTGCAGCACTGAAATGTTTTTGCTTCATCACTGCTGGTGGAACGATCTCTACTCGAGGGTGCTCTAGAGAGCCACGGTTACGAGATGTTAACTACCTCGCCTGGTGTGCAGGAGGTCGTGGGTTCGATCCCGACCCTGACGCCTGCTGCTGCTGTATATTTGGAGTTTGCGTCTCTCTCTCTCTCTCATCATCATCATCACCACGGTGGATAGGAGATGTTAACTACCTCGCCTGGTGTACAGGAGGTCGTGGGTTCGATCCCGACCCTGACGCCTGCTGCTGTATATTTGGAGTTTGCGTGTCTCTCTCATCATCATCATCATCACGGTGGATAGGAGGTGTTAACTACCTCGCCTGGTATGCAGGAGGTCGTGGGTTCGATCCCGGCCCTGACGCCTGCTGCTGTGTATTTGGAGTTTGCGTGTCTCTCTCTCTCTCTCATTATCATCATCACGATGGCTAGGAGATGTTAACTACCTCGCCTGGTGTGCAGGAGGTCGTGGGTTCGATCCCGACCCTGATGCCTGCTGCTGTATATTTGGAATGTGCGTGTCTCTCCCGTTGGTCACGTGGATTTTTCTCCGGATTTTCAGTTTTTTCCTCCACATTTATAATCAATGTGTGTGTAGAGTATTTGCCTGCAATGCATTTCCACGTAATAAGCCACTTGTTTGAGCTATCATTTGTGATAGCAAGGTTGCTTCTGAAAAAGAGCTATATAGCGTAGTGGGCCTTACCTGGTAAAATAAAAATGAAGTTTATTTTTAGCTTAATAACTTTGGCCTACCTTTTCCACACCGGCCAAATGTATTTTAAAGCACAGATCGAGTAGTGGCAACATTTAAAAGTTGGCGGCAATGCACCGGGTTCACCGCGTTTTGTCATCATCTCTGCTTTTCAGCAGAAACAAAATGTGCAAGTGGGCTGTCGTTTCACTTTGCTCTGCTATGCAGAAGGGCCATTTCCCTGAAACGTCAGCCTTTTGTATAAGTTTGTGTCGTACGGCGTTTGCTCTTGTGGAATGTGGTGAGCAGTTGAAGAGATGGGGGGGGGGGATGCAGTCTGTTCCTGAAGAGTCGCAACGATTCCACTCCCCGGCACCGAGTCGATACAGTTCGTTATTGACAAGTGGATGGCGATTCCAATCTCTTGTTGTGAAGTAAATGGGAGCGATAAAAAATTCTTACAATGCAGTTAATGACGAGAGTAAATAATCCACTTTAAACTCTGTTCCCTCTGAAGTGTGTCGCACGAGGATAATTTTATTTCCCAATAATAAGGGAGGCCCTCGCTGCAGATTTGCGTAAATTATTTCCACCGCCCCCGTCTGCACCCACCTCTCGCTAGGAGAGAAGTTTAAACCTCTCGTGTCCATACTTGTGGTTTCTGTCTTGTATACTGATTTTTTTTAATACAAGCATAGTTGCTGAGCACAGGCCCAAAACGTCAAATGGGCAGCAACAAACAGCACTGTTGTCAGAGGTGTAACGCGCTTCTTGGATCGAGCGAGGTTATCGTAAGAACTTGACGGATGAGAGATTATGGGAGGGCATCGCAAAAGTTGAGCAGTGCTAGGGAATAAGCAGGTTGAAAAGTGAGGTAGGCCTGGTGAGTGAGTATTCATGGATGGTGGTTGAACACTGTGGATCAGATGAAACAGTCTGCTAGACCAGAGTCCTCAACATGGGTGGAGATATTCACGAGCAGATTTCATGGGATCAGTAAATTACGTTAGTAGCGATAGAAGACGGTCATAAGGAGGCGACTGACTGCCAGCGAGCGAGTGGCTGTTGTGAGTAGGTGAGTGCTGGATCATCAATCACCCTGACTGCTGCTTTACTCTCAATTCTGCAATGAGGTAGCACTTACGAATATGTCTGTTGGATTCCAAATTTGGGCTGAATTTGTGCTCTGTTTAGCGTTAATAATAATTTGCATTTGTACTCTCCCTAGAAGTGCGTTAGACTCTCTCCTGTCTGTGTACTGGCTCATGTTGCATATTTAGTAGTCCGCTGCATTATTGTCCGGTTCTGTCCATCTCGTTTTTGTCTCGGTTGTTCGTCTCGCTGCCGCGTTGGTCCAAGCAGTAACGTTCGCATGTTGTCTGCGTAAGCGGCGGGCTTTATAATATGGGATTGGGTCGCGCGATCTCAGCAGTTGCGCGGCCACCGCTTATTGCAGAGGTTTGCCGTTCAAATCCAGCGGGCTGCCTTGGTAAAGACTACAATGCGTATTAACCGTAAACAAAAAAAAAACTACGCGCCGTAGGTCACGTTGGGCGTTCAAGATCCCATGACGTCATTCGAAAAAGACTCGGAAGGCAATTGTGCACGCCGAAATGTGAAAAAATTTACCTGCAAATTACCTAACTGTAAAACCCACATCATAACATCGCTCCCGACTGGCAGACTGTCCCCGTCTGTGAAACACACAGCGCCTTTTGTCATCGCCTTGTGCAATAAGAATATTGTGAATACCACGTGCAAGAGCCCTCCTGGAAATTTCGTGAGATTCATTCAGGAATTTCCTGGATGAATAAAGGGCATTATTTTTTACGTCATACAGGATGGCCCAAAAGTCAGGATCGTACAGGGATATTACATTTATATTAACAAGTGACAAATGGCTATTTCATTTATTTTAACGACTGCCATTAACATTCATGCACGCATGATTTGTCTTTTGAAATAAATTAAGGACTTTTTTAAGTTTACAGGTGTAATCTTTGAACATTCATTGATTATGCTTCATTTCAATTCTCGAGCTTTCTAAATGCCATCTAAAAAATGAAGAAGGAAAATTGACATTAATAACGGATAAAATATTAAAGAATTTACAATTAAAATGCTCATCTTCTTGGTTCTTTCGGTAAAGTCACGTAAGCAGCCGTCCTCAGGTGAAGACCAGGTCTGTCGGGGAGACAGCATCTGAATGAAACACCACCACGCTTGGAGTGTATATTTAAGCTGGGTTGGAAGGGGGGAAGGGCGCCGAAACGTCGTGAGAATTATTTTATGAAGTTGTTTTTTTATTATTTTATTATTTCCCTTCTACGTGACTTTACCGAAAGAACCAAGAAGATGAATACCTGCAGTCACGAAAGCTTTAAATCGAAAATTAAAATGCTTTAATGCCAGTGTTCAAATAGATTAAGTAACCTCGCGTATCCTGACTTTTGGGGCACCCTGTATATTGGCGAATTAAGAATAAGACCATTGGCCATATGGTGGGAGACTGAGGCCAGAACCTGGAGTTCCCTGCGTGTCGCGACTGTGCAGCATCTGTGGTATCTGGCGGAGGGTGGAGAGAGCTTTGGTAGCAATGAGATGCGGAGTCATCAACAGCTTTGGCCGTGGTGGCTTCTTGATCTTCGAGATGTATTGCTCTTCCAAACCCTCTGGTTCAACGAAGTGGCTTATCACATGGAAATGTATAACAGCCAAATTACTCTTCTTGGTTCTTTCGGTAAAGTCAAATAGAATGGAAATAATAAAATAAAACAAATTTAACATAATAATTTTTTGTTATTATGTTTTAGAATGGAAATATTAAATAATAAAAATACTACATAATAAAATAATTTATTATGTTTTAATTGTATTATTTCAATTCTACGTGACTTTACCGAAAGAACCAAGAAGATGAATCCCTGTAGTCACGAAAGCTTTAAATCGAAAGCCAAATTACTCTAAGCGCATAATGTTGATTCTAAATGTGGAGGGAAAAACCAGAGAACCCGGAGAAAAATCCACGCCACCACAGGGAGAATACGCAAACTCCAAATATACAACAGGCGTCAGGGTCGGGATCGAACCCACGACCTCCTGCATACCAGGCGAGGCAGATAACATCTCGCCATCGTGGCGCCCCAATTTAGCGACCGTTTCCAACCCTATCATTGCCGCACATCCACGGGTCCAAAAACCCATCGTTAGTGGCGGCAGCAGTCTGTTTAAATTGTGTAAAACTTACGAAATGCAACCCTGGGGAGGGGGGGGATTAAGATAACGGATGAATGTGAATAAGCAGACAAGAGCCTGAACACGTGGAAATGCAATGAAATAACTTGTAGATCTGTCTCCCTATGCAACGTGCCACTAGGCAACGATAAATGCATCGTTTTCATACTATATTGTAAAACAAGTTTTGCTGGCTGATGCACGGGTGGGATAAAGTTCTCTGTGGTAACGCCACCGTGTATCCCGTGCAAATGCTCGGGCAGTGCCAGTTTAACCCTTTAAATAACTTGTAGATCCATCTCCCGGTTGAACGTTCCACAAGGCATCCAGCGATGCATGGATTTGACAATTAAATTAGATTGAAAAAATTCCTCTTGCTACACGCGCATCGGATGCTGATGGAACAACGGATATGAGCAATGCAAAATGAGAGGGACAAGCAGACAAAGCGTGAGCGCAAAACATAGGGGGGTCGGACAGTACAAGTGATGCGGAGCAAACGAGATCGACAGCACATATGAGAGAATATAACATGTTGTACCCATCTTCTTGGTTCTTTCGGTAAAGTCACGTAGAAGGGAAGTAATAAAATAATACAAATAAAACATAATAAAATAATTCTCACGACGTTTCGGCCACAACGCAAGCAGCCGTCCTCAGGTGGAGAACAGGTCTGTCGAGAAGACAGAGTCTGAATGGCACGCCCCAGGCTTGGAGCGACTATTTAAGCTTAGACCTGTTCTCCACCTGAGGACGGCTGCTTGCGTTGTGGCCGAAACGTCGTGAGAATTATTTTATTATGTTTTATTTGTATTATTTTATTATTTCCATTCTACGTGACTTTACCGAAAGAACCAAGAAGATGAATCCCTGCAGTCACGAAAGCTTTAAATCGAAATTTAAATGTTGTACCCACTGTGTGTGTGTGCCACCCAACGGGAAGGGAAGTCGAGTCAAGGATGTCATGCAGATGGCGGGGATGAGAGGGTGATAATGAGCGGGGGCGGGGAAGAGAGTAGGATGAAGCAAGCAGTGGTGAGCTCGCGTCTGCTTTTACAGAGGGGGAGAGGCAGGGAGAGGCGAAGGGACCTCAGGGTTGGGGGGTTGCCACAAAAGCCACGTGATTTAAGGGAGGCTTGGGCCGATTGAGATGAGATAGAGATGTATAGATGAGAGGAGAGGGACTCGGGAGTGGTTGGGTGGGGGAGGGGCACACACAAGTTGCGTGATTTGCGCTGCTTTAGATGGAGAGGTATTGATTCGATTCTTGGGTATGGCAATATGTTCAGGCGCTGAATGCCATTGTTGAGGTCTGCCAGCCACGAGATGTTTTCAGGAGAGAGTTTATAGTTTTGCTGTTCATCTGTTAAAGGAGAACTACAGGGATTCATATTCTTAGTTTTTTTCGGTAAAGTCACGTAGGTAAAAAATTTAAATTAATAAAAGTAAAATAAAATAAAAATCACGACGTTTCGGAGGCAACACAAGCTTCCGTCTTCAGGTGGAACCGTCACAGCCACGACAGCTGTTTCAAGTAAATGAGAGATTACAAGAGCTACCACTCCGTATATATAATGGTTGAAGAGGGGGAGGGCCAAATCTAGAACTACAGGGGTTTACTACGTGGTCCATAGTTTGGGTCTTTAGTTTTTACATTCGTGAAGGAGATGTGCGCATCGTCCTTTCGATCTTGTGATGCGGTTAATGGTTACACAACCGGTGTCTTCCGGGAGGTGGGTGATGTTTGGGGTCTTGAATGGGGAGGTGTTTATTCTGGACATCCACGTTGTTCCATTTCGTTCGCCAGTGTTCCTCCAGAGCCGAGTGAGATTATAGATGTATGGATGAGAGGGGAGGGATTCGGAGTGGGGGTGGCCACATGGAAGGTGCGTGATTTATAGGAGGCTCGAGCTGATTGAGATACAGAAAATATAATACAGATAATATGAATAAAACGTGTGCTGGTGATGGAATGTACAACTGACGCGGAATAGTCCACCTGGGCTTGCGAGTTCATTTTTCTGGGTGAACGAAGGCAGTGGCAGTGGTGTTGGGGATTTCAGAAACCTGCCCCCATCGTTTCAACTGCGCGCACCGGGAGATTGAACGGGACCGGCGAGTTGTTAGATTGCAGTTCCGGTCGTGAGCTGCTCACCGTGGCACCACTGGCAGCTCCCAATTGGCTTCCCAGTTTGAACGGTAAACGCGGTGTGTTTTCTGCTCGATATTTCAATAGGCGCGGGTCATCTTAATCCGATACGTTGGCTTTCACGGCCGGTGTCACGATTCATAATTCGTTTCTTTTGGGTTAGGTCGTGCAGGTATGTAATGCCAATATTTTAATTATAATTACGTGTAGAACTTGGGATTATAGCTACACGATCTAGCTCCGAAAGTAACCAAATAATGCGGGCCACATGTTTAACGGTTGTTTTGTGCAGTTATCAGTAACGGAACTTAAAGTGATTTGTAACAGCCCCGATGAATGGGAGGCGAGGGGAATCTTTATCAGACGAGGCCCGCTTTTGCGTAGGAGACGGACCGCCCGCGCGCATGATGCAGCAATCGGTATGACAGTAAAAACGTTCAGTTGAGTGATCCGTGACCCCTGAATCGGGGACCGTTCACCGTGGGGGGGCGGGAGGGGGGGAGATATAGGGCCCGATGGTCAGGCGAGCTCCTCCGCCGTGCAAGGATTTGCGCGAACGAGCTGCGGTGTTTCTGTGCGCGCAGGATTACTACGAGATCATCAAGAACCCCATGGACATGGGGACCATCAAAAAGCGGCTCGAGTCCAACTACTACTGGACGGCAGTGGAGTGCATCCAGGACTTCAGCACCATGTTTACAAACTGCTACATCTACAACAGGGTGAGCGTCACACACTCGCCCACCCCGCGCAGGCCACAGCTTTAGCCTGTCGAGGTAAACGGGCGCGGTGCAAGAGTGCCGTACACACGATCAATGTACGCACTATCGGTGCAAGAGTGCCGTACACACGATCAATGTACGCACTATCGGTGCAAGAGTCCCGTGTGCACGTTCGGTGCACGAGTGCGGTGCGTACATGTGGCGTCGCGTTTGCTAGAACAGCCGGAGCGATTTCCCGCTCGAATGAGTGTCTGAGTACAGTCCTGAGTCGGTGGTGGTGGTGATTCTCCATTCCTATGGCGGAGACAAACTATAATACTCACTTGCAGGTCGGTGCTGCATCGCCTTGGGCCACACGGGGACAGCTGTCATTGTTTGGGGGGGGACCCCTTGGCTAAGCAAGAGGGACCGAAGCAGCACATTTAGAATGATGGAGATGGGACGTGTGATGCTAAGTGCTTTGAGATTGCAGGGCCATTGAAGTGCCCTTTGCAAATCTATATTCCTTATGAGGGTGCATACGCTGTGTGTGGATCAGTTGCTACCCTGGGACCCCCCTTACAAACGAGATGAATTCCATCTCCAAGGATTTTCAAGATGAAATGTTTTTGATAAAAAAAAAATTTCATTCTTTTTCCATTTAAAGCTTTCGTGACTGCAGGGATTCATCCTCTTGGTTCTTTCGGTGAAGTCACGTAGAAGGGAAATATTTTTATTATTTTATTATTTCCCTTCTACGTGACTTTACCCAAAGAACCAAGAAGAAAAATCTACTTTGTTGGAGCTCGCTCCGCTTGTGCTGGCCTTGTGGTCGTATCGCTGGCATCTCACCTGACCGCCCCCCCCCCCCCCTCCTCCACCTCCCCACTCGCCACCAGCCGAGTGACGACATCGTGCTGATGGCGCAAAGCCTGGAGAAGTTCTTCCTGCAGAAGGTGGCAGAGATGCCCCAGGATGAAATTGAGCTGCAGCAGCCGGCGCCTAAGGCAGCCAAGGGCCGCGGCCGCAAGAATACCGGTGAGTACGGCCGGCCAGTAGGCCGGTAGGCCGCGGAGAAAGCGGCACTCTGGCCGCCGTTGAGTCACGGCGCGGCTGCTCTGCTCGCTAGGCCTCGGCAAGGTAAGGTAATTTACCCTTTTTATCGGGTAAAAGGGTAAAGGTAAAGGTGTCGACATGGGTAAGGTAAAAGGTAGGGTAAAGGTAGGCTCGTTGTTTTTACCTTTTAACTTTTACCTTACCTTGCCGAGGCCTACTGCTCGCTACGCATGCATAGCGCCCCCTCTTAAGCGCCGTTGCGTTTCGGTTCCTGTGCGTTTCAAAATATCGGTGCTTTTTTATTGTTATATGTAATCGCTTTTTCATTAAACCAAAGCCCAATACAGGATGCAAACGACGGGGATGGGGGGGCGGTACAGACACCTCGCGATAGACAAGGACCCTCCTCTTGGATATGGGATCTACTTTGACGCAAAACTTGATGATATGTAACACAGCGTCGTCAGCAGATACCTGCTTCCTTCACGTGTCTAACCCTCGTGGGACAGAGGCTTGAGACTCGATGATAATTACAATCGTTACTGCTGCTCACCGAGTCTAACACTGACCTGCCACCTCTGACCGCGATCGCTGTGCCGTGTTTCAGCAACCAGCGTGGAGTCACAGAGCCCGGAGGAGGAGGCCCAGGGGGGCCCATCCGCCCCGCAAAGGGGGGCCGCCCCTACGTCGACCCGGCCTCCCCGCGCCGCCTCCGCCGCCGCGGCCGCCTCGGCCGCCTCCTCGGGGGGGTCCACCCCCACGTCGGTAGCGCCCGCCCAGACGCCCGCACCCCAGCCCAACCACGCGTCGCCCGCCTCCCCCCCCGGCACCCCCGCCCACGCCCCGGCCGCCCCCGCGCCCGCCCCCCAGGTCCCGAAGGCCGCCGCCCCGCAGCCCGCCCGGGCGGGCCCCCAGCAGAGCCCCCGGGGGGGGGGCCCTCAGGGCGCCAGGGGCGGGGGCCCTCAGGCGGCGAGGGGCGGGGGGGGCCCTCAGGGGGCCAGGGGCGGGGGCCCTCAGGGAGCGAGGGGCGGCGGGGGACCTCAGGCGGCGAGGGGCGGGGGGGGCCCCCAGGGAGCGAGGGGGGGCGGGGGCCCCCAGGGAGCGAGGGGGGGCGGGGGACCTCAGGCGGCGAGGGGCGGAACCCCGCAGGGCCCCAGGGCGGCGGCCCAGCTGACGCCGCAGGCCGGGCCCCAGGCGGCGCAGCGGGTGGTGTCGACGCGGCCGCCCTTGCCCCGCCCGGCGCCCCCTCCCAGCTCCGCGCCGCCCCCCGCGCAGCAGCTGAGGCCCGTGGCGGGTGCGGGGACGTCGGCGCCGGCAGGGCCAGCGGTGACGTCGACGTCCGTGCCCGCGCTGGGGCAGGTGCCGGCGCAACCCGTGTCAAAGGTGCCGGCCCCGCTCACGTCACCCGCGACAAACGACGCGCCGCCCGCGATGCCGCTCGCGTTGAACCGCACGGGCGAGCCGCGATGCGACACGCTCGCTGCCCGCGATCCACCGCACCGCTCTCAACCCGTCGCCCTCCTACCCACACTCAACCACGCTCGCCACCCACGAGCCACCACGTTCTCGCCACCCACAATTCCGCCGCACTTTCTCTGCACGTGACGTACCGTGCATGCCGCGCACACGGGAGGCGTTGAAATTAGCACGGTTGGCTACGTGCGCGCACGTGTACAGATGGATGCACGCCGCCGCAGATGACCTCTCTTCATCGGCGGTCGCTGGAAGCTCCCCGAGTGATCCGCCCACCACTCCCTGTGTGCGTCCCCCGCCTCCCTTGTCGCAGGTGAAGAAGGGCGTGAAGCGGAAAGCTGACACCACCACGCCCATGCCGAGCACCACGCCTCCCGAGAGCGGCGAGGCCTCCCCTCCTGCCGCCGCCGACTTCAAACCGACCAAGGCGCCCGCCCGCAAGGAGGGCGGCCGCGGCAAGGCCCGCAAGGAGATGCCCGACTCTCAGCAGGCGGCAGCCGCCGCTGCAGCAGCGGCGGCCGTGGCGGCCGCTGCAGCCGCGGCCGTGGCGGCTTCCGTCCCGTCCCCGCCCGCCAGCAAGAAGAGCAAACTCCCGGCACCCGAGCAGCTGAAGCACTGCAGCTCCATCCTGAAGGAGATGTTCGCCAAGAAGCACGCGGCCTACGCATGGCCCTTCTACAAGCCTGTGGACGCGGACGCGCTGGGCCTGCACGACTACCACGACATCATCAAGCACCCCATGGACCTCAGCACCATCAAGGTGAGACGCTTGCGTCGCCCTTCCCTGGCGCTCGCTCGCTCGTTCAGCGTGCGAGTTTGCTCGGCGCAAGCCTTCCGTGTTGAGTGTTGGCCGGGCTCTGGTGGTTATGCACGGCAAACCAAAATCACAAGAGCCTTTTTCTTTTTCGGTAAAAAAACTATTTCGAGAGATGCCAATGCACATGAGAATACGCGAGACGGTGGCCCTCAATAAATAACATCACGAAGCACTCGTCGAAGAGACAAAAGTTGCCGACCCCTGGGCTGGGCCCAGGCTGCCAAGTGGGGCTCGGCATAAACCGGATCAAACGCAGAAAGCGTCGCCGCGTTGCAGCGCGTGAGCCCGACAAGCAGAGGTCGCAAACGGGTTTTGATTCCTTACCTGTACCCGGCCGCACCAGGGTCGCAAACGGGTACCCGTACCCTACCCGATACCCGGCTACCCGTACCCGGCCGGGTATCGGATAGGGTACAGGTACGGGTACCCGATTGCGACCTCTGGGATGAAGCCTTGTTGCAGGCGCGGGTGGGTTGATTCTAGGAACTTGAATTGTGAGAAGAGACAAGACGTTAGGAAATGAGTGGCAAACGGTTACTCAGCAGTGACTCACGGCCTACCCGTACCCGGCCGCACCAGGGTCGCATACGGGTACCCGTACCCGGCCGGGTACGGGTAGACGGGTATCGGGTAGGGTACGGGTATCGGGTACCCGATTGCGACCTCTGCCGACAAGTGGAGACGCCAGTCGGGAGAGAGAGACGCGACAGAGTGACTTTGAAGCCAGCGGGCAGCTGTTGTAACTCGGACCGCGGGGGTCAAAGTTCGATGAAACGAAAGAGGTAGACGAGAGCAACATGGTGGGAGCGGTTTTCGGAACGCTCGGCTCCAAATGTGTGAGATGTATTATACCCTACCTCGCCTGGTATGCAGGTGGTCGTGGGTTCGATCCTGACCCTGACGCCTGCTGCTGTGTATTTGGAGTTTGCGTCTCTCTCTCTCTCATCATCATCACGGTGGCTAGGAGATGTTAACTACCTCGCCTGGTATGCAGGTGGTCGTGGGTTCGATCCTGACCCTGACGCCTGCTGCTGTATATTTGGAGTTTGCATCTCTCTCTCATCATCACGGTGGCTAGGAGATGTTAACTACCTCGCCTGGTATGCAGGTGGTTGTGGGTTCGATCCCGACCCTAACGCCTGCTGCTATATATTTGTAGTTTGCGTGTGTCTCTCTCTCTCTCATCATCACGGTGGCTAGGAGATGTTAACTACCTCGCCTGGTATGCAGGTGGTCGTGGGTTCGATCCCGACCCTGATGCCTGTTGTATATTTGGAGTTTGCGTGTCTCTCTCTCATCATCATCACGGTGGCTAGGAGATGTTCACTACCTCGCCTGGTATGCAGGTGGTCGTGGGTTCGATCCCGACCCTGATGCCTGTTGTATATTTGGAGTTGGCATGTCTCTTTCCGCGTGGTTGTGTGGATTTTTCTCTGCGGGTCCTCCGTATACTTTCTCCCCGCATTTAGAATCGACGTGCGTTTATAGTATTTGGATGCTGCTATAAATTTCCACCCGATGATGAGCCACTTTGTTGAGCTTTCATATGAGGCTAGGTCGCTTCTGAAAAAGAGCAATGTAGCTCAGTGGATAAAATTAAAATAGTTTAAATAGTTTATAGGTCGTGTTGAGTCAGTTGGCGTACGCAGCCTGCCGTGAAGCTTGGTTCAGAAAGATCGCGGTCGTTCGCCAAACGTAACGAACAGAAGGTGAACTATGCGCAGCGACACGCGGAGAGACGCATGCTGGCAATTAGACTGAAACAGAGGAACATGCTGATTGGAGAACACACACTGGTGAATAACACGATAATGATCTTCATCCAGAAGTGGATAGACGATGACGATGAAGCATGCGTGGCATTACACCGAGAGACGACAAGAAGAACACGCAACGGATTTAGAGAAGTCACGCAGGTTAAATGACGCCTTTCAAAGTGTGAAGAAAAGTCGATGGGGCTCGGTTTAGGATGCGTCGCGGCCAAAAGGGGGACGATGGCCGACGGTCGAAAGTAATAACGGAGCGGCAACCACGGAACACAACGTGTCCCCGAGAGAGACCCTCCACCTGGGAGACGGAGCGGTGAAATCAACTCGTGTGCCCAGGTAGGTGCTGGGCATGCGGCGACAACGCCATTGGGTGTACTGGCCGATGATGACGATGATGATGACGATGATGACGACGATGATGACACGTGGGTTTCCCGCTCTGCGCAGCACAAGATGGACGGACGCGAGTACCAGGACGCGCAGGAGTTTGCGAGCGACGTGCGTCTCATGTTCTCCAACTGCTACAAGTACAACCCGCCCGACCACGAGGTGGTGGCCATGGCGCGCAAGCTGCAGGTACAGCCAGCCACTTGGAGACACGCGGGAGCCACTGGGAGACACGCGGGAGCCACTGGGAGCCACGCGGGGGTCACTGGGGGCCACTGGGAGACACTGGGAGACACGCGGGGGCCACTGGGAGACACACGGGAGCCACTGGGAGACTCGGGGGGTCGCTGGGAGACTCGAGGGGTCTCTGGGAGACTCGAGGGGTCACTGGGAGACACGCGGGGGTCGCTGGGAGACACACGGGAGCCACTGGGAGACACGCGGGGGTCGCTGGGAGACACGCGGGGGTCACTGGGAGACACACGGGGGTCACTGGGAGACACGCGGGGGTCGCTGGGAGACACACGGGAGCCACTGGGAGACACGCGGGGGTCGCTGGGAGACACGCGGGAGCCACTGGGAGACACGCGGGGGTCACTGGGAGACACGCGGGGGTCGCTGGGAGACACACGGGAGCCACTGGGAGACTCGGGGGGTCACTGGGAGACACGCGGGGGTCGCTGGGAGACACGCGGGGGTCACTGGGAGACACGCGGGGGTCGCCGGGAGACACGCGGGGGCCGCCGGGAGACACGCGGGGGCCACTGGGAGACACGCGGGGGCCACTGGGAGACACGCGGGGGTCGCTGGGAGACACGCGGGGGCCACTGGGAGACACGCGGGGGTCACTGGGAGACACGCGGGGGTCGCTGGGAGACACGCGGGGGCCGCTGGGAGACACGCGGGGGCCGCTGGGAGACACGCGGGGGTCGCTGGGAGACACGCGGGGGTCACTGGGAGACACGCGGGGGTCACTGGAAGACACGCGGGGGTCACTGGGAGACACGCGGGGGTCGCTGGGAGACACGCGGGGGTCACTGGGAGACACGCGGGGGTCACTGGGAGACACACGGGGGTCACTGGGAGACGCGGGGGTCACTGGGAGACACGCGGGGGTCGCTGGGAGACACGCGGGGGTCGCTGGGAGACACGCGGGGGCCGCTGGGAGACACGCGGGGGTCGCTGGGAGACACGCGGGGGTCACTGGGAGACACGCGGGGGTCACTGGGAGACACGCGGGGGTCACTGGGGGACACGCGGGGGTCACTGGGAGACACGCGGGGGTCACTGGGAGACACACGGGAGACACGCGGGGGTCTCTGGGAGACACGCGGGGGTCACTGGGAGACACGCGGGGGTCACTGGGAGACACGTGGGAGACACACGGGAGACACGCGGGGGTCTCTGGGAGACACGCGGGGGTCACTGGGAGACACACGGGAGACACGCGGGGGTCGCTGGGAGACACGGGGGTCACTGGGAGACACGCGGGGGTCACTGGGAGACACGCGGGGGTCGCTGGGAGACACACGGGGGTCACTGGGAGACACGCGGGGGTCACTGGGAGACACGTGGGAGACACACGGGAGACACGCGGGGGTCTCTGGGAGACACGCGGGGGTCACTGGGAGACACACGGGAGACACGCGGGGGTCGCTGGGAGACACGGGGGTCACTGGGAGACACGCGGGGGTCACCGGGAGACACGCGGGGGTCACTGGGAGACACGCGGGGGTCGCTGGGAGACACGCGGGGGTCGCTGGGAGACACACGGGGGTCACTGGGAGACACGCGGGGGTCACTGGGAGACACGCGGGGGTTGCTGGGAGACACACGGGGGTCACTGGGAGACACGCGGGGGTCACTGGGAGACACGCGGGGGTCGCTGGGAGACACGCGGGGGTCGCTGGGAGACACGCGGGGGTCACTGGGAGACGCGGGGGTCACTGGGAGACACGCGGGGGCCACTGGGGGACACGTGGGGGCCGCTGCGTGCCATACACTGCAGGATCACCTCCCTTCTTCCCTCTCAACGCTCCATTTTGGAATTCCCTCTTACGGTCCATTTCCCCCCCGTCGCTCGTAAAAACCGTGCTCAATTTATGGCCCTTGCCACACTTTTATATATTACTGCTCTTAATAGCCCGTTTTTGTTGTTCGCCACGTGATGTTGTGGGCTTTTAGGGCCTGTGCTCAATATTATAAATAAACAAACTAAAGAATAAGAGCCACCTGCTCCCAATTGCTCCACCGTCATCTCAGTGGTGTGACGGTGGTGGTGGCGTCGTGTGTGAGTAGCGGTGGCACAGTGGTTAGCACACCGCTTCGATCTCGGCGACCCGAGTTAAATTCCCGCTCGCCGTCCTTGGCCTCCCCTAGGTCGAGTTAGTCGTTAATGATGACCTGGTGCTACACGGAAACGGAATAAGAATATTTATACTGCAGGAGGAGGAATGCGATGACCTACGGAGCCCTTTTTCACAGATGTCCAGTCGGGACGGGTAATAACGTAACAACTAACAATACAAAAAAACTTGATAGTAGTGTAAAGTACAAGAAAGGTAAACAAATCTTCCAAATTTCGATTCAAAGCTTTCGTGACTGCAGGGGTTCATCTTCTTGGTTCTTTCGGTAAAGTCACGTAGAAGGGAAGTAATAAAATAATAAAAATAAAACATTAAATAATTCTCACGACGTTTCGGCCACGCTGTCGCCTCGACAGACCTGGTTTTCACCTGAAGACGGCTGCTTGCGTTGTGGTCGAAACGTCGTGAGAATTATTTTATTATGTTTTATTATTTTATTACTTCCGTTCTACGTGACTTTACCGATAAGAACCAAGAAAATCTTCCAAACACGTACAAATCAAACAAAACCATCCTACCAGGCAAAACCCACTGAGGTATTAACTTATTTTTCAGAAGTGACCTGTCCATCGCAAATGATAGCTGAACTGAGTGACGTATCACTTGGACATTTAGAGACTAAGGCAGCCAGGACGTGGCAGAGGTCGCAACCGGGTACCCGATACCCGTACCCTACCCGGTACCCGGCTACACGTACCCGGCCGGGTACGGGTACCCGTTTGCGACCCTGGTGCGGCCGGGTACGGGTAGGCCGTGAGTCACTGGTGAGTAACCGTTGTCACTCATTTCCCAACGTCTTGTCTCTTCTCACAATTCAAGTTCCTAGAATCAACCCACCCGCGCCCGCAACATGGCTTCATCCCAGAGGTCGCAATCGGGTACCCGTACCCTACCCGATACCCGGCCGGGTACGGGTAGCCGGGTATCGGGTAGGGTACGGGTACCCGTTTTTTACCCTGGTGCGGCCGGGTACGGGTAAGGAATCAAAACCCGTTTGCGACCTCTGGGACGTGGTGCTGCTGCTGCTGGCCACCCCACCCCTTTGCGTGCCGTGGGCCCGGTCCTCCGTCGGCGCCGCTCGCAAGCGCACGCTTGCCCCAGCGGGCCCGTTAAATCGTGCGCGGTGGGGGCGGGTTCCGTGTTTTTTCCCAGGACATGTTCGAAATGCGCTTCGCCAAGATGCCCGACGAGGCTGGGGGGGGCGCCAGCCCGGCCCAGCCCCCCGCGGCGCCACCCCCTCCCCCCGAGCCGGTGTTGCCGACCTCGGAGAGCGAGAGCACCGAGGAGAGCAGCGCGGAGAGCGAGAGCTCGGACGAGAGCGAGAAGGAGCGAGCGAACCGCCTCGCCGAGCTACAGGAGCAGGTGTCTTGTGTGCGTGTACGTGCACGTGTGTCCACCGTCCTGCATGTCCACTCACCTGCGTGTCCACTCACCTGTGCGTGTGTCCACCGTCCTGCTCGTCCACTCACCTGTGCGTGTCCACCGTTCTGCTCGTCCACTCACCTGTGCGTGTGTCCACCATCCTGCGTGTCCACTCACCTGCGTGTTCACTCACCTGTTTGTCCACCGTCCTGCTCGTCCACTCACCTGTGCATGTCCTAATCACCTGTGCGTGTGTCCACTCACCTGTTTGTCCACCGTCCTGCTCGTCCACTTACCTGTGTGTGTCCACTCACCTGCTCGTCCACTCACCTGTTTGTCCACCGTCCTGCGTGTCCACTCACCTGCTCGTCCACTCACCTGTGTGTGTCCATTCACCTGCTCGTCCACTCACCTGTTTGTCCACCGTCCTGCTCGTCCACTCACCTGTGCGTGTGTCCACTCACCTGCATGTGTCCACCGTCCTGCTCGTCCACTCACCTGTGCGTGTGTCCACTCACCTGCGTGTCCACCATCCTGCGTGTCCACTCACCTGCGTGTCCACTCACCTGTTTGTCCACCGTCCTGCATGTCCACCATCCTGCTTGTCCACTGACCTGTTTGTCCACCGTCCTGTCCTGCCCGTCCACCCAACCGCGCGCGACTGTGCGTTGACCTTGCCCCGCTCATCGTTGTGGCCGCACTCGCATCCACCACAGTGGAGAGTGGGGTCCCTGATCCCGTGTGATGGGCGGGTGATCCACCCTCACTTAATCACCAGAGATCCGTGCAGATCCAGGGCACGGTGACCCCCTCCTCATGGGAACGGTGACCCCTCAACGGCACGGTGACCCCACTGAGCTATAGCTCATTGGGCCTTGCCTGGTAAAATGAAAATAGTTTTCAAAAAGACAACCAGCGATCAGTTTAGCAGTGGGGGGGGGTCTCACTCCGAATGATTAAAGCACGATTTTTCTTTTCGCGTAAGGCTTATACACTAACGCACGTACCGGGTCGTAAGAAACGCAAACATCTTTTGCATATGTACGACTCCATCATCGCCATCGTCATACGTGACGACGACACGCGACCGACACGCGTCCGTACGACCCACCGTGCAACTCGCCCCGCTGTGGCCTCGCCCGCTCCTGCCGTCCAAAAACTGTGCTCCGTGTCGCCTCCCCCATCCCGCCCCTGCGCGACCCCCGCTCCCATCGCACTGCCCCCCGCCCCCACCCCGCCCTCCCCTCCTCCCGAGCAGCTAAAGGCTCTGCACGAGCAGCTGGCGGCGCTGTCGCAACCTCCCGTGTCGAAGCCGAAGAAGAAGCGAGAGAAGAAGGACAAGGACAAGAAGCGCAAGGACAAGGCGGCCGACAAGGCCAAGAAGGAGGAGGCTGACGAGGGCGACAAGAAGGGCGGCGGCGGCGGCGCCATCGCCAAGGGTGGCAAGGCCAAGCCAGGGCTGCCCAAGAAGGCGGCGCCCGCCAAGACCGGCACGGCCGCGAGCAGGTGGGGACGGTGCCCGTCGCCTCGGTTGGGTTGCCGTGTAACACCCTCCCCCCACCCAGCCCTAACCCCCTCACTCCTCGTCACCTCCACCCCCGTGGCCCCTTTGATTCCCTCCTCGGTGGACACGACGGCCGCCAGTTTTTTTTTCCACCGGCGCAAGCGAGCCGTGCTGGTTGGCCGCGTGCACGTGCAGGCCCCTGGCGAAGGCTCGGGTGACGCGGGGTGGTTTTTTCCGGTGACGCGCTGTTGACGTGTCCCTGCGGTCGCGCGTTTACCGCTCGTAGCAAAGGCTCGTGGCTCGGATCTGGCAGGGCACGCCCTGGTTATCGGTGCGGTGCGTTGACTGCACAAATACGCGCACCGTCTGCTTCGCAGTGGCCGTTATCCATCCTGTGGGGGGAATATTTTTTTTAAAACGAGTAGCAGGCCATTGTGTAGTGGTCCACGTTTGAAAAACGACGCGGCAAATTACTCAATTGTCTTTGGGCACGGCAACATCGCACCCTACTGGCAGTCTACATCTGCCTGTGACGCACGGTGTGCTGCCCTCCTTCGTGGCACCGCTGCGCTACAGGAATGGCACGAGCGGTAACTTACTTGCGGGGCAGGCGCCACCCATGTCGTTGACCTGCGCAGCCCCCCCCCCCCCCCGCCGGTGACACGAGTCTCACTTCCGCTACCCGCCAACCTCCCCCCCCCCTCACCACCGTCTCTCGCGATGCCCGTGCAGGCCGACCCGGAAGGCCAAGGCTGGCGCGGCCTCCGCGGGGGGCGGCGGCGGCGCGGGCGGCACGGCCGCGGCGACGCCCGCCTTCGACTCGGACGAGGAGGAAGACTCGCGGCCGATGACCTACGACGAAAAGCGGCAGCTGAGCCTGGACATCAACAAGCTGCCGGGCGACAAGCTGGGCCGCGTGGTGCACATCATCCAGTCGCGCGAGCCCTCGCTGCGCGAGTCCAACCCCGACGAGATCGAGATCGACTTCGAGACGCTGAAGCCGTCGACGCTGCGCGAGCTTGAGCGATACGTCGTGTCGTGCCTGCGCAAGAAGCCCAGCAAGCCCTTCAGTGAGTTCGCCGGCCCGTGGCTCCGTGCGTGGGACAATGATTCCCCGTGTAGCCTTTAACAGACCGTTGTTGGGGTAAGTGCTGTTAGCGAGCAGCAGCTATTGAGGCCTGGCACACACGGCGCCTTTGTTGGGACGGATGGAGTTGGTCCACCTTCTCGTGGCGAGCCTGGGTACGGCCCCTCCTGGACGCCTATGGGAAGGCAGTTTCGCAAGATTTGTATGCGGTCCACCAACGAATGTGTTCTTCGCGTGCGTGTGTCTTTGTGTACGCGAGCAGGTAAGAAGGCGGGGAAGCTGAAGGCTGAGATTCAGGAGAAGAAGCGGGAGCTGGAGAAGCGACTGCAGGATGTGAGCGGACAGCTCAACCCCGGCGCAACCGGCGCCACCGCCGCCGGCGCCGCGGCCAAGAAGCCCAAGAAAGGTGCGACAGCGGGGGGGGCGGGGCGAGGGGGGGCGGGGCGAGGGGGGGGCGGGGCGAGGGGGGGGCGGGGCGAGGGGTGGGGGGTGGGCGGTCTAGAAATGTCGTAAGTCCGGTCCAAGATAATGGAACAGTGGGAGTGAAATAAGCAGAAAGAGCCGTGTGGTGACCTGCAGTGTGGTGACTTGCCGTGTGGTGACCTGCAGTGGGGTGACCTGCAGTGTGGTGGTGGTTGAACATTGTGGACTAGATGAGTCCTCAACATGGGCTTGGTTTGGGCTCGGCGCAGCAAATAGCTGGTGGGTGACCACCCGTGCCGTGAAGGCGCTGCCCGTGCTCGGGTGTGTCAGTAGAAAAGCGGCGTTTGTGATTGGGCCTCCCCTAAGTTGACTCCGCATCAAATGAGTACCTGGTACTGTCTGTAGTAAACTTCGCCACTGGGGAGACAAAGGCGGCCGGGCGTGGTGCTGACCACCCACCCGCGCTAGTGTGCCGTGCCGGCCTTCACAGATGCTCGCCCCAACAGCCTGTAGTCAGCCGTGTGCGTGTCTAATGCCTGCTGCGCTTTCCTCAGACGGTGGGGGCGAGGCCGGCGGCCGTCTCAGCGCCAGCAGCAGCAGCTCCTCCGCCTCGGAGAGCTCCAGCTCCAGCGGCTCCAGCTCCTCGGAGACCAGCGACTCCGAGTGAAGCTCCGGCGCTGCTTGTGCTCCCCCCATCGCCCCCCCCCCGCCCGCCCCGCCAACCCCGGCCCCGCGTGCCGTTCGGTCCTCCCGCGTCACGACCGCGCGCGTTGCCGCACCCGGCAACGGCGGCGGCGCCACTTCCACGCGCGACGCGTCGCGACAACCATGGTGCTCTCGCTCGCTCGCCCGCTCGCTCGGTGCCCCGCCCGCTCCGTCACGGCGCCCGCCAGCGCCACAACCGCCTCCCCGGGGACGCCATCCTCCGCCGCCGGGCGTCTCCGCTTCCTTGGGCCGCCGCTGCCGCCGATCCGCGAAGGCTTCAACGGTCACGCGGCGGTGCTTGGGGTGGCGCCTTCTCCAGGAGGAGGGGGGAGGGAGATGGGGGGGGGAAGTGGGGGTGGGGTGGGGGGTGGGCGAGCAGTGGGTAGCGCTGCCAGTCGCCCGCGCGAGCGTCAGGGGAGAGCGCAAATCAAACGGGCGCAGCTGCCCCGGGGCCGCTGAGTTTGGGAATCGTCAGTGAGTCCTCGCGCACTGGCGGTCGGTTGGGGGGGAATTGCGAGGGGGGGGGGGGTGAGTGATGTCCCCCCACCACCCTCCACCGCCCCCCCCCCCCTCCCACGGGGCACCTCCGAGCTACCGTGGTGGCCGCAGGTTTTAAACAAAATGTAAGAGAGGTGACGACCGTCGGCTTTTTATTCCTTTTTAGATTGTGCATGGTGACGCTTTCATTACCGCTGTGGTTTCATTTTTTTATTATTATAATTACGACGATCGTTATCGCTCTGGTTATTCTTGTTATTCCGAATTAAACGGAAATTTCCTTTTAAAAAAAAAAAACGTAGACAAAAAAACTAAACTATATCCGAGATATTGGAACCCCCGCGGGAGCGCCAGCCACCCCCGCACGAGTTGCGTGATGTGCCGTGCCGACCGCCTCTTCACCGCACGCGGTTCGGCAGTGTCCACGGTGGTGGTGGGTTGGGGTTGGGTGGCGGCGTGGGTTGTGGCGTGGGTTGTGATGGTGGTAGGGGACGACTGGCGACGTTTGGCTAAGGGGTGGTGCCACTGTGGCCACCACGGTGGTCGTGACAGCATTTGGGGTTCCGTGCCGATGCCGTTTGTGCCGGTGCTGTTGGTGCGGTGCGAGCTGCGTCACGGCGTTAGCAGGGTCGCTCTGCCCCACATCCTAGAATTGTCGGTCACCTTGATCTTGGCCACCACGCTGTCCGTTCCTCCCCCCGTCACCATGCCACAACACGCGCGCTTGCATCCACCCCCCCCCCCCCCCAACTCGACCTGCGTGGTGGACCCAAGCGGTGTAGATTCTGGTGCTGGGTCAGGAGGAGGAGGAGGACGATGATAGCGAGTAGCGTGGGTGAAGTGGGGATCCTTCCCTGCGGGAGGAGGCATCGTCGTCATCCATCCCAGAGTCCGTTTTTACGTTTACGATGAAGAGGAGGAGGTGGCTTTTAGTGACAATTACGACGATGCAGCCCGGTCACTCCCGTTGATGGCGCTGCACCTGCTGCGGGAGTTTACCTCCCTGCACCCACGAGCCTCCTGGGTCTCGGGAGATGTTGACCCGATGCCCCCTGTGATCATAGTTTGGTCGTGGTGTTGAGGGTGGTGTGTGCTGGGGGGGGGGGACGGTGGTTGGTTTTGAAACGACGATTCGAATCTCACGCGGAGGGCGTAATTAGGCCAAGCTACGAGTTGTCCACAATATTCGATGATGTGATTGTGGAGGATATCGACAGAAGCCCCCCCCCCCCCTCTCCATGAATTTGATGGTCCTGGTACGAGTTGTGGCGCATGGCGCCCCGCCTCACCTGGACGCACGCCATCGCAGCAGCCAATGGGCCGAGGGCACTGGGAGGCACGCGTCCTGTCCCACCCCCTCCCCCCTCCAGAGAATCGATCTCATCATCATGGCAAATGGGGGGTGGGCTTTTATAGTCCCATTTAACCACGACACGTCAGGGTGGTGGTGGTGGTGGGGGGTCCTCCTCTCGCGCGCAGGTTCTGACCGTGGCCGCTTTGGAGACGGGGCGCCCCTTTTGGTGAATAGATTAGAACTTGTTTTTTTATTTCGGAGATTGAATGACCCCAGACCCCCATCCCTCCCCCCCCACAGCGGCGACTACTTGCACCTACTCAGAGCTGTGCCACCCCCCCCCTCCTCCCGCGGAATCCCGCTGCTGCTGGGAGCGGTGTTGGCTGGGTAGCTACGGCCGCAGTGGGGTTAAGCGGTGGTGCCGGAGATTTGGGGGGTGTGCTCTCGGCGTGGCGACCAGCTGCCCGCGCCCCTCATGGTACTAGAGGCGCTGCGAGGGGAGGAGGCGTTGAGTGTGCGTGTCCCGGGTCGTCGTGGTGGTGGTGGTTGTGGTGCTGAAGGTTGTTTCTCGGTTGGGATGCGAGGGCGCGGGGTTGACCGGGATTGTGAAACCCAATGCGCCGTGGTTCGGGGAGGGGGGGTGGGGGGGTACCCTCCGAACGACTTCAAGACGACTCGGTCTGGGGGTGTGACTGGGGTGGGGTGTGGGTGGGGTGTGGGGGGGCACGGGTGGGGGGTGTGTCTATGGAAGTTATTATGTTAAGGGCCTTTCTGGGTCTCAGTTGGCCCGTCGCAAGTCCAGGAGTGGCGAGGGGCCGAGCCGGGGGTCTGTGACCCCCCCCCCCCCACCCTCCTCGCGTCTCCGACTTCTCGCGTTCGTAGTGATTTGTCCTTATATCGTGACGATGATGACGACGATGACGACGACGATGGTGGTGGTGGTGGGAGGGCGGCATCGTCTCACTGTTGTTATTATTCTTGTTATATTTTATCGTCGTTTTTTCGGTTGCGTACGGTTCTCTACCCCCGCGTCTCTTACACCCCCCCCCCAGCCATCTCCATGTTTCTCCGTCAGTCTCACCCTGTGCCCCTTACCCCGCCCTCGTCTCCTCATCTCTCCCCCCCCCTCCCCTCCCCCCCCCCTCCCCTCCCCCCCCCCAATCTCTTCCATTTCTCCTTCCCTTCGTATCCCTCCGCCCTTTCCTCTCCCCACCTACCTCTCCCTTGCGAAACCCCGTCTCTCCCTACCGTTCCCCCCTTTTTGATACCCAACCAATTCAACCGCGTGCCCTCCGTGGCTATCTTCAGAGCCCCCCCCCCCCCCCGTAGTCAACGCCACTCGGGTGGACCAGAAGCTCCGTCCTTCCCCCCTGCACCAGATTGACCAGAGGTATTCTTCTCGCGAGGTGTAACCACCACCCACCCACCCACCCACGGAGGTGGCCAGCCCTGCCTTCTGCTGCGCTGTACAAAATGCTAGGCGTGGAGTGTGAGACCCCCCCCCCCCCCCCCCCCGTTATCACAGATGAATTCGTATGAATAGGATGCTTAGCTGCTGCTGCTGCTGCTGCTTTGTGCGTTTTACATGTTTGCCTCACCCATAGCTCTGCCCCACCCCTGGATGGTTGGGCGAGTGGTCAGGGCACCGCACGCAGCGTCCTGGGCGAGGTCTGGAGCTACTGCCACCCTTCCCACCTCGCCTCTATGGCTCCTAACCCCATCAGCACCTCCCCTCTCCCATCTCGCTCGCCATACGTCTACCCCTTCCTCAGTGTGTGCCTCCATTTCCCCCCCCTCCCGGGCCCCCCCCCAGCCCCCCACCCATCATTGTCACCACCACCTCGTGTGTGTACCCCGCGTGTAGAGTAGCTGCCTCCTCCGCTCCCGAGTTTTGATTTGTACCGCGCGTTCTCTCTCCGTTATTTCGATTTTTTTTTTCTGTTCAAGATCATTTTTTTTGACAAGTTGCTTTTGTTTTTGTAAATAATTCACTTCATAGGTCTGTCGAAAGGATTCGTCCCCCATTTTTTAATAAAAATAGGCCGAGTATGAGACGAGCAGCCGAGTCTTGAGTGTCGCGAGAGCGCGCGCGGGGTGTGGGTGAGCGACGCTCACAACAACGGGCGCAGCGCCAAGGCGGATAAAACGCAGCTAGGTGACACAGTGGGGAGCACGGGTGATTTGCATAGCACCTGCTAGGGTCTGTCCCTTGACCCTAGCCTGGTGCATCACCTAACGTGTCACACCTATAACCCACACATCGACCAGGAAATGTGGTATTGGCTTTGTATACCTCCGAGTTAAATCACAAGCATCATTAGAATACGCAACAGCAACATCAATCACCAGCAGCATCAATGACTGCATCGGCCAATACCATCATTAGCATCATCACCAACAGCAGCATCACCCAACATTAGCATAATTGCCACCAGCATCATCTCAAATTCAAAGGGACACGCCGTTGCCTGCCCATGGTTGGTTCCTTTATTCCATCCGCACTGGGCTCTCACGGCGAGTGTGTAACTACTTCACCCGGAGCCTCCTCACGAGCAACAAAGCTCCACAGTCGTGTAGAGGTTCATCTTCTTGGTTCTTTCGGTAAAGTCATCACGTAGAAGGGAAGTAATAAAATAATAAAACTAAAACATAATAAAATAATTCTCACGACGTTTCGGCCACAACGCAAGCAGCCGTCCTCAGGTGAAGACCAGGTCTGTCGGGGAGACGGCGAATGATCATTCAGACGCTGTCTCCCCGACAGACCTGTTCTTCACCTGAGGACGGCTGCTTGCGTTGTGGCCGAAACGTGAGAATTATTTAAGTTTGATTTTTATTATTTTATTACTTCCCTTCTACGTGATGACTTTACCGAAAGAACCAAGAAGATGAATCCCTGCAGTCACGAAAGCTTTAAATCGAAATTTAGTGTAGCGGTATTAATTGGCACTCCCCATGCTGTTAGCGGGAAGCTCCCCCTTCTCATCAACAGGGGGCGGAAGCGGCGTCACGCCAAGATCATGTCCCAAGGAGCCAAAGCCAATCCCTGGGAAAACAGATCCTGGGCAGAGGTCGCAACCGGGTACCCGATACCCGGCTACCCGTACCCGACCAGGTACGGGTACCCGTTTGCGACCCTGGTGCGGCCGGGTACGGGTAGACCGTGAGTCACTGGTGAGTAACCGTTTGTCACTCATTTCGGGTAGGGTACGGGTAGGGAACGGCTACCCTTACCCGGTCGGGTACGGGTACCCATTTGCGACCCTGGTGCGGCCGGGTACGGGTAAGGAATCAAAACCCGTTTGCGACCTCTGATCCTGGGACACATCCCCAAACCCCGGGAGGGTGGGATTAGGTGATGTCACCTTCCAGAAGGTTTTGGAAGGGACACGTGGCTAGGGCGGAGCAAGCCACGGACCTGTATATAAGCCGGACCTCTGACAGGTCCAGCTCAATCATCTCCACGCTGAAGATCAAAGACGGAGCTGAAGTTAGGACCATGGACTCCAAGCTCCACTGTCCTAAGGGCCGGAGCTCAGTGAGTCCAGCGGCCAAGACCTGGAGACCTTGGGACGGTCGGGTCAGTGGGCCTCAGAGCTAGAGTGGTCCCAGTGTTAAGCGGAAGTGTAGCCCGGAGGCCATACCTCCTCAGGTATCGGGTGAAAGGAGCCGTTACCCCTTTCTGTTAAGGACCTTGTATTCAGTTACAGTTAAATAAATAGTGTTGCCTCACATACGTTTTCCTCTGGTTCCTGACCCACGACAATAGTAACAACCTCGCTAAGCAACACCTCGCTTGGCGCAGTGTCGGCCCCAGATGCCCTGCACCAACCCGCTGACACCAATATTCACTCGGACACCTTCACTCAAGCCACCTCCGCTCAACAGTCGCCTTCTCCACTCGGGCACTTTCCTCACTTGCCAGTCAACTCCACTTCCCAGTTGCCTTCTCTACTCACCAGTCGCCTTCTTCACTTGCCCCGTCACCTTCTCCACTCAGGTACTCCTAACCAGTCACCTCAACTCTGGCACCTTCTTCACTTCTCAGTCACATTTTCCACTCAGGGACTTTCTTTACCAGTAACCACCTCAGGCACTTTCTTCACTTTCCAATCACCTTCTCCACTTGGCAGTCACCAACTCTGGCACTTTCTCAACTTGCCGGTCAACCTCCACTCCACTTCCCAGTTGCCTACTCCACTCAGGCACTTTCTTTACCAGTCACCACCTCAGGCACTTTCTTCACTTCTCAGTCACATTTTCCACGCAAGGACTCTCCACTTTCCAATCACCTTCTCTACTTGGCAGTCACCAACTCGGTCACTTTCTCATCTTGCCGGTCAACCTCCACTCCACTTCCCAGTTGCCTACTCCACTCAGGCACTTTCTTTACCAGTAACAACCTCAGGCACTTTCACTTCTCAGTCACATTTTCCACTCAGGGACTCTCCACTTTACAATCACCTCTACTTCCCAGTCACCTCCACTTCCCAGTTGCCTTCTCCACTCAGGCACTTTCTTTACCAGTCACCACCTCAGGCACTTTCTCCACTTCCCAATCACCGTCACCCATCACCACCCACGTCCACTGTAACATTGTAAACTAAGCCGCCGCACGGAGGCGCTCCCCTTCCACGCAGCGTTAACGCCTATCTAGACACGCAGGCAAATCCTCCATCCAATAATTAATCAGACTTCCCCCTCTTACAACTAAAATATATTAAATAAAACATTTTACACATCCCAGCAGCTGCACGGCCTTCCTCCTGGGTAGGCCTCGGCAAGGTAAGGTCATTTACCCTTTTTACCGGGTAATAGGGTAAAGATGTCGACATGCCAAGGGGTAAGGTAGAGGGTAGGGTAAAGGTAGCGCCAAGTATTACCCGGTAAATACCTTGTTTACCGCTCGCTAAAACTCCGTGGCGCAGTCTGTGACCTCCATTTAAAATTGGAATCATCGAGAGTATGCTATATGGATAAAGCGCTCTACCTAGCATTTACCTGTTATAAACCTCGCTCATTTGTAGTGCCCCCGTAATTGCCCTGTAATCGGGTAATTTGTATGGGTTAAGGGTAAAACGTAGGGTAAAGGTAGGCTCGTTGCTTTTGACCTTTTACCCTTACCTTGCTATAGGGTAAAAGGTAAGGGTAGAGTGATTGTATTGTGGTAAGGTAAAAGGTAGGGTAAAGGTAGGCTCGTTCTTACCTTACCTTGCCGAGGCCTACTCCTGGGAGCAGCAGCATAATTTCGGCGTTAGTTCAAAGTGAGCACCAACTCCCCGGGAGCGGATTAAAGATTCAACGTTTCGTCAGCAGAGCCGGGCTTTCGCTTTAACCAATTACCGGCGTGTTTCCACGCGTTTATCGGCAAAGGGTCCTCTCTGTGCGGCTGATTAGGTGTGTATAAAAAGTCTTAGTGTTTTGTTTTACTTCACAATACGAATGCGTCAGAGAGCAGCAGGGTTACATGTACAGGGACTCATCTACTCAAGAACATCGACTTACGAACGTATGTCCAGTTGCGAGTTCGGACCGAGAGTTGTAAGTTCAACCGCCACGCAATCGATGGTGGTGGTGGCATCTGCAGAATGCGAAGAAGCAGTGCATCTACATCTGCAGAACGTGAAGAACCAGTGGCATCTACATCTGCAGAACGTTGAGAACCAGTGGCATCTACATCTGCAGAACGTGAAGAACCAGTGGCATCTACATCTGCAGAACGTTGAGAACCAGTGGCATCTACATCTGCAGAACGTGAAGAACCATTGGCATCTACATCTGCAGAACGTGAAGAACCAGTGACATCTACATCTGCAAAACGTTAAGAACCAGTGGCATCTATATCTGCAGAACGTGAAGAACCAGTGACATCTACATCTGCAAAACGTTAAGAACCAGTGGTATCTACATCTGCAGAACGTGAAGAACCAGTGGCATCTACATCTGCAGAACGTGAAGAACCAGTGGCATCTACATCTGCAGAACGTTGAGAACCAGTGGCATCTACATCTGCAGAACGTGAAGAACCATTGGCATCTACATCTGCAGAACGTGAAGAACCAGTGACATCTACATCTGCAAAACGTTAAGAACCAGTGGCATCTATATCTGCAGAACGTGAAGAACCAGTGACATCTACATCTGCAAAACGTTAAGAACCAGTGGTATCTACATCTGCAGAACGTGAAGAACCGGTGGAATCTACATCTACAGGAGATGATAAAAGTTTAAAGCCATTCCCCGTGTTTAGTGTACATGCTGTAACACATGTTTGGAATGGACAGGAGTAAAGCTGGAATAACGAACATATCGACTTACAAACAGACCTCTGGAACCTAACTTGTTCCTAAATAGAGGAGTCCCTGTACAACTACAAGACCATTGTTGAGAATAATTCGAGACGGGCAAAGTTAGATTTCTTGTACGTATAGTAGAGGAAAACGAGAAGCCGCGTATGAATGTGGTGTTTGACATGAGTTCCATGGGCAATGTTAATGATCGGATGCTACTGGGAGGCAGTTGAGTGCATGTCATGGACAGAGCTCAACGGAAGGAAGCCAAGATAGCCAACCTCTTCGAGAAAGAACCATTGCCCATAGACTAACATTGCCCATAGACTAACATTACCCATAGACTAACATTGCCCATAGATTAACATTGCCCATAGACTAACATTGCCCATAGACTAACATTACCCATAGACTAACATTACCCATAGACTAACATTACCCATAGACTAACATTGCCCATAGACTAACATTACCCATAGACTAACATTGCCCATAGATTAACATTGCCCATAGACTAACATTACCCATAGACTAACATTGCCCATAGATTAACATTGCCCATAGACTAACACTGCCCATAGACTAACATTACCCATAGACTAACATTGCCCATAGACTAACATTGCCCATAGACTAACATTACCCATAGACTAACATTGCCCATAGATTAACATTGCCCATAGACTAACATTACCCATAGACTAACATTGCCCATAGACTAACATTGCCCATAGACAACCATTACCCATAGACTAACACTGCCCATAGACTAACATTGCCCATAGACTGACATTACCCATAGACTAACATTGCCCATAGACTAACTAACATTACCCATAGACTAACATTACCCATAGACTAACATTGCCCATAGACTAACATTGCCCATAGACAACCATTACCCACAGACTGACATTGCCCATAGACTAACTAACATTGCCCATCGACTAACATTGCCCATAGACTAAAATTGCCCATAGACTAAAATTGCCCATAGACTAACATTGCCCATCGACTAACATTGCCCATAGACTAAAATTGCCCATCGACTAACATTGCCCATAGACTAACATTGCCCATAGACTAAAATTGCCTATAGACTAACATTGCCCATAGACTAAAATTGCCCATAGACTAACATTGCCCATAGACTAAAATTGCCCATAGACTAAAATTGCCCATAGACTAACATTGCCCATAGACTAAAATTGCCCATAGACTAACATTACCCATAGACTAACATTGCCCATAGACTAACATTGCCCATAGACAACCATTACCCACAGACTGACATTGCCCATAGACTAACTAACATTGCCCATCGACTAACATTGCCCATAGACTAAAATTGCCCATAGACTAAAATTGCCCATAGACTAACATTGCCCATCGACTAACATTGCCCGTAGACTAACACGGCCCGTAAACTAACATTGCCCATAGACTAACATTGCCCATAGACTAACATTGCCCATAGACTGACATTGCCCATAGACTAACATTGCCCATAGACTAACATTGCCCATAGACTAACACGGCCTGTAAACTAACATTGCCCACAGACTGACATTACTCAGACTAATATCCGTAGACAAATATCACGGCCACGTGGCGACCCCGAGGTCGGTGGACGCTCGGCAACACGACCACGCTCTGGCCCACGTGGCCTCGCGTGTCCCCACCCAGCACGCTCACCAGCCACTCCGTCCGGCCGCGTTCCACAACAAGGGGGCGGCCCAGCCGGTTGGCGGTTAGCGGGAGGGGGGGGGCGGCATCAGCGCATGGGGCTCTCCTCGGGCTCCCCGGCAGAATCGCGCCGGTCCGGCACCCCGGAGTCGTCCGAGAGGCTGGCCGCGAGCTCCTCCTCCGACAGGCTGATGTGCAGGCGTGTGCGCGGCGGGGACGGCGACGAGAAGAGGCTGGTGCTCAGCTCGGGCCTGCTAGGCGAGGCCAGGCCCGTGGCCCACAACGCCGCCGCCGCCGGCGACGCCGCCGCCGGCCCCTCGCGGTCGCTCCCGGCCTGCGCCACGCTGCCCTCGGCCTTCCCCGCGAGCCACAGGCCGAGGACGCTGTCCTCGAAGAGCTCCCAGGAGGCGCGCGACGGCGGCGCCGGCGGCGGCGCAAGCGTCACGGAGAAGGCGTCGGTCGTCAGCTCGGCGAGCGAGGAGCCGGACGCGAGGTCGGGGAGCGTGGGGAGGGACCACTCGTGGCCGCCGGCGGGAGGGGTCGTCGTGTCGCTGGCCGGGAGGTGCGGGGAGCCGTGGCCAGGACTGGGGACGCAGGACTTGCCCCTCCCTCCACCCCAGCCAGGGGGTGGTGATGGCTGAGGAGGGGTGAACTGTTGGTGGGGCTCCTGGGTCCTGCAGCGTCAGACACAGGGAACGCACGCACGTGTACGCACGTGTATGCATGTGTACGCACGCACCTGTGTACGCACGTACCTGTGTACGCACGCACGTGTATGCATGTGTACACCTGTGTACGCACGTACCTGTGTACGCACGCACGTGTACGCACGCACGTGTACGCACCGCACGTGTACGCATGTGTACACCTGTGTACGCACGCACGTGTACGCACGCACGTGTACGCACGCACGTGTACGCATGTGTACACCTGTGTACGCACGTACCTGTGTACGCACGTACCTGTGTACGCACGCACCTGTGTACGCACGTGTACGCACGCACGTGTACGCACGCACGTGTACGCACGCACGTGTACGCGTGGGTGTGCACGCCCGGTTTAGTGGTGGGCACCGCTAAACCGGGCACCGCTTCCAGAATCGGTCAGAGCCGTAAAAGTGTACCTCGCCCGGCACCAGCGGTAATCTCTCCCGTCGTGAACGCACCGATTGGCAGACGGCACGGCGGCAGCCCCGAGGCCAAACAACGTAACGGGGAAGTAAACGTTAAAGGCGCGGCCCCGCAAGCGCTCGTTCAAACCACGCTGACCAGATGTTGTTTTATACTCTTAGGTGTTTTCGGTAAAGTCACGTGACTTTACCGGAAAAAAACCCAAGAGTATGAATCCTTGCAGTCACGAAAGCTTCAAATCTCGAATTAGATGTTTTTTTTGGTTTACGTTGTCGTCCTTCTCACGCACCTCCGATTAGCACGGTTGGCTACGTACGGCGCGAATCAAGTTCAACAAACGTACATACATAAGTGTCAGAAGCGGTGGGCGAGCCCTCACTTTGACCCCCACCGCCGCTACCACATTTCTATCCATTTCCCGCTCCGCTCATCGTTCGCGCAGACCGCGTCGCCCCTCCAGGCGACGTCCGACCCTCCCAGCCGCTCCTAGAGAGAGGGGGGCAGCGGGCCACCCACCGCAGAGGTGGGGGGGGGTCTGGGGGGGGGGTCTCACCTGCTCTCCGCCGTGTCCTCACCCTCCACGCCGCCCTCCCCGCCGCGACTTCCCACGTTCCCGTGGGGGGCCCAGAGGTCGAGCAGGCTGCCGTACGCGTGGCCATGCACCAGGCGTACCTGCGACACGCGTACAGGTGCACGCAGAGGCAACGATTCACCCGTATAGCCTTCACAGACCTGCTGGGGCAAGTCCTGCGAGAGGGTAGCACCTACGAAGGCCGGCACAGCCCACAAGGGGACCATCACCACGCCCGACCGCCTCTGTCTCCCCAGTGGCGATGTTTACACACCGCATCAGGCACTCGTTTGAGGCCGAGTCGACCTAGGGAAGTTCCAGGACCGGTTCAGATAATTGTCACCAGTGTTAGCCGTGAGCGGGAATTGGAGTCACCTGGTTCACGCTAACCGCTACAAAGACGAAGATCACCTGTACAGCATTAAAATACTTTTTGGGCAAGTGCCGTTAGTGAGCACCTACGAAGGCCGGAAGCACACGAGGGGGTGGGTGGCCAGCACCACGCCCGACCGCCTTTGTCTCCCCAGTGTGGATGTTTACACATCGCACCAGGTACTCATTTGATGCCGAGTCGACCAAGGGAGGCCCACTGGTGTTGGTAGCCGTGAGCGGGAATCGAACTCGGGTCTACTGGGTTCGTCGCGCAGTGTGTGTGCTCACAAATGTGTGTGCCTACCTGTGGTGCAACGAGTGTGCGCGCTCACCTGTGGCGGGGTGTGCGTGCCGCACGGGGTGGAGGTCACGGGGCACGGGGTGGAGGTCACGGGGCACGGGGTGGAGGTCACGGGGCACGGGGTGGAGGTCACGGGGCACGGGGTGGAGGTCACGGGGCATGGCGGAGCGGCGTCGTGCACTGCCGCGTCTCCCGCGGGCCCCAGGGTCGCGTGCGTGTGCGCGTTTTCAAAGATCTCCTCACCTGATACACCCCCGCAGCCAGACACACGTACACAAGAAAGACAAAGATCATCCCCGTGTAGCACATACAGACTGTCCCCGGGGCAAGTGCTGTTAGCGATGAGCACCTATGAAGGCCAACACATGAAGGGGATGGGGTGGCCAGCACCACGCCCGGCCGCCTTTGTCTCGCTGGTGGCGATGTTGATGCACTGCACCAGATACTGATACGAGGCCGAGCAGGCCGAGAGGAAGCCTAGGAACGGTTCAGATAATCGTCACTGGTGTCGGTGGCCGGGAGCGGGAATGGAACTTGGTTCGCTAGGCTCGTACCACGTTACGCCAACCAATGCACGACCGTTTCCCCACTCACCCACCCACCCACTCACTCACCCACCCACTCACTCACCCACTCACTCACTCACCCACTCACTCACTCACCCACTCACTCACCCACTCACCCACCCACTCATTCACTCACCCACCCACTCATTCACTCACCCACCCACCCACCCACTCACTCACCCACCCACCCACCCACTCACTCACTCACCCACCCACTCACTCACCCACCACACTGCAGGTCACCTCACGCCTTTCTTTCTGCAAAGCTCCACTTTGGTATTTCTCCCCAGCCACTCACAATAAACAACCTTGCTCCATTCAAGACTACTATGATACTCGTGCTGTATGTTTTGTTGCTGTGCTCTTGGCGTTTTGGGGACTTTGGTGCCGAGAAGCTGCCTCCTGTCTCCCCGGGGGGGTCCCATCCTCTTCTCGAGGCAGCTGCCGTTCCCCTGGCGAATCTCCAATTCTCCCGGGGACACTGAAGGCCCTGGTTGTTTTACAAGTCGCGTACATTTTTATAAACAACAATAACAATATTAATCCAACACTTATTCTCGTGTAGCTCCCCCCCCCCCCCCCCCCCGCACATTTACACTTTCTGCTTCTTCCAGCTATGTGATACGTCCCGATGTTTTGCACCTCAGGAGGTGTCTAACAGTAAATGTGCATTGTTGGACAAAAAATGCTTGTTAATTGGGCACAGGCCCAGTGCCACCCCCTATCTGACACAGGCTTCACCCAGGCCCAGTGCCACCCCCTATCTGACACAGGCCTCACTCAGGCCCAGTGCCACCCCCTATCTGACACAGGCTTCACCCAGGCCCAGTGCCACCCCCTATCTGACACAGGCCTCATCCAGGCCCAGTGCCACCCCCTATCTGGCACAGGCCTCACCCAGGCCCAGTGCCACGCCCTTGACAAGGCCTCATCCAGGCCCAGTGCCACCCACTTTGACACAGGCCTCACCCAGGCCTAGTGCCACCCCCTGACAAGGCCTCATCCAGGCCTAGTGCCACCCCCTATTTGTCACAGGCCTCACCCAGGCCCAGTGCCACCCCATGTCTGACACAGGCCTCAACCAGGCCCAGTGCCACCCCCTGACAAGGCCTCACCTAGGCCCAGTGCCACCCCCTATCTGGCACAAGCCTCATCCAGGCCCAGTGCGAGGCCCAGTGCGACCCCCTGACACAGGCCTCGCCCAGGCCCAGTGCCATCGCCTATCTGACACAGGTCTCACCCAGGCCCAGTGCCACCCCCTATCTGACACAGGCCTCAACCAGGCCCAGGGCCACCCCCTATCTGACACAGGCCTCACCCAGGCCCAGGGCCACCCCCTATCTGACACAGGCCTCAACCAGGCCCAGGGCCACCCCTTATCTGACACAGGCCTCATCCAGGCCTAGTGCCACCCCCTATCTGACACAGGCTTCACCCAGGCCCAGTGCCACTCCCTATCTGACAAGGCCTCACTCAGGCCCAGTGCCACCCCCTATCTGACACAGGCCTCACCCAGGCCTAGTGCCACTCCCTATCTGACACAGGCCTCACCCAGGCCCAGGGCCACCCCCTATCTGACACAGGCCTCACCCAGGCCCAGGGCCACCCCCTATCTGACACAGGCCTCACCCAGGCCCAGTGCCACCCCCTATTCGACGCAGTCCTCACCCAGGCCCAGTGCCACCCCCTATCTGACACAGGCCTCACCCAGGCCCAGTGCCACCCCCTGACACAGGCTTCACCCAGGCCTAGTGCGACCCCCTATCTGACACAGGCCTCAACCAGGCCCAGTGCCACCCCCTGACACAGGCCTCAACCAGGCCTCGTTCCACCCCCTATTCGACACAGGCCTCAACCAAGCCCAGTGCCACCCCCTATTCGACACAAAGCTTCACCCAGTGCCACTCCCTATTTCACACAGGCCTCACCCACGCCCAGTGCCACCCAACACCGGCCTCACCTATGAAACTGCTACCTCCTTACCAGGCTCAATCCTAAGCTAGGGGTTAGTGTGTTTAACGCGTAGGAGGCTTTCGCCACCAATATTATTCATAATAAAGGTGTTTTGGGTTAGATCGCGTGAATATAAATGTTGTGTTGTAGTCCTCCACCACCCGACACAGCCAGTAAGGTCTGTCACCTAAACAAAACGTGCCAATTAGTTACTACTTCCGCCCACCGGTGTGTTGGAGAGTAAATCCACAACATTTACAATTTGAGTACGTCGTTCGCTGGTAATTTTGTTTACATGACAAACCTTATGCCGGGTGGTGGAGGGTTACGACACATTTATACTTACACGATCTAACCCAAAAGCCCTTATGAGGGGGTTAGTGTGTTGATTGGCAGGATGAGCAGAGTATAGGTGAGAAGTTGAGCAGAGTATAGGAGCGAGGCCTCGTAGAAGTTACTGCTGCTACTGCTGCTGTTTGTTAGCGAGGGCACAGTGCAGCAAGAGAGCACACGAACAAGAGAGTCCAGGCAGGGAGATGAAACAAAAGTGCAGGAAGCTGAAGGTGGAGAGCGAGAGAGAGCGAGAAAGGTTTATTCCACAGGATCGGCAGAAGCGTAACACAGCACGGCAAGGGACACGCCGAGGAGCGCGACGACGCTCGCGAGCTCCCAGCCGGCGCGCGGAGCGAAACGTCGGACAACATGCCGAACGGCTCCGTCCCGAAAGCGCGTCGGAGGGAGTAGCAACAGCGGCGGCAGCAGCAGCACCAACCACGACGACAAAAAATGTCCGCGCGGGTCGCGAGCAGCAATTTCTCTCGCGAGACAACCGAATCGGAGCGATGCGACTGCGAAAACTCAACAGCACGCACAACATCGCGGCCACTGGTGGGCTAAAACGTCTCGCGCGATCCCGCTACAAGCAACGTGTAACAACTTGACGACAAGACGTCGATGTCTCGCGCGCACGAGATTTCACGCGTGCGTCGCTTAGGTTATGGGAATCGATGCGAGTTAGAGAATCCACGGATCAATGTACCTCACTCCTGCTCGCACGCACAAGACAAAGATCCCCTTCCCCCTATAGCCCACACAGACTGTCCGGGGCAAGTGCTGTTCGTGAACAGCGCCTATAGAGGTCGGCACAGCACACGAGAAGGTGGTGGGTGGCTAGTACCGTGCCCACGTCGCCTTGGTCATCCCAGCGCTGATATTTACACACCGCACCAAAGTACTCATTTTAACGTTGAGTCCGCCTAGGGGAGGCCCAGGACTGGTTCAGATAGTCGCCATTGGGTGTTGGTGGCTGCGAGCGGGAATTAAACTCGGGTTGCCGGAATCGTAGAGCAGCGGTTTTAGCTCACAGCTGCGCCACCGCTCCCCACCACACAAACACAGATGCTATTGCACGCACTCGCCCGCTTGCCCGCTCACAAACTCACTGTGCGGTGTGGCCAGCCCCGTGCCCGCCTGCCCGCCCGCCTTTGTCTCACCAAGCGCTGATGCTTTATACGCACCGCACCAGGTACACATTTAAGGCCAAGTCACCTAGGGGAGGCGCGGGACCGGTGGTTCAGATATTCGTCGCCGTTGTTGGCCGCGAGCTTGAATCGAACTCGGGTCTTTTGTCAATTACAATCAATCCCAGTGCGCTTCGAGCCTCGCGTCACGAGATGCAGGCGACTCTGTCTGGACCCGTGGCAGAGAGCAGTGCACCACCCTGTGGTGACGTGACTGCTGCCAAGCTCACGTCCACGGGCATCTCAATCTGGAAGGTCGCGAGTTGACGCCCCCCGATTGAGGTTGGGGTCGACTCCGCGCCATCATCATCTCTCCCTCCGGTGCAGATAAAACTAGCAACGCGTTGCGGTGAAATCAACAGTGGCCGTCCGATGGATAGACTCGTCCCTGTCATAGGAATGTGGTATTTTGGCCCCTGGCCCTGCAGGGGTGTAAACAGGAGGTGAGCAGCAATGCCTCAATGCTCGTGCGAGCATCAGGAACTTTGGTGAGGGGCTTGATTTTGATCCCCACGCTCGGGGGAAATCTCTGGAGCTTTGTCATTAAAACCGACAAATTAATAACTTTCAGTCAATGGTGGCCACGCTGAGCACGCGAACTCGCTACACTCGAGAACCCGGTCTCATCGCAGCTCAGTCTGACCGAGTCTATGGGTCTCCATATTATTGAGTCTATGGGTCTCTGTGCAAGTCTATGGGTCTCTGTGTGAGTCTATGGGTCTCTGCGCGAGTCTAATGGGTCTCTGTGTGAGTCTCTTGGTCTCTGTGTGAGTCTATGGGTCTCTGGGTGAGTCTATGGGTCTCTGTGTGAGTCTATGGGTCTCTGTGTGAGTCTGTGGGTCTCTGTGTGAGTCTGTGGGTCTCTGTGTGAGTCTGTGGGTCTCTGTGTGAGTCCGTG